>NC_062296.1:22953803-23267308 GCF_902655055.1 Lutra lutra | reverse complement strand
ATGCAGTTCTCCAATCCACACAAACTAACCAGGCTTCTCTTTATGTCCCTATAATGGCTGGGTCTCTCATTTCACTTCCCAGCACCCCTGAAATTCCCAGTGGTGACACAGATCCTGTGGTTTAGCTTGACAACCTGAGCCCAAGTTTGCTCACCAAGATCAAGCATCATCTTGTCCTTCTGCATAGTGATCCACAAAACCTGGCAATTACTCTTAAACGTGACCACTCAGAGGGCAGAAAATGTGTCACTATAATTCTCTTGGCATAGCACACATGCAGTTAAGTGCTTTTTGATTATGATAACTAAATGTACTCAAAAGTTCTCATAATGGAAACAAATTAAGTCCCTTCACAATGAAATTTATGAAGGCTTAGCAGATTAATACAACCTCAGAGTAGTGGATGAAAATGTCTTTCACCACTAGTAGAAATGAATCACCCTCAGCTTACAGGTCGATCTTTTTAAGAAGAGGTAGAAGAGGAAAGTGGAGAGGAGAAAAGCAGAAAAGGCCCTGAACAACAAAAGCCACACAGAGACCTGCAGAATCCAACAAGAAATCTTACATCCACTGCCTTCAACATGCTTTATTAAGATATCAGTTTCAATTATCATATGGTTTCACTTATTTGTGGAGCATAACAAATAGCATGGAGTACATGGGGAGTTAGGAGAAGGGAGTTGGGGGAAATTGGAAGGGGAGGTGAACAATGAAAGACTATGGACTCTGAAAAACAATCTGAAGGGTTTGAAGAGGTGGGGGGGTGGGAGGTTGGGGGAACCAGGTGGTGGGTATTAGAGAGGGCACGGATTGCATGGAGCACTGGGTGTGGTACAAAAACAATGAATACTGTTATGCTGAAAATAAATTAAAAAAATGTTTAAAAAAAAAGATATCAGTTTCAATAGTACTGTTTCTTTCAAAAGATAAGGAGGCAAAATGGCCTTTGGTGTGTATTCTATGAAAATGGTTGCACAATGTTTTTATCACTGAAAGTTGTTTGGTTTCTTCCTTTGTATAACTTTTTTTTTCAAAGTCTAAATTATATAATGCTCAGAGTAAAAAGAAGATCATTCCACATCTGTGATCTGTATTTTAGCTCTCTGGGGATCTAACCATTTCTAACACAGGCTTATAAAGCAACTTCTGCATTGTTGGCTTTCAAATGTTTTGCAGCAATGATTGAAAGAAATTGGATAGGAAGTTTAAAAATTAAAGTTCTCATTACAATGGTAATTGGTTATATGCAGGATCTTAGATTAACTGGACGACTACTAAATGATGTCTATGAAACCCTGGAGCTAATTAACTTTCCCCCCTCTGAATATGCGTCACTTTTACCAACACCAAAAATTAAATAAAGTATGTGTTTCTGTAAGTTTATCATTGCATTAATAAGAGCTCCACAAGTGAAGCTATACAAGAGAAACCAAAAGAAATTCTGGAATGTAGTTATTAACATTGCAGTAGATGTTAATTACCTTCTACCTAGGTGCTTTTCAAGTATATTAAAAAACATTGCTGATAGGCTTTTACTCAAAAGAAGGATGTGGAGTGGCACATATCCCTGATCTTTGGGAGAGTTCAACTCTGGAATTCTTTTTTTTTTTTTTTAAGATTTTTATTTATTTGACAGACAGAGAACACAAGTAGGCAGAGAGAGGAAGGGAAGCAGGCTCCCCGCCGAGCAGAGAACCCAATGTGGGGCTCAATCCTAAGACCCTGGGATCATGACCTGAGCTGAAGGCGGAGGCTTTAACCCACTGAGCCACCCAGGCGCCCCTCAACTCTGGAATTCTTATATTCTTCCCCATAAAAGTGATTCATAAAATGCATTTAATTTTGTGTATAACACATATAATTTAATGTATAAGTAAAGGCTTCCGTAGATCTTATCCTATAAATCAGATTATAAATCTGAAATAAAATAAAATTCTCTGTAAGACCATGTGACACTGTCTTTGGTTTCTCATATAGGACAGCCACGGGGCTAGGTAAATAGGCAAGAATTCTGCTGTTACAGTATTTTGAAGATTTGAGATTCTAGGACACATATGATTCATTTGATTGAAGCTAGTTTATATTCTTGTGGTTATTCTTTGGACCTTAATGATGGGAAGTCAGGCTGCTAAAAAATCTAAGTTTGAAAACCAAGATTCTTTTGTTGACAACCTCCATTTAATTGGTAAATCTAAGCTATGAATAGTAGGAAACATTTTCTGGTCCTGATGGAATAGGAAAAGCTTCTGAAGGAGGCAACCAAGTTAAATATTGAACAGGACAAGAAAGACTGTCGAGTCCCATGAGTTCAAAAACCATTCCTAGCATCTTTGTTATTAATCCTTCTTGAACATTTACTATGTGCTCTTTATTATTTTGGTATACGGTTTCACTTGCATCATATCCTTTAATCTTTAGGACAGTTTTATGAGGTTGATTCTATTATTTGATCTACTTCACAGAAGAGGAACCTGAAGGGTCACATGCTACAGGTCACATGACAAGTTGAAAAGGCAGGGTTAAACACAGGACTATCTGATTCTAAAACCCAATCTCACCAGTATATCAAAAATGACTAGGAAACAAATCAGTTAAACCTGAAAATATATCCAAATCAGGAGTTGCATTTGTTTCAGTCTTTATTTTAAATAGGTCAGGGTTCTCAAAGTATTAGGAAATCATAATATAGAAAAGAAATGTGGGCCTTGCAGTCAGACAGATGGGAGTGCATAATTCAGTGCTTGAAAAGACTAGCTATGTGACTGAGGGCTAGTTCTCTGACTTGGCCAAAAAATATTTCCCTCATTTATAGGTGGGGTGATAATGATACCTACCTTGCCGGATCATTAAGAAATTAAATGAGATAATATATGTAAAGTGCTAACCAGTTCCTGGCACCCTGTATGCACCCAAAAAGTAGTCTAAGTGGTATTGATTATGATTGTGTATGGAGCCATAGACACCTTTCAAGTGGTGTCTGGGCTGGTTCAATATGCAGGTCACACGAAATTGTGGGTTTTAAAAGTGTCATTTTGACCACTTTAAAAAGCAATAATAATATTTTTAAAATGAGGAACAGTAAATAATAGCTCTTTGCCCAAGCAACAGCACAATATTTTTTCTTTTTTTTTAATGTGTGATTCTAAGAGTGGAAGGAGTAAAATAAATGGTGTCTTTTGCCTCCAACTAGTCTCTGGCATTAAGTCTGAAAATGCTTAAGAGAGAGGCAGACACACTGCATGAACCAAAGGAATACTTATTTCATCCCTTAAATTTGAAGGGATTTTTTAGGCTTGAAGAACCCTGATAATTATCAAATGAAAAACGAAAGGTCTTTTCCTTCTAAGATCATGTCAACCAGCCCCCTGGCTCCAGGCACACTTGCATGAGAACCATGCTGAACAGATGGCCATTGATTCCCCAGCCTTCCTTAGTAATTTGTGCAAGTACTTGGCAACCTTCTCTGTCAGGGAGTGCTTCCTCATTATATAGGACTCTAGGAGAGTTACTCCACATCTTCCATAGATTATCTGATGCCACATTTATTTTTAAAAAGAGATTTTCTAAGGGAAGGTTATTAAGGTGTGTTTAATTAAAGCTTCTACCTTTCACTGTCACAAAAACATATAACTCACGATTAATAACTCCAAGAAATTTCCTCATACTGAAGGCCTGTCCTTGCCAATTTTAAATCACACATAGTATCCTATTTTTATCTGTCTCTGTGTGAAGTCCAGAAACTTAATCAGTTTTCCATCACCCCTCCCTATGTAGGTCTTCTCATACCTCCTGCACTGAGATGCAACGAACAATGTCCCTAAACTCAGTTTAATAAACACCTTCAGAATATATGCATTAAGAATCAATAATTAAATGCTGTCCTTCATATAAAGAAATTATACTACTGATAAACCTCAGAGAGCATGAGCGCAAAAGATTTATTTATTTATTTATTTTATTTATTTATTTTGCAGTAGCAGAGATGGATTTTCAGTGGATCGGTACGTATTTTTCCCAAGGGCAGATATTTGTAAGCTACATGTTTAAGACTTGGGAAGCAAGGCTAAAGGAAGCAAAGAAGGCAAAATGAATTTAATAGAACATGGCTTGCTTCAGCACATAAATCCCCAATCTTCATTCTAAATGACTAACTTCCTTCTCCTTTTACCTTGACCTCTCATGGTGTCTTGGAATTCATTTCCACTTGTTTAAAAACATTAAGTGTGGACATGCAACAATATGGCTGATGGATAAACCTCACAAACATAATATTAAAAAGAGTCCAAACTATTATTCCATTTATATAAAGTAACAATGGGCAAAACTAATGAATACTGTTAGAAGGCAAGATGGTAGTTAACCTTGAAGGAATAGTGACTAGAAGCAGGTATGAGGGGGGCTTTAAGGGTATCAAGGATATTTTGTTTCTTGATCTGCATGTTGGCTACATGGGTATGTTCAGTGTATGAAAAACTCATCAGCCTGCACACTTATAATAAGGATATATATATATATATATATATATATATATATATATAATATTTATAAGTATTGTTTTTGAAAGGTATATATGGGGACTTTCCATGCAGTATGATTTGCTCAAATCCCTCATCCCATTCTCTATGGATAACACTAACGAAAACCGAGTGAACATAAAAGACACAGCCACTGTGACAATAGGTTTCTTAAGTGTTTTCTAAAGTGAAACAGTGGCTTAGGTAGATCATTTGTAATCATGGATGATAGTGTTCTAATGCTTTCTTCATTTATCTATCCCTCAAATACTTACTGAGCACCTTTTATGTTCTAGGAACTGTGGAAAGCACTGGGGATACCGATGATGGCTGACACAGATAAGGTCCTCACCCTCTCAGAGCTTACAGTCTGGTGGGAAAGGCAGTCAGTAAAGCATAAAATAATTAAATAAAATAACTGCAGATTGTGATAAGTAAAATGTAGAAAATAAAACAGAGTATAAAGTGAGAGAAGAGGGGGGATGAGGAGGTCTGTTTTAGATAGGATGGTTGGGGAGGGCCTCCCTGAAGTGGGAAGTCATCATCCATGAAGTTTAGGGAAATCATCATATAGGAAGGTCCTGAGGTAGAAAATCTTGAACCAGCACAGAGTGGCTAGCCCTCTGTAGGTACCACTAAACCTGCTGACACTGTGGGGAAAGCAAGAGGGGGTATCTAGAAGCAAAGCAGTTTCAGGAAAAACCCTCAGATCTGAAAGTGATATGTTTCTGGGTTTGAAAACTTATTGGTTATAATCATCTTCTTTACATCTGTTAAGAGAGACAAGAGGCTCAAAGTGGAGTCACTCATACTAAGCTCCACATCACCAGAGACTTAACCTAAGTACAGCTTCAGCGTCTTTCAGGAATGGAATCTTAAAGTAGTCAATCTGAAATTACCTGGTCAGCCCTACTCAGGTAATCTTCCTGATAGATCCCTGCCACAACCAGCTCATTTTCTGCTGGTATAACTTCCTTGTCCTCCTTCTTTCTGACTATTTTATATATGTCTTTCATTTTGCACATTTACTCGGAGCTCCTTTCTATCTGCTAGATGGGATGCTGCCCAATCCATGAATCACTGAATAAAGCCAATAAGATCTTTAAAATTTACTCAATTGAACTTTGCAATTTAACACCTCCATGGTTAAATGTTCATAATGAAAGATGCTTAAGAAGTACTAAAAAAACTTTTTAGGCTTTTTGGAAAATTGCAACCTCACAACATGATACATCAAGACTAGACTCACACACCCTAGAATTATCTTAATCAAGTCTTTCTATATCAGGACTCTTATCATCTACTCAAATCATAACTCCTAGAGCCAAAGTTTAACATACCCTCATTAGCCTATAACACAAGCATTACTCCCAGCTCACACTGCAATTCTGCATCAACACACACACACACACACACGCACGCACACACAGTATCAAAGGGCTGCCCTGTAATTGAAGAATATTCTTTGAATGATTTTGTAATATAGTATCAGTAATTAAATGGCAGCAGCATCACAGATACTTCTCTTCCAAGTATGGACAAACCATCACAAACAAAGCATCCAGTACATCTTATTCACAGAAACATGTTGCCTACTCTTTACCCAAGTAAGAAAACTTGAAGCAAAGTGGATTATACTCATCTCTTTCACCCATCTAAATCAACTGTGTCCAATGGTAAAGGCTTCTCCTGTTGTTCATTCCAGTTTGAAAAGCAGTTTTGTAAGGATTGACTCCATGCAAAAAAACAAACAAAAAACAAAACAAAGCAAAACAAAAAAAAAAAAAACATGCAAGAAAAAAATTTTTTTCCATTTGTTTTCCTACAAAGGTTCCTGAGCCTTCTGCTACATTATGGGATGCCCAGGCCTTATTGAGCTGAATATATTCCCACTGTAAGTTCTAAATTGAACAATATGACCTCCTTTGTAGAAGAACATCCTGCTAATTACAGGGGTCCCTCCTCTCCCAGTATAGAGTCATTAGGGTACAGGGAGGAGAGTACATTTGGAATCAAAGTCTAGTGTAACGGAAAGGATACTTGACATGTCTTGGGGTTCAGACCCTACCTATAGCCTCTACTGAAGGAACCATATTTGAACCTGTGGCCTGCCATACCAATTCAGCCAACTGGACCAGAGTAAAACACATAATATACAAAGGTTTCTGTCTTGAGCTGGGCAAGATGGCAATCCTATGCCATCAGAAACTTAGGCCTAGAGATGTAGTGGAAAGATCCAGGTACTAATGTCTGAAAGCTCATGCTGAGTTAGGGCCTGGATATCCATATTGAGCAATGCTCAAGACAATTGAAAAGAGGAAGTCAATCAAGGGAAGTAGAGGTATGTGGGAAGAAAGGAGATGTTCAGAGGAAAACCAGGAGAAAGAAGCAGATGTAAGAAAAAGTATGCACTCACAGAGAGGTGGAAAGAGCCACTAAGTTTTAATATAGTAAGCCTACCCTGCCATTGCATTCTGTGAGATCTCTATATTCTTTTGATAACCTTCCCACTTTATCTTAAGTGAGTTTCCATTTTTTGCAACCAAAAGAACCTTGACTAGAAAAAAGGAGGATCCAGCCCTCTTAAGACTGTGCAACTGTAGGGGTGCCTGGGTGGTTCAGTTCGTTAAGTGACCATCTTTTTAGTTTTAGCTCAGGTCATGATCTCGAGCCCCATGCTGAACCCTGCACTGAATCCCCCATCAGTCTCCATGCTCAGCAGGGGGTCTGTTCTTCCACCTCTCTCCTTCTCCCTCTGCCCCTCTCGCCTCAACTCTTTAATAACTAAATAAATGTATAAAAAATAAAAAAATTTAATTAAAAAAACCTCTTAGCTTTAAAAAAAAAAAAAGACCGTATAACTGTAAAGGTGGCAGTAAAGAGAGAAGGAAAAGGAGAAAGGAGGAAAAAGGCATGGGAGAAGACAGGTTTAGAAGGAAGAGTATACTAAATGTATTGCAAATAAACAGAAGAGGCACAAACACAGTAGTACATGGGTAGAAAATGAAAAAGAGTGCATTTGTGGTCAAAGGCACCTCTACACAGATTTTCAGAACTCTCTTACATGTAATTTTCTTGATCTTCTTGCTTCCCCTCATTGTATTATTGGGAAGGTAGCCTAATATTGGGGAAAAGATATGAGCATTTAAGTCAGCCAGATTAGAGTTCAGAATCAGGTTCTCCATTTCCTAGCTAAGTGACCTTAGTTTTTTTAAATCTCTATAAGCCAAATATTCATTGGTTATAAAATAGGAATAATTTATCTCACCCAGGATTGTTATGGGAATTATAGAATATAATGCACATGACAGGACACTTGGCAGGTAGTAGATGCTCAACAAATATTAGTTTCCCTCATGTCAGTGCAGTGGATTTGGGGGGCCTGGTATGGAAATGCCTTTCAATTTACTTGAAAATTCATTAATTTTTATGTTTACTTAGTCTTTTGATAAGTTGGTAAAGATGGGCAGCTTTTTAATTCTACCTGATGCCAGTTGGATGATAGGACTAATTAGTTTTATGTGAACTGATAGGACTTCATGAAATAGCCAACACTTTGATTTTGGAATGTAAAAAAATTTTTAAAGAACATTCCAAAGTCAATGATCAATAATCTAAGAAAAACATTTTATTATTACCCTAGTGGTTTTCAATCTCATTCCTCAGTGCCTTAGGTCTCCAGAGAAATTCTTTAAGGGTCATGGTTATAGGATGAGGAGGGGGTCAAGCAGAAAGCAGAGAAGGTAAGAGACTGGGCCTCAGCCCTCTCTCTCTTCTGGGCAGCTCCATTTTCTTAATAATAGGTACTGGGGTTCCACATAGGATTTTACTTAAAGAGATGGTTGTACTTCTTAAAAAAAAAAAAAGCCATAAAACTCCACTGCTATACAGCATAGCCACTTTCCCTTGGCATGGACATCAAATCTGGACTGCTATTCTAGAGTCTGACGTCCACGTTATTAGACACCTCATTCTAATACAGCTATAACCGCACAACTTCAGGTCTTTCTAACATGGATCCGAACTGCCGCCTGAAAATACTACTGATCTTAAGTATATTGGTATAGGTGTATGCTGCTTATGCAGTCATGAACAAACTTATCCAAAGGAAACAGCAGTGAGGGTTTGGATTCACCAGATCAGCGGTATGCAAGATTCTTTGGAAATAAGATGTAGGGCCTCAAACTGGCTCACCAAGGGAACATCTGTTGATCAGTAATACTTGACAGGTTCCACCAAGGAGAAAAAATGAGATAAAAGAATATGAACAATAAAGACAATTCAAGTATGAAGCATCATCATGGGGTAGATACACATGCAAAAGCAAAAAATGTAGAGAAATACTTAATAATCTCATAAAGAAATGGAGTCAAACTGAGGGTTTTTCAGGCAAGAGAAGATATCTCAGAGAGTCCTTCTGGAACTGAAGAAACTGATTGTTTTTCAAGTTGCCCAGAGTGTGTATGACTATTAATAATATGATTAGTCTCAGAGTCAGACATAAATGGGTTCCCAACAGAGCAAGAGTATATATCTCCACTATACACAGTTTTCCAATATATTTTTTTATTCAGCCTCAAATTGAATCCCTTTAATTTTATTTAAAGGAATGGTTGTTATTCTTGAATGTGTAATGATACCAGAGCATAAAAGATTTCCTGATGTAGACTCAGCTGGGATTTTACTCTAATATTATTAACCTAAATGAAAACTTTCTTGAACAAAGCTGATCTTATTTCTATACTGTCAAAACTGACAATAGCTTACATGTCTTCAGCCATGGAAACTAATGTTAGCTGCTAGGTAAAAGTAGTGCAACCCTTCATAACTTTCCTTTAAAGTACCTATCACCAAAAGACCTACATACTAACATTGGGGTATTTAAAAATTACCGTGAAGAAAAAAAATAGAAAAAAGCCACAATTCTTCTTGTGAAAAAAACTAACATAGCATTTACTTCTTCTCCCCTTACCTTATTTAAAATATTATTTCTGGATATCAGGAGAAATAGTCAATCTAGAGGTTAATTTTTCTAGACCATAAAATTAAACTGCTGGATGTTTTAAAAACATTTGGATAATTTTTATTTTCCATAGTTCCAATGTCTCACTAACACAGAAATTTTGAGTCATAATGCATATCATTTTATTTAAGAAAGCAAGCAGTAACTAAATTCCCCAAAACGATTGGTTTTGAAATGTTTTTGTTCCCCATGAAGTACAGAATGGTGTATTACTAAATCCAAATGTACACAAGGTCTGAGGATCATTCTGAAGGTAAATTTTGGTTCAATTCATTAGCAATGTCAGTGATCCTGAGTCATTTATAAAAGAATACATTAGGAAAACTAACCTTCCAGTAAATCTAAAAATGTAGCTCAATAGCTACATTTTGTTCCTCTCTCATACTTTAATGCTTATTCTGAGATTATGAAATTTAAACACTGTAGTGCAGTGTAATACAGAGTAATACAGTGACACTTGTAATCATACAGTCATATCATAAAACTAAAGAGAAAAAAAATGGTCCAGAATAAATGTTACACCTCCTCCTGTGCTGCCAATAGTGGCCTACTAATTCCTGTCACTTTTCAAAATGATCATGAAAAACTTAAAATGAAGTCATGTACTGCCTGTGGAACACATCCCACTTGCTAATCCATTGTAAAAGTGAGATAGGCAGTCAAGAGGGAAAGAGGTGAGAAGAGAACTAAACTCTACATCAGTTCTGTTCAGCTACAGTTCCCCTGCCTTCTCTCTACCTCAACATCGTTAATCCGTTTTACTAAGTTAGGACTTGGACTTGAAAGACTCAGCCAAATTCTCCAAACAATTTACAACACCCCAGGAGCACACGAGTACCACATCTGAGAAGTAAAGTGGTAAATATCCACAGGACCAAGGACATTATCTGCCTTATTCACAGTACCTAGCATAGGACCTGGAACATAATAGGTACTCATAAATACTGAATGAAAGAATGAATGAATGAATGAATGAGTGACTGAATGAAATAACATGTCTAAGGCCTTCTCCTTTCCCTTTTTCCATCCCTCCCCTCAACTATTAATCTTACCTTCATCTCCCATAGGAAGAGTAGGCCTGATTGCTTCTTTGAGAGTACAAGCATTTCACTGCAGCCAGACCGTGCGGCCCCCGCAAGGAGTACATAGTGTTGGGACTGACTTGTATTACGCCATTCTCTGATACTGAGCCTGCTTCTCAGTTACTAGGTCACTTTATGCTTTGCATTAGTCCTCACTGCTATATGATGATTGAGACATCATTGCAAATACTGGAAATCATTAAGGCTATAACCAGGTTACCTCCCAAATATTTCAAACAAATCCAAATGACTCTCTAATTTTTAAAATTTACCAACAACTGAAATGCACCTGAAAATTACAACTTGGTTTTAAGCTCTACAATTGCTATAGATTCTTAGTTTGCAAAATTTGCAAACGATAACCCTATATTTATTTAGCAAAGCTATATTATGTGCAACATTAATATTAATAAAACAAGCCATCTCATTTATCTTTATTAACAAGACTGTCACTTCATAAATTTTCAACTAACACCCAATGACTTTTTATGTTTGAATGCAAAAAAAAAGACAAATTAAAATTCTTCATCCATTTCACTTCAACTGAGGGAAATCAAGCAGAAAACACAGAACAAATGCCCTCTTGGAGCTGAAAACTCAAGTAAGTTTGATCCAGCTTGGGTTCACTGGCATAGAACCAAGTTAAATCTTTACAAGTTGCTTCCTAACTTTCTTAATTGTAGAAAACATATTGATTGAGGACATTATGATAGCAGAACTAACTAGAACATTGTCCCTTTTCAGAAAGAGCTTTTACAATCAGTGTGTTACCTTTTAATTGGCATAAATGATCAGCAAAATTTATTAGACAATCTCTGTGAATTTTGTGCAAACACAAGGCCAGTATGTCAACAGAGAAGTATAAAGATCAACTCAAGAAGGTATTTCTGAGGTAGAACCAACCATAAGTAGGGACCAACTGAATAGGGGATTTTAGACTTTATTTTATAGGCAAAGAGCCATTAAAAGTGTTTTAAGCAGGCTTCTAGCATGATCCATTCCCATTTTGTGGAAAGAATTTTGGTAGAGAACGATAGAGTTAGGATACAGAGTGAAGGATAGAATTAATTGGCAGGTTTTTTCCCCCATTCACAGGGAAAACTTACTCATCTTTTAAGTTAATGCAACACATATTTAGTGAGGCATACAAAAGAGTTAGAGGGTTTATGATTAGGAACCAGGCCTTCCTTACTCATGTTTTTTCTCCTTTCTCTCTCTCTTTCTTTTCTTCCTTCCTTTCTTTTCCTTCTCTTTTTTCTTTCCTTTCCTTTCCTTTCATTTCGTTTCCTTTCCTTTCCATTTTTTTTAATGCCTCCCATGTTATTCCATAACATGCCCTCATTGAATTCGGCTATTTCTAATCATTTCTTCAATATATTAAAGTTCCTTTGAATTCGAAGCCCACCTACAAAGAATCTCACCATAGACCCTAATCATTTCCATCAGCTCCTCTCAGGGGCAATCCTTCCCTTTTCCCCAAAACAGAGATTCACCAAATTTTTTCAGCTTTTCTTGTTTCAAATAGGATGAAAGAAAAAAATATATGTACATCTATAAGATGTATATTAAATAATATTTATATATAACAATGAGTATAAATGTGTGTATATATATATATATATCTAGTATCATATGCTTTAATTTTTCCCAGTGCAACTTGTGCTCCAGTACACATGTCAAACAAGTCATGTATCCTCATGCTTTAGCTCATGCATGCACACACGCATGCACATACACGCCCACAAACACAGAGCATTTCATTTCCAGCTTCAGTTTTTCTTATCTTACTCGTATGAGCTTTCACAACTCTAATCACAGGCACATGTTTCATGGGAGTTTAAGGACTCTTTTCATGTTCTACTCAACATTACTTTAATTTATAAAACTTGGGGCGCCTGGGTGGCTCAGTGGGTTAAAGCCTCTGCCTTTGGCTCGGGTCATGATCCCAGGATCCTGGGATCGAGCCCCGCATCGGGCTCTCTGCTCAGCGGGGAGCCTGCTTCCCCTTCTCTCTCTGCCTGCCTCTCTGCCTACTTGTGATCTCTGTCTGTCAAATAAATAAATAAAATCTTTAAAAAAAGTTATAAAACATAGTTGAGCCAGAGCAGACTTTCACTACCTTCGGACCAGCCGACTTTCTATTTAAATCTGCAAAACTCTAACCTTATAATTAGACCTAAAATATACTCCTTCACTCCCACTAAATCTGTTTTTTAACCTCAATGAAATTTCCAATCACATTGTGTCTAAGTCCCCAGTCCCAGCCCCTTTCTGACGACACTCCTGTGTCTACCTGGCCCTCCGTGACCACAGACCCCCTATGCCCCACCTGCTACCTCATCTGAAGCACTGACTGACAAGCCTGCACCCAACCCTCATTCTTTTTTCTCTCCCTTCCTGCTCCCTGGCAGCTGAGAGCAAGAGAAAACCTACATCTTCTACTGCAGCTCTGTGAAGATTTTTGTTTGTATGTATGTTTGTTTCACAGCAGTTGGTCCTTAAAAATCTAGCACTGATGTTTTTACTCACCCCTGCTTCTCTCAGACCAACTCATTCTCATGGTCATGGAGGGCAACTTATTCCTATTCTTAGAGAAGTCAAAATTCATCAGGGTCTGAACTCTCAACTTGTCTTACCTATTCCTTCCAAATGCATTTTCATCTATTCTTATTCCTTTCTCATCTGCACCAAAGGAAGAAATGTCCTCCTAATTTTCTAATAATCTTCCCTCATTTGTGCTTTTAACTCCCATCTCCCTTGCACTGCCTCTTCTGAAATTGTGCTCTATTATTTTCCCTCTCAAAATTTCTCTCTAACTCTCTATAAGCATCTGTCTCTACCTCACTCTTTTTCAATCTTTCTCTCTCTTGCTCATTCTCTTGCTCTCTCTCCAAAATGCAATTACTTTCTCAACCTCTCTCCATCTCTTAATTCCTCAGTCTTTCCCTGTTTTTTAATCATTCCCTTCTCATCCTTTCTGTTCTCATTTTTGTCTTTGAGTTCCTCAACAAGCACCACTATATGTTAGTTCTCCTATCATCTACTACATCTCTAGCCCGATTACTTGGTCCTTTTACTTCTCTTTCTCTACCAGCTTCTTAAAACCGGTCTTTCTCCTGAGTTATGTCCTCTTCCCTGTTTTCATTCTACATGCTCACACTGAGCAATTTCACAGATCATGGTTTTAACTTTTCCATATATACTGACAATGCTCAAATCTATGTCTCTGGCTCTGAATTCTCTCTTGAACTCCATTTTCATAGTTCTGAATGCCTAGTGTTCTATAGTAATCTTATAACAGATACATCCCACATCACTTTTCCTAGTCAAACCTGCCCCTTCTCCTCCTCTGGTATTATCCTAGGTGGTAGCCAAAGACTTGCAGTCATTCTTCTCTATTGCTCCTTATGCCCCATATACAATTGGTTACTAAGTTCTCTTTATTTCTTCCTTTCCCTTTATACTGCCTGCAAAATATTTCTTCCTTTCCCTTTACACTGCCCTGTCCTAATTTGGGCACTCATCTCTCACACCTAGATAATTGTAGTAAAGTCCTAACTTGTTCCTTCATATCCTATATCCTCTCCCTCTAATTCACTCTCAATACTGCTATCAAAATTCTCTCCACAAAATGGAAACCAGATCATATTAGAATCTAGCTTAAAACACTTTAATGGTGATCCTGGGTTGCTCATTTGGTTAAGCATCTGCCTTCAGCTCAGGTCATGATCCCAGGGTCCTGGGATGGAGCCGCACTTTGTCAGGGTCCCTGCTCAGTGGGGAGCCTGCTTCTCCCTCTCCCTCTGCCCCTCTCCTACTCCTGCTCTGTGTCTCTCTCTCTTTCCCAAATAAATAAATAAAATCTTTTTAAAAAAAATCTTTAAAAGGACACTTTAATGGCTCTCTTTGCCTACAGAATAAAATGTAAATTCATTAATTGGCATTCAAGATTCTATCTTTCTAGTATTATATAATTTAAGTGGTCCCAATGCAAGTTATGCTCCAGCCACACTGGAACACATGATATACATGTCAAACAAGTCATATGCTTCCATGCCTTAGCTCGTGCTCTCCCAGTAGCTTGGAATGGATACCACTCCACCTTGCCCTCAGCATACACTCTTACTTCTTTAACTGGTAAACTCCAACCAATTTTTGAGACCAGCTCAATTGTTACCATCTTCCTCTATACCCCATTCCATCTCCATTAATGAAATTAACCTCCTCTATTTGCCACAGCATATTGTACATATCTATATTATAGCCCTTGTTCCACCAGAGACATGCTTATTTGTGTCCTCTTCTCATCAACCAGATTATTAGTTCCTGAGGACAAGAATGACATCTACTTATATCTTCAGAACCTAGCACAGAGTATGGTTAATATTTAGTTCTCAGTGAATCTGTAGGCAGTCAATGAATTAACCAATATATTTAATCATTAAGAAAAATAACTTCTGGGGCGCCTGGGTGGCTCAGTGGGTTAAGCCGCTGCCTTCAGCTCAGGTCATGATCTCAGGGTCCTGGGATCGAGTCCCGCATCGGGCTCTCTGCTCAGCAGGGAGCCTGCTCCCTCCTCTCTCTCTGACTGCCTCTCTGCCTGCTTGTGATCTCTCTCTATCAAATAAATAAATAAAATCTTTAAAAATAAAAAAAAATTTAAAAAAAAGAAAAATAACTTCTATGCAACAAAGGATAAATTCTAATACTTTAAATACCCTGGGATTGAGTATATTTAAGATATCATACAGTAATGCTATATATAGCATTTTCTGTCCCCCTCTGGGAAAAGGAAATGACTATGTTGATCGAAGAAACTAAACATAGAAGAAAACAGAATCAGCTTTTACTTCTACTGTAAGGATACCCTGATCAAAGAAAAAAAAGTAAAATTAAGTACCTTCCATATGTGAGGCACTAAATCAGGATGGATGTATGCAATGAGGGAATATAAAATACAATCTGTCCACAACTTACATCTTTTAGGTGACTTAGGACCCACCACCTCCTCTAACACAGACAACGTTCTTATTTCTTAGATGACTGAGACTATTATTTTAGCATTGAACACACATTTGTAGCACGAGTAATGAAGACCATCCCCAGCTAAACATTTCTATTAAGAAATGGAAGGAAGGCAAAGAGGGAGGGAAGGGACACAGGCAGGCAGGGAGGAAGAAAGTGAGCTAAGGAAATGTCTAAAATGGTGGTTAGCTGTGGAAAGGGACTTTTCACATTTCCCACATGAAGACTGTGTTTACATGAGGCCAGAAGGGGTAATCTGAGTTACTGTTTGGTTTTCACTTTTATTTCCCCTTCTCAACTGTTATAAATAGATCTAGAGGAGTTACAAAAATTAAGACCTAGTGAGAACTCACAGAGAGCATACTGTAGTTGAAAAATACCAAAATAAATAAGCCTACTGGTTTCTATCTACTACTAATTTTCTGTAGTGGTGACAACTCTGCTGAGTCTACAATCCTTTCACATGGTCTATGTTGTGAGACAGGTGGCCTAGGTTAGAGGACAAAGACTGGTAAGAAGGCAGAGTGAAAATAAGTAGCTCATTTTGGGGAATTCTAGCTTATTTGCTTCAAAGCAACCAGTCATATACTATTAAACAGGCATGTGGCTATTATACCACTCTCCTAGTGAATGCCTAACCTAAAAAGAAGTCATAATCTCATTTAGTCTCTAAATACATAGATAGATAGATAAATAAAAATTAAATACATTAAAAGGTAGCAGCATATTAAATTAAATAATTAAATAATTAAATTAAATAAATATTCATAAAAGCATGCGTAAACAAGCTGCGGAAAGCATCACAGCAGATTTTAACCAGCCTAATTTCTGGCAAAATTTGAGCAAGGATAAAACTTCTGTGTGATGAAAGTCTTTCTAAGAAAAATTGCTTCAGTGAGATCGTGATTCAGTGTTTGACATTCCCTATTGTTTTCTATTAAAAGGCTTTTAGCAGTTCTCAGCAGAAAGTCAAACCAGTTCATGCACCAATATTTATTACTTAAATGGCACAGTGAGGTTTATACAAAATCAAAGTTATCTTTACATAGGAAATCTGTCTGTTTAAAATTCCTGGGAATTTTGGGGGGAAAATGGAAATTCTAGTGGCCTGACAGGTCCTGAAAATGTATGATGCATCTCAGGCTTACAGCAGCAATTATGTTGAAAGGGTAAACATACAAAATAAATCATCAGAACATGGTATCTTAAAAACCAATGCAGACTAAAAATCCTTAGTAAAAAAGAAATCTCCCCAAAATATTAAAATAAAGTATCTTTAATCTTTCCAGCAAAGTTACAAAGCAATGAAACTATTTACCCAAAATAGTTTTAACATCACTGCTTTAAAAATAATGGCAAGTCAGCATAACACACAGGTCAGAGACCAATGCAGAAATGACACAGATGAACCATTTGTGGTATATTATAGATTATTGCTTTGTAAGAGAAAATGCTTGAAAATGGGGCTTAAAGAAGGATATTATAAATTACTTGGATAATCATGTCACAATCATAGAAAACAGATGAGGCTATTTTTAACTCTTCAAATATAGGAAGTATATTGAAGGTCATGAGGGTGGTACAAACACACAGTATAACTGGCACTATATATACAGTTTGTACTGATACCTGATTGTACCTTTTTAATGAAAGGCCAGACACCGGATGTTCTAACCCAGGACTTCTCAACTGGGGGTAGTTTTGTCCCCATTCCACCTCACCATTAAGACATTTGACAATATCTGGAGATGTTTCTGTCACTGTTGGGGAATGTGTGCTACTGGCATGTAGTGGGTAGAAGCCAGTGATGCTGTTAAACATCCTAAAATGTGCATGACAACTGCCTGACAACAAAAAATTACCCAACCCCAAATGCCAATAGTGCCTTTGTGGAGAAACCCTGGATGAAGTGAATATACAGAAACCTCAGAAGAACCTTAGCTAACAAAGACTGAACTTTGTCATATAGAGTACCATCTTGGATTTCATGCCCAAGCCGTGTACAAAACATAGCAGAAGATAGTAAAGTGACCAACCCTTGGTTTTATCTCAAGTTTGGGCTCAGGATCATGAGGTCAAGTGCTGGGTCAGGTTCTGCACTCAGCATGGAGTCTGCTTGAGTTTCTCTCTCCCTCTCCCTCTGACCCCCAAAGCTTGTGCATGTGCTCTCTGGCTCTCTCTCAAATAAATAAATCTTAAAAAAAAAGAAGGTAAAAGATGATTTGACCAATTGAAGGGAAGCAGAATATACCACCCCAAAATATGCCTCTTTGCCATAAGGATTGTTTTAGGTTGATTATTTTTAAGAAAAAATTGACATAGGTAAAGCTCTGAAAACTGAGTAGAGTTTAGCCTTTTATAAGAGACTTTCAGATTTGTAAGGAAAATCTCCATTTGTAAGGGTGTCTCCCTCTCTGTACCAAGAAGAGAAAGGTGATTCTAAAGCTCTAGAAACTCTTTCATCAGTGGAGAAAGCAATGACTTAGAACTGTATAACAACCTTACCCTTGTTTACTGTGTTTTTCCTGATAGCCTCCCATAACTGGCTCCTCACCCCCACCCCAAATTTCTCTTTAGCTAGAGATAATTTTTAAGGTATTGGCTTGGACCATTTCTGGGAGTAACTCAGTTTTCCTGGGTACCTCCCACCCATACAGGAAGTAAACATGTTGTTAACCTTCTGCTTGTTTTTCTCCTCTTAATCTGTCTTTTAGCACAGGGGTATCTCAGGCAAGAACCTAAAAGAGTACAGGAAAAATCATTTTTCCTCCCCACATAGTGCAGATGTGGGTGGTTAATGAGAAAAAAAAGTCACATGTATAGAATACTAAATTGCAATGAAAGAAAAGGACACAAACTATAGAAAAATGATGGGTTTTGTTCATTTGGTCAAAAATAACACAGGCATTTAGATTCTCCTTTCATGGTATTTAGAGAAAGTTTTCCAGTATAACTTAGGAGCCATTGTTCCATAAGGAAATTTCTGAGAGAGGCAGCCATACAGTCTAGGACCATAGTTTGTGTGAACTATGATACTGTGAAGAAGACCAACGTTATTGCCACCCAAGAATACCTTCTGGACTCAAAATGTGTTTTATATGGTCAAGAGGCTGGTAGATATTATTGAAGAGGACAATATGACAAGCCTAAATCCAAACCACAATTGCTGAAAGAGCTGCTTGAGAAAAGAGAGAAGGAAGAAGGAATAGAGAACAATTAAATCAGTGATAATACAAAGAATGGAGGTGGTGTGCCTTGAAACCCCAAGGAACTAATTCCTTCCTAAGCAAGCTGAGTCTCAAATGAAAAAGCAATCATAAGGCTAGAGTCCCCCAACTGCTGTTTCCTCACTGGAGGAAATGTCTTAGCAATTCAGTTACCACATAAAGGAGAAAGGAATCTGTCAGGAGCCCAAGAAAAGCTTGAGGGAAACTCTTTTGTTCCCCCAAGAAAGAGCTAAATCAAGAAAATTTGGTGCTTAAGGAGGACTGCCACCAAGTGTTCTGTTTTAAGACACACAAGGTAAAACAAGTAGAATTCTCTTCCTGAGTTTCAACTGTTAGAATGTCCTTGGGGTGAATGATGGGGGGGCGGCGGGGAGATGATTCTATTCAAACGCAATTTCCAAAATATCACTTGCTGCATTAATTATAGGCCTTTCTACACTAGTCAACCCTTGAAGAAAAAGGTCTTTTCCTCTTTTAGATATAAACTGAATTAATCTCCTGAGTGTTTAAAAAAAAAAAAGCCTAACTGGTTAAATTCCTCAGATGAGACTATGAAAGCAAAATTGAAAGTTACTACTTTTTTTTTTTCTTTTTTCCTGATGGGTAATTAGTGAAAGTCTACTAATCAGCAAAACAGAGGGGTTTTCATGCCAAGCATACTTGAGTACAATAATCCCACCTAACATTTGTAGAGCTTTCATTTTCGAAGAGCACTTCCTCATCGAGTTCTCTTAAACCAACTGTATCTACATAAAACTGGAATTTTCAGATTAAGCTACTCTTTGACCCTTAGTTTCTACCCTTTTTTGCTACCGTGATTCTGTGAAAAGTCAAAATGGGTGTTAAACGTAGGACACAAATTCACAGACAGCAATTCAGCATGAAAGTGCTTCAAAAGGGAACACTTGGAAAGGATTTGAATGTAGTGCCTGAGCAGAGATGAATAATGCACATGCACGTCTCCCAGCTGTGACACAGATAACTTTTACACAAGACCAGTCCCCACACTTAGTACATCAGCTTACTGTCATTTTCACTACATGTATGTTGTGTCGACTACTATGGAGAGGTATGTTGTTCATAAAGTAAAGCTGCAGATTAATCCTCATGTCATCTCCTTAAACATTAGTATGCTTTAGACACTGTGATAAAATATAACACCATTTTCAAAGAACAGCAGGATGTTTTTACTGCTTCATACATAACTCAATTGCAAACATGGAATTAATAAAAAGAAAATACAATCAATTAGTTAAATGTTACCTGATTCACTACCCAACTAGATTTACTATAGGCCAAAGTAATTATGGAATCCCAGCTATGCCAGTGTTTGGAGCCAATCTACACTAAAAAGAAAGGGCACTGGCATTACATTTCTTAAATTTACATATTTAAATTGGAGTCATAACCTTGGTGTCTGGGATAAGACTCTGAAGTCATCGAAGTTATGACAAAGAGTAGAAGATGGAAACTAGCTTGAAATGTTTGTTTGGAAAAGTTTCCGAGATGCAATTAAGAGTAAGCTACATCTACATAAAAAACTTATGAGGTATTGTATGGTGACTAACATAACACAATTGAGAAAAAAGAGTAAGCTACATCTCAAAAGTAGGAAGTTACAGCATGAATTTAACCCAGACTTGACTGCACTAACAGACTTGGAAACAATCTTGAAACTTCCACAGGGGTCTCTTGTCCTTTTTATTCAACATATTTTCACCCTCCTCTTTATATTATAAGGAAAAGAAAAAGCAGACCACCTGACAGTAGAATTTGTCTACATTTCTTAAGAGAGGTAAGAGCAGGAAGGATATCACACAGAAAGGAGAACATGGGAAATTGGTAGAGTTTTTGCAGATTACCTTGAGGTCAGGACCTGTGCATTTCTGTTCTTGACACTTGTATCTTAGGCCAAACACAGGCATAATGGGCCATTAGTTAAGAAACCCTCCTAATGAGGGCTTTTGTGAGATCATATTCTTTGTAAACATCCATAGCTCTCAGATGACTCTAAACATTCAGCAAATGTTGTAATTTGAAGCCTGAAAAAATGAATCTAAATATTTAGCTTTCTACCAACTCTACTGCTGGCAACTTTGCATGAAACAAATACTTATTGAACTGCTTTATGTTAGGCACTGTCCTGACCTCACAAGGCATAGAGTCAAGTCCAGGAATTCTCAACTTAGGTTGCACATTAGAGTCACCTGAGGGGCTTAAAAAATACTGACACCTGTGCCCCACTCCAGACCAATTAAGTCAGAATCTGTGTGAGTAGAGACTGGGTGTCATTATTTTTTTTTAATCTCCCTAGGTGATCCTAATATGCAGCCAGAGTCTGCTGATCTAGTCTAGATCACTGGTCTAGCTGATCATTTTTTACTTAATCACTTAGAAAATGTTTCCATAGTCATACATGTAGACATAGGTTACACATAACTACCTTGTTATAGCAATCACCCCAATATACAATACAGCTTGCAAATATAAATGTCAGTATCAGGTCACAGTCCACATGCTCAGTGCAAGGCTGTTTGCAGATAGACACTTACATATTACATATGCTTTTGTATCCATCGACTGATACCATGTTTTTTGTTGCTGTTATAGATTTTGAAGCACTTTACACCATGCACATGTAATAAAACTTGATGATGATTGGTTTCTCTGGGAGCAATTTCCAAGAACAGCTCACCTCCCAGCAAGTCTATTTGGTGTGAACAAACTATAACATGCCACGATTTCCAAACAACTTTGCATTATGAATTCAACACCAATGACCGTGTTTGGAATGCACATCTAAAGTGAAAGGAGTCCAAAACTGAGGTATAAAAATACAATCATATGTTATTCAGAGTTAATTCGGGTATAATTCATGGAAAAAAAAAACCTGGAAATGCCTAAATATGTTCCCTGGAACACTGTGCTTGAATACATATCTGAGCAATAATCCCACTAAATCAGGGGAAAATGTGTCATCATTTGAACAAACTCACTAGATGATAAAGGGTAAAAATGCAGAATAGTCAATGTGCCTCAGGATTCCTAAAACCCATCTTTTAAGCCAAATGTATATAGCATACATGACACCAATGTAAAGAAATCAAACTTTCTAAGACATACATCCCTAAACCAAAAATAGAGACATCAAATTTATGGAGAGGAAGAAATATTTTTTGGATGTGCTCTTACCTACATCTTGACATAGATAATATTTTTTTAAAATCATGGAAAATACCAAACTGAATCAATTATGGTCCTTCCCAGTCAAAGATGGTCTTTATAGAGGTACCAAGGAGCATTTCAGAGCAGGGATAAAGGGTCATGGTTGTCTACATGATATCAACCAGAAAAACTGAGAGTAGTACCCAAGCACAGCCCTTTATGGCATTGACATCCACATATCTTAAAGCAATTTTTGGGGAAGTATGCTAGTCAGCAGCTCTCAGAACTAGATGCATATTTTAATCATTCTTAGGAGCCTGTAAAGTACCAATTTGGGGTTCCATTCCTAGAGATTCTGATTTAATAGGTTCCCAAGAGAGAACAAGGGCCCATATGGTATTTGTCAGAAAAATCACCCACATCAATGCTCAGACCGACATCAAGCAATCACTTTATGTTTGTGTCTATCTATGAGTACTAATGGAGATCACTGGTTGAGGTGCCAGGCCTAAATGGAAGGTATGGGCTTGAATGCAGCTCCCACAGTAAGAAAATGGGGACTAAATAACTTCTAAGTTCTCTTTAATTTATAAAATACCAAGTGCGATTATGACACTAGGATTCTAGGATACCCAGGGAAAAAAATGACATTTCGTTAACAACAAAGGAAGAGGAAATGGTAGATAACTAAATAGCAGTATCCAATCATTAAAAAAGGAGAGTTAGAGTCAGCTTCCAGAGACCCAAGCCGTGTAGGAGAGCAAAGGAAGAAATAGTTCATGAGCACATGAAGAGGTGAGATTTTAAAATCCAATATGAGCACAACTAACCAGTAGGAAACTGAATTCAGTCAAAAAAACCTTAGGTATGAAGAAGACACAAAAAGATGGAAAAACATTCCATGCTCATGGATCAGAAGAATAAACATTGTTAAAATGTCTATGCTGCCCAGAGCAAGCTATACTTTCAATGTCATCCTGATCAAAATTCCACCAGCATTTTTCAAAGTGCTGGAACAAACAATCCTAAAATTTGTATGGAATCAGAAAAGACCTCAAATTGCCAAGGAAATGTTGAAAAAGAAAAAACAAAGCTGGGGGCATCATGTTGCATGATTTCAAGTTATATTACAAAGCTTTGACCACCAAGACAGTCATGGTACTGGCACAAAAACAGACACATAGACCAATGCAACAGAACAGAGAGCCCAGATATGGACCCTTAACTCTACAGTCAAATAATCTTTGACAAAACAGGAAAAAATATCCAATGGAAAAAAGTATCTTAAATAAATGGTGCTGGGAAAATTGGGCAGCTATGTACAGAAGAATGAAACTCGACCATTCTCTTACACCATACACAAAGATAAACTCAAAATGGATGAAAGACATAAACATGAGACAGGAATCTCTCAAAATCGTAAAGAAGAACACAGGCAGTAACCTCTTGGACATTAGCCACAGCAACTTCTTTCATGACATGTCTCCAAAGACAAGGGAAACAAAAGCAAAAATGAACTTTTGGGACTTCATCAAGATAAAAAGCTTCTACATAGCAAAGTAAACAGTCAACAAAACAAAGAGGCAACTCATGGGATGGGAGAAGATATTTGCAAATGACTTTACACATAAAGGGTTGATATCCAAGATCTGTAAAGAAGTTCTCAACCTCAACACCCAAAAAACAAATAATCAAGTCAAAAAATGGGCAGAAGACATGAACAGACACTTCTCCAAAGAAGACATACAGATAACTAACAGACCCATGAAAAAATGTTCATGCCATATTTTAATTATAGAATTATTATGCTTATTATATCATGGAATCTTTCTCCAGTCAGTAACTGAGAAATTCTGAGTTAAAAACATACAACAAAAGTAAAGTTGAAGTAAAATGAATAAGGCTATTGAATTAGTTTAAATAGGAACATTTTTTTATTTATTTGTGATCAAAATCTTGTTATTGGCCTATAACAGCCAATTCTCTCTCCTTTTTTATTAATATGATCCCAGATTTGTTCAGGCATCCTTTCTCTTCCACTTGACCACATGCTTCAAGAAAGACTACAAAATCACAATGAAATGCCACTTCATACCCACTAGGATAATTACAGTAAAAAAGACAGATAATTACAAGTATTGCAGAGAACATGGGGAAATTAGAACAAATCATTCAACCATCATGGGAAAGCATTTGTCAGTTCCTCAAAAAGTTAAGCATAGGGTTACCATATGACCTAGCAATTCCACTACTAGGTATATATGTAAAAGAAGTAAATACATATGTTCACACAAATACTTGTACACAAATGTTCATAGCATCATTTTCATGATAGTCAAAAGGCAGAAACAACCCAAATTTCCATCAACTCATATGAATAAACAAATGTGTTGTATCAATAAAAGAGAATATTATAAACCCATAAAAAAGAAGGAAGTGCTAATCCATGCTACAATATGGATGAACTTTGAAAATATTTTGCTAAGTGAAATGAGCTTGTCATAATAGGCCCCACAATGTATGATTCCACTTATATGCATAATACCCAGAATAGGCACATCCATACAGACAGAAAGTAGATTAGTGGTTGTCGGGGGCTAGGGACAAAGGGAATAGACTGTAACTACTTAAATGGCATGGTATTTCTTTTAGGGGTGATGAAAATGTTCAAAGGTGGCTATTCTGTGAATAGACCAAAAGCCACTGAATGGAACACATTAAATATATGAATTTTTTTTTTGCATGTGAGTTGTATCTCAATAAAGCTGTTTTAAGAAATCTGTATCCACAGCCCTAGCCCTACTTCCAGGTGAAACTGCAGGCCCAGACCCGAATCCAGACTCAATCACAGAGTGTCAGTCTTGATTAATGTAACTACATTATGATAATTCCATTCTCTTTGGCTAAGGAAGAGTCATGGGATCCAATTTTGACCAATGCAGTATGAGAGAAAGTTTTCTTGGGGTAAAAGGGTGAGAAAAATTTCTAGCACTAGAGAGTTACAGGAACAAATGATTCTTTTTTTTCCTGCCCTTTCTGCATTGTATGAGGATATGATGCCTGAAGCTGTTGCAGCCATACTGTACCAGGAAGAACAAGCTACCTTACATACTGTTGATGGAGAAGCAAGACATGAAATGATGTCGTTAAGCCACAAAAGTGACCAACCCTATGTTAAGAATTTTTGTTATGTGAGATAATAAATCTCTATTGTTTAAGTCATTCCAAGTTGTGGTTTTTTTTTCAAGTTGTAGTTAAGAGCATCCTAAGGAATAAAATTTATCTATTTATACTCTGTCTTGATCCAAAACAACTTGAGGTGACTAAATAATCATTTAAAATTAAGAGTTAGCAAATTCCTTATGAAGTCCTATTAAAACGGCCATCAACCCTGTCTGAACATAAACCTCAACACCCCATTATGAGAGAGATACTTATTTAAATCATTAATAGACTGTTAGAGAATAATTTCCTTGGTTTTTCTTTTCCTCTCCATCACTTTACAATGTTCAACAGGTCTCCCAGAAAGTTCTTTCTTATATATAAAGCCTGATGTGGAAAATCTTAATATGATAACAATACACGCAAAAACTCTGGAGGTAGGAAGTTTAAGTACTACATATGTTTAGAATTTGTATGTTAACAGGAGTTCTAATCATACCAGGCTGTGTAGATTTGATGCAGATGGTTAAGTTTGGATGATAAACCAATCAGATGAAAGAATGTTAGCAACCTTTTATCTGCGACAACATGACAAATGTTTATTGAAAAAAAAAAACCTAGATCATTCTTAGTTCCAGACAGAAAATCCTTCATTTTACAACAGACTTTGAGGCAGTATGTGTATGTGCATGTTTATCAAGGTGAGGGACTTTCTGTTAAGATCCTTTGCTAATAAACATGATGTTCCTAGTATTAAAATCACTTTGGAAGACAAAGAAACTGGGGGCATTTAGCACAAGCCCAGTACCAAATGGTGACACTGAAGAATTAAAATGTCAACTTCTCCTTTCCCAAAAGACATTGTAGCATGTATGGGCCCTGGCCAGTGGAAAAGCTTTTATTTGGTTGTTTTTCCCTAAGATAATGAGAATCTTTGAGAAAGATTCTCAAAGGATTCAATTCCATTCAGGTAACAGTTGTTCAGGGCCTACTATGTGCCAGGTACTATGAGACCCAGAGGAACTGAGAAAAGGACTCAGTAAGAGGATAACTTCTTTGACTTCACCTCTGTTGTTCCCTGTTTTGGCTATAAAAACTCTCCGCTATTGACAGAATTCCAGGGTGCTACATTGGATTCATGGAGGATGCACTTGTACACTTTCAGAATTAAAATCCATAATCTTAAGGAAGTTTTCATATTTTTGTACTTTATCACAATAGTTCTTACCACTGACAATGTGTGACTGACCTAACATCTGTTTCCTTCTTCCACTTCCTTACTAACTCATTGCAATCTGATATCTGCTCTTTCCACTCCACTGAAATTAACCCTTAATGTCACCAGTGTGCCAAGTGCCTTTTCCAACCTCCAGCCTATTTAACTTTTCTGCAACTTTTCATAGTGCTGACCACCTTCATACCTTTTGATTCCCTCTTTTCCTTTAGACTCCAAAACACTACATTATCCTAGTTTTCATTTTATCTCTCTGACTGCTCCTTCACTACCTCTTTCATTGGCTACTCTTCCTCTCTCTGACCCTCAAGTCTTTCTCTCAGTCCATTTTGATTTGTTTTGTATACTCTTTAGTTCTCTCTCTAGACAATTGTATTCATTGCCACACCTTCAATTAACACCTAAATTCTGAACAAACTGATGATTCCCATATCTAATTCTCCAGCCCTGTTCTCTTATCTAACCCCCTAATCTCACAATCCCAACAATCAGTTGACTATCATTCCCTTGGGCAGCTCAAAGACAACATATCCAGAATGGAATCCGTTTCCACATCCCAAACCTACTCTAACCCCTGAATCTCCAGTTTCACTTAACAGTACCCCCAGTTGCTCACAACTGTAACTCTGGAATCTTTTTGACCTTCCCTCTCACTCTTAACATTCCATTTTCCAGGAGTTACCAAAGTTTGAAAACTCAACTGTCAGGGCACCTGGGCGGCTCAGTGGATTAAGCCTTTGCCTTTGGCTCAGGTCATGATCTCAGGGTCCTGGGATCAAGCCCTGCATTGGGCTCTCTGCTCAGCAGAGAGCCTGCTTCCCCCAGCCCCGCCTGCCTCTCTGCCTACTTGTAATCTCTCTCTCTCTGTCAAATAAATAATAAAATCTTAAAAAAAAGAAAATTCAACTGTCATAATGTCTCTACCATATGTCAATCTCTTATGACCCCCACTGCCACTACTTTAATATGGATTACCACTTTCCTAGGCTGTGCCAAAGGCCTCTCAAATAGTATCCCTGCCTCTGGTCTCTCTGGATGTTGTTTTACTGATACAGCTATAAACCAGAAGCAGGAAAGAAATTGATAGTAGCAGGATGTGATTGTTGGGCAAGAATTACCACAGAAATATCCTTTTCTCAAAGAAGCTACATACTGCCCTACATCCCCTAGGGTGGTGCCATTTAGCCAGTGAGTAACCCTTGCTACAGGTTGTCACAACCAGGTGACTTACTTGGCATTGACACCGCCATCATAAAAGCTATCTAGAAAGCACAGCAGCTAATGTTCTAGAGATACTGATATAGCTATTATATTTCAGGTTGGCTATGAAAAACAAAAATAAAGATGCCCCAGGATATCATTAAGGATAGAGCAGTTGGTGTTCCTTCAGGAAAAGTTAAGTTTGAAATGACATTCGGATATGAGAAAATAAGTATTTAAAAAATATTCATGACCTCTGCTCAATGTTTAGCCTGGTACTAACCCTTTGGAATATAGTCTTGACAAATGAGTGCCTTCGCTTCAGAAAAGCCTATTGCCTAACAATAATATATTCTTCATTATGGATTATTTTAAGTATTATATATAAAATAACGTACCTTTTGGTCTCTTTTTTTCTCCTCTATCCTCCTTTCTGTACATTTTAATTTATAAGTTAGTAAATTCTAAACCACTGAAAATAATTTAATAAGTATACCACATGGGTTTTTGTCACTTCTTTGCTCAAGGATCTATTTTGCTATGGGTGATAACTTAAGTCTGTTTCCTAACACCTAGTAATTCTAACATATCTTAGTACCGCCTGCCAATATCTATGCAACTCTTAAAAGGCTGTATCGACACAACACTGAAACTTCCAGCTGAAAAGCCAAATTTTTAGGTAATCTACAAGCTGGTTTGCCTGTAAGCCATGAAACAACAAGCTTAAGTGATTTTTTTCTGTGTAATTAACACATAGTGCCTCTATAATAATGAGCTGATTTGGAGAGAAACAACGGAATTCAATCAAACTGGTTGTTTTCACAACAGTTCCAAGTCAGTTAATTTCAAAACAACTAGTTCTTTGACTGATTTCAGTCACATGTGTACACAAAGCCTGAAACGGGCCATTTGTTTAAGTAATGTAGAAACATGGCTTACTGTGATATCCTTCTAAATGACAAAGACTTACCTCCCAAGCCACTTTCTATCCCTCTTGTGATACCATTTTAACATGTCGCAGTCCTGCTTAAAATCCTCAAATAATTTTATCTTGCCTATGAAATAAAGGCTGAGCCTTTGATTATGTCATTCTGCCCAAATGGAATATTTTCACTTCTCAGTCTCCCCAGACTGTAGATTTTCCTTGGTTCCTCTACAAAAGCATCCATAAGCACTACAGTCTGCACTGAGTTTCTCTCACCTCAATTTGTATTGCACTTAAAATCTAAAGAACATAAAGTGAACACTTGAAATGTCAAATTATTGCTTTTTACCTGGAAGAGTACCTAACAGAGTACCTAGCACATAGTAGACACTCCATGAACACTTGTAAACTTGCCTCACTGACTTCTTCCATTGGGCTAAAAATGCACCTAAGGTGTGATAACAGCCTTTCAAATTATACTTCACTAAGTAAATAAGAGAGAAAAGCTCCTTTCCTGTGTGCCTTTCATTCTTCACTAAATCAATGTTAATTTATGTCAGTATACCATAATTGTAGGCATTGTTCTGTCACTGAACACATAAGATAGTAGAGTCAACCTGCACTGGGCCTAAGTACAGGAAGTTTCTGGAAAAAGAGTATGGCTTACTTCCAATACCAATCACCTTCTCAGTTTAACTTCCACCAAAAAAGGTATTCATGATGGAATATCATGTATATGACTAGAAAACAAACTTGATTCGGGAGGACAAGTGTTGCTAAAGCTAGCATTAAAAGCTGTCAGTGACACAAATGACATTGAGTATCTGTCATTACAGATTAGTTTACAGTAAGAAAGTGATTTTCATTCACATTATCTAGGCCATCAAAAGAAACCTTCTATATTAATTTGCATAACCTCTAGTTAATGAAATTATACCAATTCTTAACACCATTATGAGGATGGAAGAGACACAGGAGGAGAAGGCGGGAAAGAACAGGATGGAGAAGGATTGGTTTTGCATATTAAATAGAAATGTGGAGGAAGTTGGATTTTTGCCATATTCTCTGGCTCTATTAATAGCCAATATACCCATGGCTCAAAACAAAATCATTAGACACTAACATAGAGAAATGTGAACGCATAGCTGAGGCATTATTTCATTTATAAGGTATTCTCTCCATAGAAAGCCTAAATTTACTTTACTACGTGAAATATGGAATAAAAGAAAAATTGGGGCACCTGCATCATAAAGGCATACAATGACAGGTAATGTTCCTTGATGTGGTGATAATCCTATGGGTACATGTAGATGGAAGAGAAACAGAGATGTTTTTAATGACAGTAGGAAGATAAAAGCTGAGCTCCTTTTCTGTTCAACTTTTGAAAGACTGGTACCAGTAGGCCCACAATTCAGGAAGAGCACTATGCTAACTCCTTACCCTTGCTTCAACGGAGAACTCAGGTAATGAAAATTACATGGACACTTCTTTTGGAAAACATTTTGTCTTCCCCTTATACGCCATATAGTTTATCACTGCCATAAACTAATAAAGTAATCACATTTTTAAGCCATCATGGTTGGCTTGAGTTATTTTCCGGGTACTTCAAGGGTCATAATTCTTGCCATTAGAGGGAAAAATAATTTTAGTAAAGAATAACTCAAATGATTTGGTGCTGATGGCACTCGAGATTTGCACATGTGATATATACTGAGATAGAGCATGTTTCAAAAATGCAAATGGATGCATAATAGCATTGCAGGCAGAACAAATCAGTATCTGTTCCTCATTTTGTATGCTACTTATTAGGGAATAGAATCTAATAACATATAATGTCTTATGTAAAAAAGATATCATTAGGGATTTTTGAAAAACTTGGCCCTTTTCATTTACACCTGATAACTGCAAAACATCATAACCTTATTTGAAAAAGGTCATTTAACTTCAAATGAAATAGTGCTACTTTAAGAATGCCCATATGCACATGAGGGAGTGAACACCATTTACACAAGTTTTATGATATGATGAATTTAAACAACAATGCCAACCAAGTTACCAACATTTGCTATTATTATTAATAACTACTCTGTCCACTGCACTTTGTTTTCTTTAAAGTATTTTTTGTGTACACTATCTTGATATTTCATTACTATAGTCTTGGGAAATAAAGTAGAAAACCAAGACCTAGAGAGGTAATGTGACTTTCTCAATGTCACACAGCTAGTTGGTAATAAAGTTAGCAATTAAAATTCAAAGACTGAAATTACTAGTCTAATGTACTTATAGTGTTAAAATGAAAGATCCATTATGTTTATGCTATAATATATTAAATACTGAGATACTAGAGAACTTTACATTTAGTCTTCTGAAGAGATTTTTGGAGAAACAGGCTACCAGCAATGGTTGAATGTGAGGGTTGATGTACCTTCAATGTGTCTCTGAAATGAGATACAAGTAAGTGAAGACAGATAAAACTGCATATTAGGGAGTATTTAAATGACAATGGAATCCTAAATTCCATTTTATTATAATCAAATCCCCACAACTAGTTTGGTTTGAGGCTGTTAGCTTTGGTCAGATACGACACTGTTGTTTAATCTTCAATTTTCACCTGCAGAAAGCAAATATTGCAGTGGAATCCTGAGAGGCCCTTTGCAATTAACTTATGAGACACCTATATGAAGCAAAGCCCATTTTTCTCAGGAATTAGTGCTCAGCACACTTTCCCATTGACAGGACCTAGCAGCTTTAGATAACCAAGCAGTATCTCTAGTATACTATGTAAAGCCTGAATGTAGACAGTAAAAATACAAAATGAAAAACTGACTCAACATTTGGCTTAAAGTAGCCTGAATAGTAATTAAGAACACAAAATCTGGGGCAAAACTGGGTGAACTGCAAATATCCCAAACTGGATTTGAACAAGCAGACAGCAGCGTCCTGAAATTTATTATCATAACTATCAGTTGTACAATAGCCTATACAAAATTATTTGGTGATTTAATTCTCATTCCCAATGGGCCAATGTTCACATCATTACAGTCCTTGTGAAAATGGTAAGCTTGTTTGGACTCTCAGTAGAGCTTATTCCTAGGAAGTGATCCCTCTAGGTGAGTCCAAGGCCACTTTTCAGGGACAATGACTTTAATTTTCTTAAATTTCTGAGTATAAGTATTCTGACTCCATAAAGAACCCCAGGCTTATGATATGGGGCTTAAAAATGAACAAGGAAAAAAAGTGCTCCAGGGACAATGACTTTAATTTTCTTAAATTTCTGAGTATAAGTATTCTGAGTCCATAAAGAACTCCAGGCTTATGGTTTGGGGCTTAAAAATGAACAAGGGGGGGAAAAAAGTGTTCCTTCCGAACACGGAAGGGAAATTTCACATTACAAGTTAGAACTGGAGAACCTGGATACTTTGGTTGTCTTTTTTTTTTTTTTTTTTAAGATTTTATTTATTTATTTATTTATTTATTTTTAAAGATTTTATTTATTTATTTGACAGAGATCACAAGTAGACAGAAAGGCATCCAGAGAGCGAGAGAGAGAGGGAAGCAGGCTCCCTGCTGAGCAGAGAGCCCGATGCGGGACTCGATCCCAGGACTCCGAGATCATGACCTGAGCCGAAGGCAGCGGCTTAACCCACTGAGCCACCCGGGCGCCCAAGATTTTATTTATTTATTTGACAGAGAGAGACACAGCAAGAGAGGGAACACAAGCAGGGGTAGTGGCAGAGGGAGAAGCAGGCTCCCCGCTGAGCAGACAGCCTGATGCGGGGCTCAATCCCAGGACCCTGGGATCATGACCTGAGCCGAAGACAGAGGCTTAATGACTGAGCCACCCAGATGTCACATACTTTTGTTTTCTATATTATTTTTCTTCTCCATCCTACTTCCTTATTGTTAAGTCATAAATATCATATAGAAAACCCTGGATTTGGAATAATAGACCTTAGGTTTTAGCCTTTGTTTTCCACTATCCTGCTTAACTAATCTAAGGAATTCCTGGGTAAAGTGGAGTGGGACTTTGCTCTGTGTATGTGGTAGGGCTGGTGTTCAGATCCAATATGTAATAATTAGAAAAAAAGATTCAAATAAACTTTAATATACTAAATGCACTGACAAGAAAAGCTTCTTTGCTTACCAGGCACATTATCTGAATTGACTCAGTAGTGAGATCTTCAAACCTGGTCTTGATCATTACAATTTTCTACCCCAAGGTATGTATATGTATGTGTGTATGTGCACCTGTGTGTCTGTGTGTGTCTGTACTGTACCTCTAAAACAAGATATAAGGAACCCATGACTATAATTAAATGTATTCATTATCATCTATTTCTTTAATATCTCTTTTTCAGATAAGTCCATCTAACAGGATTCTGGAATCTTCTAGAATAACCTAAGGCACTTGCCATTCAGTATTTACTTTAGTCTCAGAGCTTAACACAAGGCCTGGTACATAGTAAATGCAGAGTAAACTTTTGCTGAGTAAATGAGCTACTCCTAAGCAGGGATCACCCTTTTCCTCTGTCCCCTCAGTTCCCGTGCCTACTTTCCACTTAGATTTGTTGTCTGTACCAAGGTACTTTTATTGTTAATGCTTATATTTAGTATTTGCTGTATGTGGCCAACACATCTTAAGATAACACTCAGTCAGTCACATCTTTATGCAATTCCCTCTCCCCATTTATCACTTGCTTCTAATGAATAGAATTTAGAAAAGGCAAAGGGATTTTTCAGGTGTAATTAGGGCCCCTAAATCTGTTGGCCTTAGCTTAATCAAAAGGGAGATTATCTTACACGGGTCAGATATTGTCAGGAGGGCCCTTTTGTCAAGAGGGTTTAAGTTACCTCTGAAGTTAGAGATTTGAAGCAGCAGAGACTCTCTCTCCTACCATGGCTGGCTTTGAAGTACCAAACTGCCATGAACTCTAAAGGGGCAAAGAAGTTAATTATTCCAACAACCCAAGGGAGTTGAAAATGGATCCTTCCCCAGCCTAGCCTCCAGATGAGAACAAGCCCAGCCAACACCCGGACACCTTGACTGGACCCTTGTGAGACTCTGAGCAGAGAAATCTTCAAGTCATGCCCAGACTTCTGACTTACAGAAATAGAGGTAATTGGTATTGTTTTAAGCCACTCAGTTTGTGCTCATTTGCTACAGAGCCATAGGAAATCAATATACCTGCATTTGTGCAGATCTTATTTCTCATCCTAGAGGATAAGCACTTTGAGGGAAGGAGACGCATCTTTTGCTTGGTTTCTCTCCCAGTGTCTAGTGCCCAGCCAAGTATACCGCAGACATAATAGCTGGTTGAAATAAGTAGTTTCTACTTGTGAGCACTAGGTATTATACTGTACCTCCTGCTGAAACTGTTTTCTACTGAGGAAGTAAAATGCAATATACAGACTTCTGTTTTGTCACATATTTTTCAGCAGAGTGGCAAAAATTAGACACACATGAAAAACAGTGGGAGTTGTGTACCTACTTATCAATGCAAGAAGCTAAAAAATGACCACATTCCTTTTAAAGATGGCAATAATGTAGGATGAAAAAGAATAATTCAGAAATCCAATTACAATGAACTGACTAACAAACTGGTTATGGTGGCCACACATGGCTGGTGTAAATCAGAATTATTTTCCTCTATCTTAATTTGCTTCTCAGTCAGGCTATGGCTTTGCTTTTAAAGAAACTGAGAAATAATCTGACCCTTAGTTTTTAATAGACTTAGTTTTATCTCAAAACTAAACACTCTGAGCTCATGCTAATTTGCTTATGTAAAATACAGTTCTTTTAATAGCTATGTTTCTATTCAAAACCTTAACACTCTCCTTGCCAATCAAAAATCAGTTTCTTAAACTCAGCAATAATGTAAGAGAAGCCAGAAAATCATTTCTTCTTTTGTTTTTTTAAATTTTCTTTTGTTCTTACTCTCTTTTTCTCTCCAGCTAAAATATTGTTTAATCACTATTTTAAAGGGAAACGGTCAATGTGAGAAATAGCCTGGAGAATCCAATCCTTCATTCAATTTTTATTATAAAAATCTAGCTCTATATTCTCATATTTCAATTGTGAGAAATATCAGACTTCAAGTAGCTTAATATTATTGGACAAGATAAAGGGCCATGAAGTGTTATCAATGACTTTTTCTCAATGCTGGGATAGTAACTACCAGGAAAAGCCTCTTAAGTTCAGCAAGGCCTTCCTCCCCTTGTGAAAACAGAAACAGTACTGGGAGACCATCCCACAGCCTTAAGTGGCTCAGGGTGCCAAATGACTAAATTTGTCAGATCCTTTTCTGAGTAGGCTTTGTTTTCTGGGGAGCAGACACAAAGGAAGAAGGTAAATGTAAATTCCCTGGTTGCCTGAGGGAAGAACAGGTGTCGACCTCCACCTAGATTGAAAAAGTTACACAAGAAAGCAAGGTCCACATTCCAAACTTGCTCAGAAGTTTCCTGTTTCTATTATATCAAAGCCTGAGTGTGTTGCTGTCTACTGCTATGTGTTCTAAGAGTTCAGTTTCAGATGCATACTCAGGATTTTTTCCTATTTTAATTAGTCCTAAAATGAATTAAAACAATCTCTTCATTCCTAATAGGTATGCAAGAGCAACAGCAAAAAACAAAAACGAAAACAAATAACCTACCTGTCTTGAATATATAGGACAGTTGAAGAAGGTGGCTCTGAAAAATTGCTGGCAGAAAGGAATATATTTCCACAAGCTTCTCTTGTATACGGTCTCCCCCCACCCCATGGCCTTCATTACTTTTAGAAAATGTTCAAGGATATATATTCTCTAGGGAATTAAATGAACTTGGATGATCAGTAATAAGCCAGGAATCTGGCCTGCTCCTCCAGTCCTTTCTTCTGAAATGTTTTCCCTAAACATCCTGCAATTTAGCCATACCAGATGGTCCCTTCTCAGACATACTATAGACTGCATGCCTTTATACTTTTACTTACTTTAATATATCCACCTTAGATTCACTTCCTTACCTTTCCTAACAGCCAAGCTCCTAGTCATTTTCTAAAACTCAAATAAATGTCATCTTTCTGTAGTATATTCCTAGACATAAAACATGAGATACAGTCAGAAGCTTCCTTGTCTCTGGTTCCATATCACTTCATATATACCTCTTTTACTGTTCTTATTATATTATATTGTAAGGGGTTTTGTTTGTTTCTTTTTGTGTCAATTATACCCCAACTTCTACACTGTGAACCCCTCAAGGACAAAAATCCTGTCCTATCAATCTTTACACATACCAATCTTCCTCTAGCCCATCACAGTGTATATCACAGTACATGACACATAGTGTGTGCTCAATTTATGTTGGCTGGATTGGATTAGAAAATTGATATTAGAGGTCCAGAAAAGAAAAATGACCAAAATAGCTCTTTCCTGCCAAACGGGGACTTGTTTGTCTCAAATGGAATCCCCAGATCTAAAGACCCAGAAAAAATTCTTTTTGACTGGGATATTACTTCAGTATAAGGGGTTTAGGGCAATAATTTCACAGGAGACCTCTATGCTCTTTTTTAGCTACCAAATGAATCAGACTTCCATGAGAGGCTCTCTCTGTTCACACCCCAAATTCTTTCAATCCAGGTGAGAAGCAATTCACATTTCATCCAAATCAATTAATAATTTTATGTAATTCATAATGTAATGGATTTAACGAAAGTAACAGGAGAAGTACAAGACATTGTTCTTATACTCAAGACCCTTGATAGTTGTGGAGATCATTTTAATGCACAAAAAAAATATAATATGACTATACAAACATGCAAAACTCTGCATTCTGTCTATATAAATGCTGTAAGAATTCAAAAAAAAATGGGAAAGTCAACTTAGAGTCATGCAGCTTAGATTATTTCATGGGTCTTAAAGGTTGGAAAGAATTTAACCATGCAAAAAGAGTTGAAATAAAGGCCACCTAAGACTTAAAAACATCTCAAAGAATTCTAGAGCATGCGAGGAAACACAGATGATTCAGCCTTAACTCCTCATTTATATAAGAAGAAGTAAACTTAGATAGAGCAACTGACTTACCCAAGGTTCCACAGTGAATGCAGGCAGAGAGGGGAGAGAAATCCTTCCTTGTTCCTATGCACTGGAGTCATCTCCTACACCACCTCATTTAAATTACATGGAGACTGTTTATTTTCTATTTGTGTGGGAGATGAACTCAGATGCTTACTTGCTTGCTAGGAAAAACACCCTGCTAAAACATTGTCTAGACCAATTTTTAAAAGAGAAACTGGAAATGTTGACAGTATAGCCATAAAAACTTGAGTAAATCTACTGCATTTAAACAACAACATAAAATGGCTTCTGGGGAGGGGGAGGCATGAAACTAGAATGACATTTCTATTATAGACTTTGTGTTACCAAGAAGTGAGTTACATCATCATATGCACAGGGCACTGGATTTCCCCAGAAATATAAATAAGCTTAGTTTATGAATGACTTATACTCTTTTCTTCTCCTTCTTCTTCTTTTTCAAAATTAGTCAATGACTAAAAAAAAAAAAAAATGGCAATGTCCAGCAGAGACTACATTGAGACTAGCTATCTGAGAGAAAGTTTCCTTTTCTACATGCTAATCTCCGACATGCAGAAACAATTTTAATTTATGTCTGGCAGCATCTGAGCTGCAAGAAAGTGAGGCTACCGACATCTGGCTTGATAAACCACATAGCTGTAAGCAAGCTTATAAATTAAATTATTTAAGTATCCCCATTTAATTTTCAACATCTCTAAGGACAGGATGACAGACTGAAATGTGTCAAATGCAAAGAAACCAGCCTAAACTCATCTCAAACATGACACTTAAAGTAATTCAATAATATTCCACATTTTACAAACAGACATGAAAACATATTTTACCCCATCAATATAATTTGTGGTGCCCAAGTAGAATAATGCCATGATATCCCACAAGAAGCATAATTTAGCATGGACATAAATTTTACTTAAAGATTCAATTATTGTCTTAAATATAAGACTATGTGGAAAAAACTCAGTATGTTGGGTATCATCCCCTCAATCTAATACATTAGAGGGAATAAGACAAGTCCTCAGAAGATTTCTGTTTTCCTGTTTGGGGGCAACATAGTTATCACCATCATTGCATTTATATATTAATTCATTCAACACATATTTGAAAGTACCTACTACATGCTAGGGACAGAGATAGGTGCTGGAATCCGGCAGTAAATAAAGTCTACCCATCCTCCATCATCATGGAGCTTATTATCCCACTCTTACTAGATAAAATGCACTGATTGTCCTTCTGAACTTTGGAAGTCATTAATTCATGATCAATTTAAGTCCTTTTCCTCCTAGTAGCTCATGAAAGACGGATATATAATATCAACCCTAATAACATATTTACATCTGGCTACAAAAGGGATACTACACACATGCAAGAAAAGATGGACTCCAAAAACTCTGTTTCCAAAAGTGATTTGCTCACTGCTACTGGAGTTAGGAGGTAACTTGTTCCTCAATCAGTCACAGACCAAAACACACCAAGTTCCTGCTGGGGGCAAGGAAATACACTAAGCTTTAGGAGGGAATTAATGAGCATGATATTAAACTGTCTAAACTAGAGGTAAAGCTCATAACAGTGATACAAAAAAAGGAGGGAAGTGAAAGACATTATGAAGTACTGTGGGAGATAATGACAGATTATATATGGAAGGCAAAGTACAAGATGGGAGCAAAGAAAACCCAAGGTTTTAAGCCTGGGTAGCTGGAAGAATGATGGTATCACTGACAGAAACTGAGAAGGTGGACAAGGGATCCAACCTTTAAAAGACAATGTGCTCACCTTGAGAAATATGATGAATTTCAGATATCAGCAGAATATCCAAGGATATGCATGTGGCAAGAAGTTGGAGGTATGGGACTATAGTGAAAGAAATAGGTTTTAAAATTCATATATGTAAGAAATACCAGTTAAAGTCATAAATGTAGATGAAATCCCCAAGGAAGAAAAGGTAGAGGGAAGAAAACAAGTAATGGATCTTGAATATATACACAGTTTGAACACAGAAAACAGAAAATAGTCCAGGAGGAAATCTCCAGTTTCTTTTCTCAAGGAAGATTCACAGGAAATGAACAACATTGATACTAAAGAGAAGACAAGTTCTTCTCAGAGTGACAATATGGATAGGCACAGGATGAGGGGATACCAGAAAATCAGGTTTCTCTGATTTACCTTATCTATCCAATGATTGATCAATCGATCTTGGCTACTGGAAACATTTGGAGGGGGCGCAGATGGAGAGAGAGAGACAGAGAGAGAGAGAGAGAGAAAATCTCAGGCAGGCTTTACACTCAGCATTGAGCCCGATGCAAGGCTCGATCTCACAACTCTGAGATCATGTCCTGAGCCAAAATCAAGAGTTGGATGCTTAACCCACTGAGTCACCCAGGCATCCCGGCTACTGCAACATTTCAAGATTATATTTTAGAATATATACTAACATCATTCTTGAGAGGGGTCACATTAGGATCCTTTAGTTGAAGTATTCCACAATAAGAACACTCTTTGTGCAGGTGTCTGCCATTCTGTTGCCAAATTTAAGGTCCAGTCTAAGATTCAGATGTCTTAACTTAAGAATTCCTAAATTAGGGCACCCAAACAATAAAAATAAGTCAGATTAAAAAGAAAACAGGATTCTTCTCTTAATGGATTTCAGAACAAATAGAGATATAAGAAAATAGTAGCCCAGATCTTATTTGAATACTGGCCATGACACTTAGTGACCTTAGCCAGATTACTTAACCTCTCTTGGCCTCAGTCTTCCAAACTTTACAATTGGAGATGATAATAGTACAGGCTTCATAAAATTATTGTGGGGATTAAGTGAGATAACAGGTTTAAAATAGAACAGTTCGTGGCATAAAGCAATTGTTCATACCTTGCTAGATCTCTCTCACATATACATGTTCATGTCAATTAACAACACATAGAAAAGTCCATATAATTTTTTAAAAAGTAAGCTAAAATCCAAATTGTCTACTATTATTTGAAATATAAGCATGTCAGTCACGTGGGATTATCTATGTCCTAGACAGAGAAGCGAAAGAACAAGGTGAGAAGTCATTTATAAAGAACTTCAACATTTATAAAATAAAAAACACATACTCAAGAATGGGAAGAGAAAGCAAAAAATGAAGAAAGCATATTCACCTTCTTTTGCCAAATGTCAAGAATGAGAAAAAAGAGAGAGAGAGAGAAGATGCTCATGTGGTTTGGCAAACTGGAAATTTTAAATGGAAATTATTTGAGGAATGGTCTATATGCAATCCCCATTCTAATTCCAGTCTTATCCAAAGTATTATCATTAAAGAAATGATCTTAAAACACTGGAAATAACTATCAATGTTATGCGGATATCAAATTTTTCTAGGCCCAGTTTTATTTCCTTCCATGATAAAATGACAAGATGAAGGCAAAATGGTAAAATATTTTGATTTCAATAAGAAATCTGACTTAAATTCTATGACATTCTTAAAAGCAATGAGGAAAAAAAAGGGGCTTACACTAGAGTTCAATAGTCTTACACTGGAAGGCCTGACAAGCCTGGAACAGTGCTGAGGAGGGCCAATGGCAAAACTAAGAAACAAATAATGGAAAAAGGGAACAGGAAAAGATATAGAGAGAAAAAACAAGCAGAAAGAATAAGAAATGAGGGAAAAATCAGTGCTGTGACAGATTTGCCCAGTTAATATTTATAAAGCACTTAAGAACAGTGCCTGACACATAAATTGCTATATTTGCTAAAATAAAGAATCCTACACTCAGGCCTGACAACATGACTCCCTAAACCCTTTGTGTAGACATTCACATTCTTGAAAACAGAAGCCTAGAGCAAATGATTTCTCAAGGTCCCCTGAAGCTCAGTTATTTCATAGCTCTGTTTCTCATCATTTTTAAGAGATTTCATGAGAGAAAGGAAAGGTGATGATACTGTTGACACATCACAGTTCTATTTCCTACGTCATCCTTTCCCATTTTACCTAAACGCATAACAAACCTGCTTTTTAATAGACAGCATTCATTTGGTAAATTTTTTAGAATTTGTGGGCATTATTGTCAGCATGACTTCCTTTGATAATAAACACATTAACAACCAGTATTCTTTAAACAGCCTGTTCATTTATAAGGTAACCCTGTCAGTAAGCTCTACTGTAAATCATTTGGTACCCCGAACTCTCTGTTCCCATCAGTAATGAAGTAGGCATTTTTATTCAAATGTAGCAGGATGTTCAGCTCCCAAGATAATGATTAAGCGAAGATCTCCTTTTTTATTCTGCAGACAAAGCAGATACCATACTTACAGTTTAGGCTCTCAGGGACAAAAATCTTAATGGAGGCCAAGATTTCCTCAGACTTTATGGAAATAACCTTTTAAAAAGTTTGCATTCTGTGGTCCCTCTCTGTGGCAATTCTGATATCTTTTTTCTGGGGTCAGAATGTTCTTGACAGGTCTCCCACTCCCTTGCTACTCTTTAATAGTACTACGATTTCCTCACTTCTCTTCCTAATGAATATTTCATCTGTCTGAAGGAATAATCATTGTGTGTTTACCAAATGACAAAATGACTTACGAAAATGTACTTAACTGGAAATCAGCCTTTCTTAGAATTACCAATCTTCTTTGAGCTCCTTCCTCTGCCTCCTCACGCGATTGTGAACAGCAAAATGAATAGTAATGTTGTGTGTTCTCTTGTGATTAAAGCTATAAGCTTAGGGCAAATGAGTATTCATAGATGGCACTCACATCATACAGTATGTAGATGTAAGCTTCGATCAAGGCATGCCCATAAGTGCATCTTTCATTTTGTGTTCATACACTATACGAACTACTCAAGCATCAATCAAGGTGTTTTTGAACAAAGCAAGGTGTAAAATTAAATAAAATTAAAAAGGGCATTGAAAACTCATATTGTTTATGTTAATTTATCATTAGAGGTTTGCAGCATACACTATGAATTACACCCTCCCCATTTAACCAGGTGAGAATGTTGCAAATAAGAGAACAAAATCAGTCATCTGTCACCCACAGTGATAGCCAGCCATGTCAGTTAAAGTGTATCTTTCAAAATTGAGGTTCCCATGCAGTAGTATACATATTCCTGGGATAAAATAGGTAGCTGATGTGTTCTTGGAAAACAGCCATTTAAAATCATGTAAGTTGAACAGTTTCATCTGACATTTGTCAGACATCTAGCAAATACAGGACAAAACGTGAAGGTCAGCAATTCAATGACTACCCTATAGAAAGAATCCTGACTACTTCAAATACTGTGCCACATGGCATGTGAGTACATTACCGCTTTGTACTTATTTCAGAATTTTTGTCATTGTTTTTTTTTCCACTTTTCTTCAGCTTTTTAAAAAAGAATATATAGGGATTTTCAATATACTTTGGAAGTGTGTCAGGCTGAAGACATAGTGATTTCAAATTTATTAAGGTGAAATGGAGGGCTGGACTTTGCCTCACCCAAAAGACACTTTTGCTGCATTCAGCCATCAGGATAGCAATATCATGGGACTGAAATAACAACCCTAAAGAAGTTCTGCTCAGAGATTTTCCAGAAACCACAAAAGCCATTTCTATTAACTCTGAACCCGTTTCCTAAACATCTAATGTGGGACTTCTTGTTAGCAAATACATATGCATTTCAGATTATGGCTTATCTGTAAACACTTAGCAAAAGCCTACGGCTTTGTTTTCAGTTTTATGGTTGTTTTTCTGTATTTTTCCCCCTCTAAGGTAGAGGACTAAGTACCAACCGAGCAATGCTTCCATTTTCCTTAAAAGATCAGAGCTAAATGCTTCAAGAAAATGAATGCAATCTACAAGTTAAGTTTCATTATGTGTCTTGCAGATGGAAGTGTATGAATGGTTGTCCTACCCACAAAATACAAGTATGTAATCAGTCCCTAAGATGAGTAGACTCCAAAAGAGAATGATGGCACAGTTAAAAGTATCTTTTCAAGGAAGTTTATGGCAGTAAGTGGCTAAAATTGACCACCTTACCACATTTCTGCCCACACATTAAGGATGATTCTACAGTTTCATGGAAGTATGAGCTGACAACTAAATTGAGAATCCATATCTATCCATTGATCTATCAATCTATCGATTATTGATCTGTCAGTCTCTTAATCTATCCATCTATCATCTAATCTGTAAGGATATACCATATGCCAGAGAAGTTCAAACTGCCCCCTTGCAACAAAATCAAGTCATTCTGTTTCATTCTTCTTGCTTAGGTATCCACTTCTACTGCTTCACTAAAGTCTAATAGGCCCTGTTTTATTCCTCATCTCACCATTGCATGTAGGTACTTTATCCTGTTGTAAGATCTTTTCATTGCCTACTCTCATACCTAGAGAGATGGCTTGTAGCTTTGGTGTAAAATCTGACCGTTACTGAAATAGGCCATACACAAAAAAAGAAAAGAAAAAACGAAAAACTGGCAACCTACATGATACTCTCTTACTCTCCCCTACTGAACAGCATGGATATTCTGCCGTACTTTGATTTTTCTTTTTGGTGAATCAGTAGAGAAAGCTAGGTCACTGGAATGTTCAAGGCGAATTTTAAAATGAACATGTTTTGGATTCACTGATCTATATTATAAAAAGGATGATTGTCAGCTATGAGAAAATTTAACACTCAGATATCCTTAAAGGATTGACTGCACAAACACTAAAAGTTCAATCTGACTACATCTGGACCTATGTCTTGACTATTCTGATTTTGCATAATGAGAAGATGATGACCAAACTGAAATAAGGAGATAGACTTTTCTTAAATTCAGAATAACAAAAACTGAAGCCTAAATTATTTTTTTGAGATTCTCTCATTTAAATGTTTCATATGCTCCTCAAACTCAACAGGTATAAAATGGAACTCATTATCCTCATCTATGCCCCCCATTACCCCCATGAAGGCCAAAATCTGTACTTTCACTCCCTGAAGGCAAATGACACCAAAGCAGATGAATAGAAGTTGGGTAGGAGTAGGGGTGATGTGGGGTGGGAACAACCATTACAAAAGAACGTGTCAAGATATCTAGAAAAGGGCCCAGGATCTGATTACAAATTATGTTTAAAAATTTTAGCTGACCCTAAGGCCACGAAAAAAATTTTTTAACTCAGTTTCAACTTGATCTCAGTAATACTGAGTGATATTACCATCTACCCAGTCTCCCAAGCCAGAAACCTTTCTCTCACTTCTTATATCTAATGAGTGACCTATGCCAATTAGCATATGCCAAATCTCATGGTGCTCAAAGTGTCATCCCTGGACCTGTGGCATCAGCATTCCCTGGAAACTTTTTAGAAATTCAAATTCTTAGGGCACTTGGACGGGTCAGTAGGTTAAAGCCTCTGCCTTCAGCTCAGGTCATGATCCCAGGGTCCTGGGATCAAGGTAGGCATTGGGCTCTCTGCTCAGCAGGGAGCCTCCTTCCCCCGCTCTCTCTCTCTGCCTGCCTCTCTGCCTTCTTGTGATCTCTGTCAAATAAATAAATAAAATCTTTTTTAAAAAAGAATCATAGGGTGCCTGGGTGGCTCAGTGGGTTAAGCCGCTGCCTTCGGCTCAGGTCATGATCTCAGGGTCCTGGGATCGAGTCCCACATCGGGTTCTCTGCTCAGCGGAGATCCTGCTTCCCTCTCTCTCTCTGCCTGCCTCTCCATCTACTTGTGATCTCTCTCTGTCAAATAAATAAATAAAATCTTTAAAAAATAAAAAAAAATTAAAAAAAAATAAAAAAATAAAAAAATAAAAAAGAATCATATTCTTATGAGACATCTTATTCTATACCTTGTAGATCTACCGTCAAACTGTTTGAAGTATAGGACATGAATCTGAAAATACTTGAAGCTACTCGGTATTAGTGGAACACATCTTTACTAGTTTCAAAAACAAGATATGGTAATTATTGATGCGAAAAGTTAGTTATCAGAGTAAAGGAGATGGGTGGGAGAGATGAGCCCAAGAGAGTGTAACTTTATCTACTTAAAGAAATGAGGATGAAATGCTATCATCTTAAAAATATCTGAGTCTTAAAAGAATTCCTCCTGAAACATGCAAGAAACTTCAGATGGCACATGGACACTGTATATAAAGTATGTTCTTGATTATAACTAGTAGCTTCTTATCAGATTCCTTCTAAAAATCCTCAAATTTTCATTGAAATGAAAACTATCACAGAACTTAAGAGGAACAGGATTTTAAAAACCCTTTAAGATTGTAGTAACCAGGAGGACCAGGGTTAAGTGGGTTAAGCCTCTGCCTTTGGCTCAGATCATCATCTCAGGATCCTGGGATCAAACCCCACATCAGGCTCCCTGCTCAGCGAGGAACCTGCTTCTCCCTCTCCCTCTGCCCTCCCCCTGCTTGTGCTCCCTCTCTCTCTCAAATTAATAAATAAATAAATAAAAGTAAAAATAAAGAAATGCAAATTCTTGGGGCACCTGGGAGGCTCAGTCAGTTAAGGATCCAACTCTTGATTTAGGTTCAAGTCTTCAGGCTCTGTGCTCAGAGAGGAGTCTGCCTGGGATTCTTTCTCTCTCTCTCTCTCTGCTCCTCCTTCTGCTCATGCTCTATCTCTCAATAAATAAACAAAATCTTGAAAAAAAAAAAAAGAAATGAAAATTCCTGGGCCCCACCCTAGATGCACTGAAACGTAAACTGGAGGAAAGGGTCTAGCAATTTGCAACTTAACAGGCCCTCCAAGTGATTCTGATGTACATTCAAGTTTGAGAATCATTGTTCAAATCCATCTCTTTATCATCATTCCCTCTGTCAACTACCACCTGGCCCTCATCATCTCATTTGGTCTATGGCAACAGTATCTTAATTGGTTCCCTGGCCTTCAATATTGCATCCTCCAAGCCATCTTTCATCCTATCACCAAAGTGAGCCCTCCATATCACAAATGTGATTATTAGTATCCTTCCCTAGTTCCTCTATGCCTATAGAAACGGTTTTTAAACTGTGTTCCTAAGTTAATTTGTTTCCAGGGTTGCTCTCAGGCAATACAGAGGCTCAGTGGGTAGTAGACCAAACTTCAAATTTCACAAGTAGCTTTACAAAAACCATTGGCCAACAAGAGAAAGGAGATGCTCCTTAGGACACAGAAGTCCATCTTTATCTATCTCCAGGCTACCTCTCCAGCCTCATCTTCTCTCATGCTTACCTTCCACATCACCTTTACCTATATAAAAGAATGCAGCTTCCCTAAGGACTACTGAGTGTTTCTGTTTCACTGCTTCTTTTGCTTAGAACATCTGCCCATCCTTGCCATTTGTTCACCAGATAATACCAAATTTCTGTTCCCTATCTCTTATCAGTCCACACTTTTTAGGATGGCTCCAGTATTACTAGCACCACCTTCTTCATGAAGACTTTTCAGATGTCTGCTTCTCATCCCTCTGCTAGATCCAATTGATTAACTTTTCTCTGTGCTCTCACCGTGGCAATTACAGCAGTGAGAATAATAGCTGATCTATGTTATATGCAATCATTGTGTAAAGTGCCATCTTAAACCTCACAAGTTTATGAAGTATGAGGTATAATTATCATCCTCCTTTTATTTTAATATAATTAGTATACAATGGTATATTAGTTTCAGGTGTATAATATAATGATACAACAATTCTATACATAATGTAGTGCTCATCATGATAAGTGTTATAATCCCCATTTTAAAGATGAGGAGACTAAGGTCTAGAAAGATTATATTTAATCTACTTGCCCAAATTGTATAGCAAATATGTGGCAGAACTGATCACCTTATCTACTTAAACCCCAAAGCATATGCACTTAACCTCTATAGCACATGGCCCAGGCTCATAACACATGAGTTAGGTAAGCAAGGAATAAGACAAAAGGGGGTGGCAGACAGTATGGAATGGAACAAGGTACACTCAAGGTATAAACTTTAAAAAAAGGAAGGGGAGGGGAGGAAGAGAGGAAAAGAAGAGCTCTGGGTCGCAAATAAAACATATTTAAAGACTGATCCTGAATAGTAGGCCACTAGCTTGAGACTCCTGTTTCATACTGTATTCAATTCCCAATTTTATGCTTGTCATAAAACCCATGTCAGGATAATTTATTAGGATAGTAGTGCCTCTATCTTTCTTGCTGCTGTAGGTGTCCCATGAAAGAAGGGTAACTTTCTACTTTTCACCTATCCACAAACCTTGCATCCTAGACATCAAGGCAGAGGGATGAGGGACAAGGGGATGAAATAAAGGGACCTAAATGGTCCATAGAAGGAGAGAGAAAGAAGGCTACATTCTTCTTGACACAGTCAGCAGGATTTTAGGGATCTCATAAATGGTTGTACTTCTAAAGGTGGGGCTGATAATGCATATCCAGAAAGAACCAAAATGGTCATAGACAAACATCCCTGTGCTCCAAGATCAGAATAAACCATGCCTTTCAGCAATCATGACTGCTACTAGAGACTCTGCTGCAGATTTTCTGTACTGGGTAAACCCCAGTGTACTACTTCTCCGTTGCCACTATAATGAACTACCACAGACTCCGTGGCCTAAAACAATCTAGATTTATCTTAGGGTTCTGGGAGTTAGAAGTCTGAAATGAGTCTTGATGGACTACAGTACAGGTGTTGGCAGGGCTGCGTTCCTTTCTAGAGGCTGTGGGGGTAATCCTTTTCATTACCCTTTCCAGCTTTGAGAGGCCACCCCCATTCCTTGGCTCATGGCCACTGTCTTCAAAGCCAGCAATGCCAGCTGAGCTCTTCTCAGGCTGCGCGCTCACTGGTTCTCACTTCTGCCTCCCTCTTACACTTTTGAGGCTCCTTATGATTATAATGAGTCCACCCAGTGAACCAGGATAATCTTCCTATTTTAGGGTCAGCTGAATAGTAACCTTAATTCTATCTGCAATCTTAATTCCTCTTTATCATGTGATGCAACAGATTCACAGGTTCCAGGGATTAGGACATGGACATCTTTGGGGGGCCATTCTGCCTACCATGACCAGTGTTTCCTAAAGACTTTTTGAGTGAGGAGCTATTTGAGATTATATATCTTATTACCCTACTGAGTAGGTTCTGATATGTGAATATTTGTAATTAAAATATATAATATGAATGGCATGAGCAAGTAAATTCATATGCATTCCCCACCTATAATAATTTTTTTATTTCTCTGTATATAAGTCAGGCCTCACCTCTCTACCATGAGCCTGTGGTTGGGGACCATGGCCCATTTTGGTTTTTGTTTCACCAGCACCTAGTACCATGCCTGGCACACTATAGGAATTTTTGTTTGTCACAGTAATAAATAAGCAAAAAATGTTTCTTCTGGGAAAAAAATTGTAGAATTATATTTGTTACTTAGTTCAAAGCTGTGCATATCTTGAAAGTTGAATCTAGTGCCAAAAAGGGAGGGGGAAGCTGAACATACACTATTTTAAAAATCTATTTGAAATAGATGTCAGAGGCATTTTTAAAATTATTTCTAATATGGATCATTCATCAGTAGAATAAGCAAAAAAGAAAAGGGAACTGCTCCCCTAAACCATATGGATTCTTATATTTCATTTCAAATCAATAAAGGGAAAGTCACTTCTAAAATATTATGATTCATGAACTTCATTTTCCACTCCTTTTGGTTTGATCACAATAGCCATCTCTGTATGGTACTAGAATTGTTGATATTTTATTGCATTAAAACATCTCATTATTATGTATTAAATGCTATTATTTATGGCCACTACTCCATCTGATGTGAGACAGAAAAATTACTGAAGGCTTGCCATCTCAGGACTAGGCATTTTATAGAGATGAAGGACTGACTAGGAAGAGTCAATGGTCCTTCAGCTGCCCCTCAGATCATTAACTCCAAGTGGTTATTTGCTCCCAGGCACTGTCCTATGCCTAGGTTGTTATTGCTGTGATATGTAGATGAAGAAGAATATATTTTAAATCCTTTAATATGAACTCAATGCTCATGAAGGATGCCAGATTGAAAGCATTGGAGTCTGAACTCATCGGGTTATGCACTTGGCTGGTCCAAGTTACAGAGAGATGCTTGACCTTGAATGACCACCTTGCAAGAGGGAGAAAACATAGAGTTTTGCTGAATTTCAAGAGACTTAGTGAGGAGCAGCACATCAGCATTCCAAAGTTAAGCATTTTTATCAAGAAGGAAAAAATAAGACTATTAACTTAACTTCTACTTGACTCTATTTATTATAATGCCAATACTGGTATGTATGTAGTGGGGGGCAGTGGTGTTAGGAAACACAATTACTTTAACATAAAACATAAATAAATGTCTATTACCAACGCACTAAAACACTTAAATAAGCAGAAATCTTTTTAACAACTGATATATGTATTCCAGCTTTATGGCCTTGATCCTATTTTGCACACTTGAGGAGTCCTTAACTTTCCAAAAACTGAGGAGGAAGAAAGTTAGAGCTATCCAAAGTTTTATTATAGATATGAGAAAACCAAGGCTCAGAGTGGAAAAGTGACCTGAGGAGGACCATATCAGCAGTATAAGACTGGGAGCAGAGCCCAGATTTTCTGATTAACAAGCAAAGGCTTTTCTAATATACCATGTTGTCTCTCTAAGGGAGGAAAACTAGCTGCTCTCTGAACCTTTTAAATATTTAGTGCCAATTATTTTCATAAGTGTGCATTCTTTTGGCCTTTTAGGCATTTTTCCTCCAATCTGATCTATTCATTCACAAAAGATTAGGAAGACTATCATTTTTCACATACTTAAGCCTTCTTAAGTATGAAAAAATACCTTTCAGTTAATATTACACACTGGCAGACTCACAATTCCCAAATTAAGAGCCTTATTTTCACAAATGATACAAAACACAAAAATCTTGACTTCCTTCCTCAGTGAGTTTCTTTTTTATTCTGTCATTTTATTTTCTGATACTTTTTTTCCTATAGCGATCGAAACTTTCCAGCAATAGTATTCCCTAAAGGCAGTACCTCAAGAAGAATAGCAAATGGAACCACATGCACTGTTAAAACTGACAAATCCATTTAAAATTCCCATTACAGACTAATCTCAATTAACTGGAACCCAATTTAAAAAAAACAACAACAACATATTTGTACTATATTTTCAATTGACAATGCAAATTCCAAGATTTTAAGGGTTTCATTATTTATATAATCTCATTGTTTTACATAAAGTATCGAGTGATTCCAAAGACTTATCACAAATTCAGATCATCCTTTTGACTTTTTTACAAGTTGGGATGAGAATTCATATTTGAATAATAATGTGTAGTACTACCAAATATAGGTACCAAAGGAAAAAACTAATATTCTCTATTTCTTACTAAGTACCAAATATTGACCAATTTTTTAAAATAATCTTTTCTTTTTTTTTAAAAGATTTTATTTGTGTATTTGACAGAGATCACAAGTAGGCAGAGAGGCAGGCAGACAGAGAGAGGGGGAAGCAGGCTCCCCACTGAGCAGAGAGCCAGATGCGGGGGTGACATTCCAGGACCCCGGGATCATGACCTGAGCTGAAGGCAGAGGCTTTAACCTACTGAGCCACCAAGGCGCCCTGACCATTTTTTTTGGACCAATATTTTTAGTAAGAATGAAAGTCAATGAGGGAAGTCTTTCAGGTAAGTTTAGATTTTGATTAATCGAAAGTCTCCCCACCTTGCTACATTTTCTTGCATATTCCCTTTACCAGAGGACTGAATAGAGAAGCAATTGCTTTCTCAATATTCCAGATGAATTCTATCTACTTTGGCACGTTTACAAAAATAAAAGGCACAATAATTTTTGCCCAGTAGTTGCACAATAAATATTAATTGTGCATATAGACTGGTAAAGGGATGGATGAAAAGAAGGGCGTAAGGGTGAATAAATGAATGCAACACCATGTCAATACAGATATTTTACTTGAGAATTTCCTAAAAAATTAAAACATTCATTTCAGGAGACAAATATTTATTTTGTCTGTAAAATTCTCTGAATGAAAATTTTTTCCATTGATATGGAGAAATGCTATGCTTATTTGCAGTCAACAAGAACTACTAAATAGTTTCCAAACATCCTCATTGGCCACTACTGTTCCTTGTACTCAGCAGATACTCCCATTAGTGAAGGAGTCTCTTGGTTTTAGCAGCTGTATATAGAAAAGGTCACAGGTTCATTCAAATATGTAGGATAGCTTGCATATTTGATTTTGCAAAGACTCTCTAACAGTTATGGAGCACAGACACAAACTTATCTACACCATGACCATTTTAAGGGTTTAAAATGATGCATTTCATCTACGTGACACTCAATGAATACAACTGATTATAGCAGTGAAACATTCCTTTCCTTTCACATTATGCAACAAAGTGTTCAATTCCCCCAAGTAAATTTCAGTGTAGAATGCACATACCTTGATAGATCCAGAAGTTATGGGAATCAAAAAGGAGACAGCTGAATAAAGGTCACCCTTGTAATTCCTGTAAACAAATTAGGCCAAATTATCTTTCAAACATATGTACAAGCAGGTCCAAAGCAGTCCTTCTATGAGGGAAAGGAAGAGACACATGAGAGGCTGGAGTGGGGGGAGGCATGGGGGTTGTGAATGAAAGACTTTATTTTGCAATTCACAAAGAATAATGGGGTCAGTCTCCTAAAAGGTCTGCTTGAAACTTCAATCATATTATGTTGCTAATGAAGAATTTTTTAATTAACAATTAGTATACCTAAAGGTCTATGGAATTCTCACCCACAAACACTGTCCCAGCTTAACAGTATTCAATTATTGTTCAATATACCACTCATTTTGAGAGGAAATGTCCACAATTTCAAGGAGTTTTCACCAATATAAATATTTTATAGTAATTTAAATTTCTTATACTAAAATAGTCCTTTATAGTTTACCAGAAACATTCATATACACATTTCATTTAATCCTCAAAACAACCCTGAAGAAACAGACTGAGAGGTAAAATGGCTTGCACAGGGTCACATTTGTGGTTAGTGGCAGAGCAAGAATTAGAATCCAAGTCCCCTCACTTTCAGCTCAGTCATTTTTCCAATGTCCCACGTGACTTTCTTCATGACAGTTATAAAATTAACTATATGTCTCGATGGGCTACACTTGGTACTGGGCAATAGGGCAGGAAATATGTCCTATAATAATCCCTACCATTTCACCCAACTTGAGAGATACATATCTCTCTCTCTACATATACACACATGTGTCTGTGTGTATACATATTTTATTGACACAGAAGTGTTAACAATATATTGATAAATTTTTTAAAAAGCACATTATAAAGTAATTACATGAGTCTGGCTTTAAAAAAGACATATATGTGGGCGCCTGGGTGGCTCAGTTGTTGGGCGTCTGCTTTCGACTCCAGTCATGATCCCAGGGTTCTGGGATAGAATCCCGCATCAGGTTCCCTGCTCAGCAGGAAGCCTGTTTCTCCCTCTCCCACTCCCCTTGCTTGTGTTCCCTCTCTCACCCTCTCTCTCTCTCTGTTAAATAAATAAATAAAATCTTTTAAAAAGCAGACATATATGTATGTAAAATATATATGATTTTTTCTTTCTGTGTGTCTGTATTTTCTAATTTTTCTATAACAAACATATATGACTCATACATAAAAAGCTATGTTTTAAATTCTCCAAAAACCCATTTTAGGTGGGTGGGGAGATGGAAGATACAGGGAGTGGGGATGAAGGAGGGCACTTGTCATGATGAGCACCAGGTGTTGTATGGAAATGTTAAATCACTATACTGTATACCAGAAACTAATATTACATTGCACGTTAACTAATTGGAATTTAAATTTTAAAAAATGAAACAAATTAAAAAAGGTTTCAAAAATCCATTTTAGAAAAGGCAGTGTTGGGGCGCCTGGGTGGCTCAGTGGGTTGAGCCGCTGGCTTCGGCTCAGGTCATGATCTCGGGGTCCTGGGATCGAGTCCCGCATCGGGCTCTCTGCTCAGCGGGAAGCCTGCTTCCCTCTCTCTCTCTGCCTGCCTCTCCGTCTACTTGTGATCTCTGCCTGTCAAATAAATAAATAAAATCTTTAAAAAAAAAAAAGAAAAGGCAGTGTGGTGAATTAACACAAAAGAAAAAGGAAAACAAAAACTTTTAACTTTAGTATTCCAATATTTTATGATTGGCACTCAATTAACCTTATGGCCCCAATTTATCAATCAAGTATTCCCCAAACCTATTCTTTTTATGTTGAGGCAAAATCTCAGTAATAAGGGCAAACAATTTAAAAATTTCTGCACAGTAAATCGTGACAGAATATCTAAATGCAATTTTTTTAAAAATGTAGGTTAATAACATTATTGTCACTTTTGACAAATATCATCTATGTGAACTTGTAATGATAATAATAGTGTTATATTAATACTAACGATCGCCATATCCAATATACTATATACAAATCATCCCTAATAGACTGAAGTAGTGTTCTTGATTACTTGCAATCTAACTGCCTGATGTACATTTTTCATCACTGTTAATGTTGCTCAAAAAGACATAGTTTTGCTCAAGCGTTCATGTGGTTCTGTAACAGCGTTAAGTTAGAATCTTTCAAGGGAAGACATTTCAGAAAGTACTTAGATCTAGACTACAAAAAAGTATTTCTGGCTCTTTTACCACATATACGAGAGCAAGTCTGTAGAAATTGGCTTCATACCCATCAGGGTGATTCTGCAAGGAGGTTAGCAAAAAATGCCTTAAAAAATAAACTGCCCTATGCCTGGGTGGCTCAGTCACTAAGTGTCTGCCTTCAGCTGGGGTCATGGTCCCAGGGTCTTGGGACTGAGCCCCACATCTGGGTTGCATGCTCAGCAGGAAACCTGCTTCTCCTTCTCCCACTCCCCGCACTTGTGTTCCTCTCTCACCGTATCTCTCTCTGTCAAATAAATAAATAACATCTAAAAAAATAAATAAACTGTCCTATATGGAGCATTTTGCCTCACTGAGATACACAGAGGACTGGGAAGCAAGAGGGCTTTGAAATGATTTAGCTCTTCTCTGCTCACTTCTCAACTGCCTTCAAACTGGAGCCTTCAGGAAGATATCCTTCCCATTTATGACTAGAGAAGGCCAGTTCATACATAGATCTATATAAGATACCCCAAGTCATTTGCCATCACTTACCAGCTCAAACATGTACCACTTCCCTCACCTTTCACCTCTTTATTTCACTCAAGAATTCATTCCAAAAAAGAAACTGCTGACTGTCTTAATACTGCATGTGGGCTAGCTACCCTTTAGGAACAAAAAAAAAAAGTAAGAACGTTTGACAGGACCATCACTGAACACAACCAAATAATGCACACCAGAGGCAAAAACAGTAGGAGCCACAAATGTTAGAAATGCATGTCACACTATTGACTATTGGTTTTGAAAATAGGCTAGAGCCTGCAAGCAAAGTCCTAAAGCCAGATCTGAACAGCTCATTAAGAGTTCATCTAACCCACACTTTAATTAGTGCCACTGCCTCTTGTTTGGTCCTACATAGAGAATAATATTCTACATTCTTCAGTTCTCAGCCTCTTAAAATGAAACCATCATCTGATATCGGCTGTGGAGATGAAATGCATAAATTGAAGGTAAATGAATAAAAGAATTGTCTAAGAGTCTGGTTCAAAAAATACATCTATATATATGAATACACATTTATCAAAATATGCATACATGTGTGTATGGATAGATATCTTTCTCAGATGCACTTAAAAAGTGTTAACTCCTATTTGTTTAGGAAACGGGCCATTTTTTACTTGTTTTCAACAATTATTCAATTAGGGGCGCCTGGGTGGCTCAGTGGGTTAAGCCGCTACCTTCAGCTCAGGTCATGATCTCAGGGTCCTGGGATCGAGTCCCGCATCGGGCTCCCTGCTCAGCAGGGAGCCTGCTTCCCTCTCTCCCTCTCTCTGCCTGCCTCTCTGTCTACTTGTGATCTCTCTCTGTCAAATAAACAAATAAAATCTTTAAAAAAAATAATTATTCAATTATATACTAATTATAACTATAACAACTTATTAACACTTTTTGTTTTCAAGGGACTTTGGGCTGCATATAGGTCACACTTTATTTTACTAATGAGTATATCTTTACATATTGCTACACATACTTCAAAAGCCCTATCATTTTTCTAATGGGACGTTTACCCAAGACCTTGTAGAAAATAATTGTGTTAATAGCAGAGACAGTTTCCCCATTACAATGATCAGTACTCTCAGACAATTAATGCTGCAACACTCTGTATTGTCACTTTCTTCCTTGGGGCCTAGAGAACTTCTTGGTTTACATTATTGGCTGCAGCTTCTTTTTGTTCTGGCAGTATGGGCATTTCTAATGATGAGACCTGCCAAAACTTGTCAATGCTATTTTTCTTCTCTTCCATTAGAGGGGACTGTGGCTGAATAGCCAAGCAATCTATAGTCTAACTTCACTTAATTGTTTTTACTACATGACATGAAGAAATATAGTGAGCAATCACTCCTGTTTTACATGAAGCAAATTGCTAGTGCTCTCCACAGCAATATGAAGAAGTCTTAACTTGCCTAATCTCCCTTGAACATCCTGTTCAAATCCTGACAGGAAAAACTCAGCATTCCTTGGTTCTCCAATGACTAAAGACTAGATTGGATCAGTAGATCTCAATTACTTTCCCTGTCGGTAGATCTCTTCAGAACAAAGCAGCCAGAGAACAGTTGGTCCCAGTTACAGCTGGTATATTCCTCTCCCTCTAGCACCACCTCTCAAGGAGACCAGGTATATCCTCTTTGTTATTTATTACCTAAACCTCACTTTTAAGGTGCAATATTTGTTTTTGTGTTTTTTGTTTCCTCTTTGTTTTGTAAATTTATTTTTCTTTTTAAAAAGATTTTATTAAGTGAGTTGGGGGAAATCGGAAGGGGAGATGAACCATGAGAGACTATGAACTCTGAGAAGCAAACTGAGGATTTTGGAGGGGAAGGGGGTTGAGGGGCTGGGAGAGCCTCGTGGTGGGTATTAAGGAGAGCACTTATTACATGGAGCACTGGGTGTGGTGCATAAACAATGAATCTTGGAACACTGAAAAAATAAAATTAAAAAATAAAATAAACAAATGTTATAAAAGGAGGATTTTATTTATTTATTTATTTATTTGTCAGAGAGGTCATAATCAGGGGGAGCAGCAGGTAGAGGGGGAAGCAGACTCCCCATGAGTAGGAAGCCCTATGTGGGCTGGATTCCAGGACCCTGGGATCATGACCTGAGCTGAAGGCAGACGCTTAACCGACTGGCCACCCAGATATGCTGTAAATGGATTTTTCTGCAATGAAAGTTATACAGACTTGCTGTAGAAAGTCTGGGAAATACAGAAGATATAAAGGAAAAAAATCACCTAATACCCACCTCCCTCAAAGAGACATAATCACTTTTAGCACCATTGTGCATGGTTTTCCAGTCTTTTTTTTTCCTTTCTTACATAGTAGGTAAATATAATTTTGTATCCTCCTTTAACACTTGATAGCATAACATAAACATTTTCCTTTTATCATAAAATATTTGCAAACATCATCTTTAATGGCCATAAAATATTACATTGTCTCGATATACCATAAATCACTTAGCAATTCCCTTGTTGAACATTTAGGTTCCTTCATTTTTTTCCACTAATACAAATAATTTATGGTGAAAATCTTTGCAAATAAAGCTTTTTCTGCACTTTGCATTATTTCTTTAGGACAAATTCCCAGAAGTAGAATTATTGGGTCAAATGGATATGAGCATTTTTGAGGCTTTTCCTTCAAACTGCCAAATATAGACCAACAAACATTTCATCATGTCCTTATATTCATGTATTTACTCAACCATTACTTATTAAATACCTACCATGTACCAGGCACTGTGCTAGGTGATACGAATACAGTAGTGAAGAAAACAGACATAAAATTCCATGCCCTCATAGAGCTAATATGCTAGTAGATTTGATAAATTATAAATAAACAAAAGTACAGTGGGATACCAGGTAGTAATGAGAAATATGAGGAAAAATAGAAGCATATAAAGGCATAGAAAATGAAGAATCATGACAGGACTCATTACATAAGATGGCCAAAGAAGGTCTCTATGATTAAAAAATATTTGATCAAAGAGCTGAATGAAGCAGGAAAGTAAGCTTACAGAAATCTTGGAGAAAATTCATTTCAGGCAGTGGAAATGGCAAGTACAAAGGCCCTGAGAAACAAAAAAGCATGGCATGTTGGGAAAGTGTAGCTAGAATTTTATGACCAAGTTTTGGTAGGGAAAATAGTAAGATGCAAGGCCCAATAGAGACCAAATCATGTAGGGTCTTGTAGACCATGGCAAAGATTTTAAATTATTTTTTAAATTTTACTTTAAGTGTGAGAAGAAGGCAGCTATCAGAGGGAAAAGAGAGGGAAAATCAGAAGATCTTACTTATGTTTTAAAAGGATCACCCTGGGTGCACCTGGGTGGCTCAGTGGGTTAAGCATCTGCCTTGGCCTCAGGTCATGATCCCAGCACCTTGGGCTGGAGCCCTCTATCAAGTTACCAGGCTCTGAGCTCCCTGCTCAGCAGGGAGTCTACTTCTCCCTCCCCTCCCGCCATCACCCCCATGCTTGCTCTCACTCTTTCAAATAAATAAATAAAATCTTTTAAAACAATAAATAAAAGGATCACCCTGGCTGCTATGTGAAAACTATGGAGGGGCAAAAATGTGTGTAGGGGCACAATTAGGAGGCTATTTCAGTATTCTAGGTGAGAGATGATGGTGGTTTGGTCTAAGGTGTTAGTGATGAAGGAAGGTAAAATGATTCAGACAGGATATAATCTGAAGGTATAGTCAACAACATTTGTTAATTGATTGGATGTCAGGTGTGAAAAAAGATGAATCAAGGACTCTAAGGTGTAGTACTTGAGCAAGCACACTGCATTATCTTACAAAACTAACAACAAAAAAACCCACCTTTGTATTTGTTTCTAATTTGCATTTATTTTTATTATTGAAGTTTGAGCCTTTTTCACATTTATTGGCCATTTTTATTTCCTTGTGTGAATAATCTTTTCATGGTTTGTCTAGATGACATTTATAAAATCCTTTCCTCCCTTAGCTTCTATTTCACTATTTTCTGGTTTGCCTCTTACCTCTCTGACCTTAATGTGACTTTCCTGAAGGCTTCTCTTATTTCATCAACCCTTAAATTGAGTGTTTCTCAAGATTTGACCCTTGCTTCTCTTCTTACTCTATAAACCCTCCCTAGGTGAACTCCCCTTCCTATTCTTATGATTTCAACTACTACACTGACCAATGACACACAAGTATCTACCTCCAGACTTCATCTTCAGATCTGTAATTTCCTTCTGTTACAAACCATCTCCAACTGGATGTCTAGATGGTGTCTTACATTAAATAAATACAAACCTGACCTCATTAACCTCACCAAAACTAACGTTTTCTTCTATGTTCCCAAATTGCTTAATGGCATTACCTAATTTTCCAAGCCAAAGCCGCTAAGTCACTCCTCCCTTTCTCTGACCCTCTAAATGTTTTCATTTCCCAAGTCCCACTAAAGCTACCTTATAAGTGGCTCTTGAATTCTCCACCGCCCATCAATACTATCACTGCCTTGATTCTTATCCTCATAATTGCTCACAGTTGCAACACAGTCTCTCAATCTCTCAATGTTACTACTCTTAATCCACTTCAATCCATTCTTCCTACAGGTGTCATCTTTGCAATCTTTCTAAAAACCAAAGTTGGTGACCTCTCCCCACTTTAAAACCTTTCATCTAATGCCATAGACTCTGCTACAACATACTACATTGCATGAGTTTGGGTAAATGGCAGAAAAACTACCATTCTCCAGTATAACTCTCCGTACAGGAAAATCTTAATACATTCATTCACTCCACAAATACATACTAAGCATCTTCTGTGTGTCAGGCACATAGATATAAAATAAGACATTAACCCTGACCTCCATTCCCCCATCTGGATAGGAAAAAAAAAGAAACTCTACTACCCTGGGTTGGTGTTCTCCCTTGCTAATTTAGCCTTGTGCCCTTTCATAATCCTTTCCCATATGAAATGTGGTTCCCCATATTCTCTTGACTAAACCAATTCAAATGACACATCCTTTACAAAACTATATCTACCTTTGAACTTCCAGAACATTCTAATTATTCCTCTTCTAGAGCATCTGTTACATAATAACAATATGCATATAGGTTTGTCTCCTCCATTAGAATCTAAGTTTTTAAAGTGTCCTTCTATCACTGGGTATACAGAGGCGTTTTTAAAAAGTTTTGGTGAATGACTGAATGAAGAAATGAAAAGACAAAGTTTTTTCTTCATGAAGATTTTTTTATGATTTATAATCAAACCCATGTAATACTGAAGTCTTCAGGAAAAGAAGAGGGCAGTCCATAAGACCTAGAGAGTCTTCCATGGAAAAGACTTGAGACTTCAACACACACTGCCCTAGAAGTCTGTGTAATGTTGATTTTTTTTCTGCCTTTTCAACAACAAAGAAGTCCCAAGTATTTTGCTAAATATCAGTGTTCTCTCATTACATCTATTCCTGTTTTACACATTTCTTAAACATGTTTTATTCCATGTTTTACAGAAATATATTGCTAAAATTTTCTCTATTCTGTGTTGAAATGCCCTTAAAATATTTCCGTTGCACCGAATTCTCATTGTTTACATTAAAATTACCTCACTTTCTCAAGTTGTCCAATGTTTCATCAAGGCAGTATCTCAAATACGGGAAAAGAACAAAACAATGAAAAAAAAATGTAGCACCCTTGTGTTAACACTTCAGAGGTTTGAAACCAAAAATAAATGGTGTCACACCTAAGTGTTGACATTTTATTACACTAAACATGAAAGATAAATCACAAACACACCAACAACGTATGGATATGTGCCCAGAGTACATCTGTAATAAAGAATAACAACCCAGGAAATTAGTGTATTATTGTAGCTTCTACCCAGGATCATTGAGAAAATGTATGAGCCAAAAACAATACAAAGAATAATAGTTCACATTACACTTAGAATTCTCTAGGATACACATAAAGAAATGGTCAGATTTAGAAAAAGAATACAAAGATTAATCACTGCCTAAACTTAGTGAATGTCTCAGAGCTTCCTTTTTCATAAACCTATGCACTACCTCAATTCTTAGAAAGAAAGAAAGAAAGAAAGAAAGAAAGAAAGAAAGAAAGAAAGAAAGAAAAGAGAAAGAGTAGGAGGAGGAAATGAGAGTGACTTCATTGTTATTTCAAGGCACAAGAGTCTTCTCAAATCTAAGCTATAGGTATCAATTGGCCAATCAACTGCACAGCCTTTTCCCTTAGAGGTCACTAGATCTCATTAGTGAAATTAATACTGTATTTCCAAAAGGAGTTTCTTATTTGACTTGCATAGCAATGATGTCAATGTTTCCCTACATCGTTTAGAGTTCTAAACATATAACCAGTCACAATCACAAAGATATATTCATTTCAAGCATAGAGTAAGCAAATAAGTGATATATGTATTTGTAAATGATGCTTGTGAAATCCATGTCAAAAATGTACATACACTTTTTAATCAATATTCCTTTGGCAAAAAATCCCATTCCCTCACATATAAATACAAACATATTTTGGGGCTAGTTAATAGAGCAAGAGATCACACATCAATATCACTCAAATGCTTGCAATTAAGAAGAACAGCTTTAAAAAAAGAAAATCATTAATGCTAAAGGGAGGTAATGCACAGAGTATAAATTCAAAACGTTGATCAGAAACATTATGTTGATAGGAACTGAGTTAGCTAGGAACACTGCAGATTTAGAAGGCTTCCAGTCACCCTGTGGTTGTAATGTATTTATGCACCTCTATATTTAAACACAGGTGGTAATTAGCAAGATTGAGACACCTTTAATAAGGCATCATCATAGGTGCAAAGGATGTGTAGCATAAGATGAGTTCATTATCAATAACTTCCCTGAATTAATCATCTCTTAGGGCATTTAATTTTAAATGTACCTGAAAAAACCTGGATCATTGATATAGGCCATCTGCAGTATCTTTTTCTAATTTCTCTGAACAACTGAAGAGTTTTCTTAAAATGCCTATATACAGCTGGGACACAGAGATTATAATATCTAATAAGCCAATTGACCATCTAATCTGGCATCTTCTCTTTGACAGGTGTCTAAACCAGATAGAGGCATGAGAAGTAATATAAACACTTAGAATTCACCAATTACGCAAAACCATGCAACTGGGAAATTTTCTTCTTGACCTTAGCTAATGATCAGATTTTCCCCGAAGTACGCAATGTACTTTTATTTTGGCTGCTTTAAAAATTCTCATTCAAACAGACAGCTAAAAACATTAAACTGCAATTCCAAACATTAAAATGAAAATGGATTTCCTTTGATATAACCATATAGGGATTCTACTGCAAGTTTTATATATACAACTACATCAGCATCCCGAATATTCACAAAACCTTACATTTAAATAGGAAAACAACTGAAAAGTAAATATACAGTAATTTCAAAAGGGAAACTGAGGTGTTAACAGCAGAACATTACTTGGATGAATAACTAAATTTCATTGATCAGATATTTAGAACCATCTAGATGACTGACTGCTATTGTACTTCCAAATGCCAAGCATCTGCTGAAAGGCCAGAAGAAATGAACATGATAAAGAAGAAGGACACAGAGAGATACTAGGAAATCTACATATTCAATGATGATGATTGCATTTTTCATGTTTTACTCAGATATTTTCATATCACACCAATATGACTTATGTAACAAAAATAAACCACTGAACAAAATATATGCAATTCAATATCCCACAAATGAATACCAATATCATCAATATTTCCTAAAATATAAAAATGTAAATACTATTTTTCTTATTTTTTCTATTTTTAAATCACTACCTTATTCTATCATTAATAATTCTGCCTAGGATATTTATATTTTGAAATTCTAGTCACTTAATCTACTGACATATAAATATAGATCTTCCTTCTTTTCTCACCACGAAAATCCTTATGGGGAATCACTCTTTCTTAGCCATAATATAGAAATTTGTTTATAGCCATAAATTCACAGGAAAAAATATTAGTTTATCAGGACCCATAGCTGATAATATTGCAAAAGGCTTAACATGGATTGCAATTTAGCTCATATTAGAGTTTGTGATTCCAAAATTCAATTTTGTAAGTCATAATCAGCCACAAAAATGTTACAACAGAATATGAGAAACATTAAAAGGCAATTTCCTCATTGTTGACTACTTATCAAGTGACAACTTAGTCAATTAAAATTAAAACAATCAGTATGCTTTATGGTGACGGGTAAAATGAGTGTTTTACAGATTTCAAATAAATGTTTTCAAATCCATTTGGTCTCTGTAATAAAAAAAAAAACCAAGTGGGGCATAGATATTTTAATAAAATAGTTTATATATTTGGAAAGGAAAAATAACCAGTCCTACTGGAATATTCAAACATCATTTATATTTAACTTTACTATGATCACTAACTAGGTTTCTTCAAAGTCTACAAAATCATTATTTGAAAGAACATATTTTTTCAATATAATAGCTATTATGAAACTATTTTGCAGCTGTGAATGTCCTCATAGAATAAAAATGTTCTGCAGCGCACATAAATACCAACAGGAATGCACAAATCAAGACTATTTCTGTGATTATTTTGAAAGAACTGCTTGAGTAGGGGACAAAGAGGGTAAGCGGTAAGATCTTCAGGAAAATGACAAAGATGGCACTGATTTTTGTTCTGCGTAATCATTTATTGCTTGCAAATTCAATTCCCCCAGCCTTTTACGGTTACTTTCGGGGACCAACAGGCTGGCATGAAATTAAATTAACAAGCAGGTTCCCATCCTGAATTAGTGACTCCCAGCTGTCTGTCCCGTCTAGTTTCCATGGCAGTGGAAGAATCGGTGGAAAATGAGGTGCAGAAATTTTTAAGAAGCTAACATATCAAACTCTTTAAGTTGATTTCTTTAAACTGATGAATCAGTAGTGGGGGCGTAGGGGGGAGGTAGAATTGAAGCTAAACTTTTTAATTTCCTGGCTTGTTGAAAAGGCCAGTGTGTTTCTGTTTTGTAATTGCTAAGGGATGCAAGCAACATCTCACACATTTCATAGAAGGCTGTAGATTTAGGATGGCATACAGGTCATTATGTATTTTATAGTAATCCGAGAGTGTATAAGGTACTCTACATTATTTTAAAGTATTTAATTTTATTTTTGCTTTCTGTTTTGGGCATAGATATTAAGATTCATCATCCTGTTAAGTGACTCCAAACATCCAGAGACGAAGTAAAAAATTCTCTCAACCAACCAGATGTTTGTTTGCATCACCCCAAACAGCTAGATGGTTGACGGAACTTTTCACTCACATATTTGAGACAGCGCCATAGAAACCTGTCATAAGCACCCAGAAAAAAAAATACTAATCTTGGCACATACCTACAAAAACACAGGTATGAGGGCTCAGAGTAAGACCTTCACTGGGGGTGATCTACCAATATAAAAAGAGAGTATTTAACACATTTTCCTATTTCCATTTTCCAGTTAACTTCTCCACTCATACAGTTAGAGTAGGGTGGGAACGGAAAACCCAATATTTCAGAATCATTACATCACATTGAAAACATCATCCAAGAGGTAGTGGTTAGTTGGCATATATGCATGTTTCACCATATGCTATTGTTTACCTAAAGTGGAGGCTTGGACAGGAAGTAAAAGTCGGATTTTTTTAAAAATTGTAAATTATCCAAGATTATACTTCCAGGTCTAGAAATGAGTCCTAAAGTTACATAAGAATTTAACAGGCTTTATTTATCAAACTCTAAATTATTATTTTTTAAATATTAGGGATCCAACATCAACTGTAAAAATATTTACTATCTCCAATTAAAACTAGTTTGCTTTGATTGTACACAAAAATGTTAGCAGTCTAATTGATATAAATATTATTATGCAGTAATTTTCAGTTTATGCTATCAAATTCCAATTTCCTCAGCCTTACTTTTCATGGGTTCCAAATGTAAGCAGTTTTGTTGGTCTTGCTAAATTGTACCTCCATGCATCTAGCAAACTACAAAATCTTTATACATTATATAATTGTCATAACAGAGTACCACATACTGAAGAGACACCTATGGTTGGACTATCAAGGTTACTGGAAAAATCAAAAGCTGTGTGTACCCTTTTCTAGCATTCACCTGGTCTGGCTGGTGATATTTACTTGATATTTACTTTCCTCAGTTCTGAAACAAATTAATGGAAAACAGAAAGAAATAGAAATAATATATTAAGCCAGGATAACAGAAAGAAATAGAAATAATGTATTAACCCAGGATTCAGAATGTTTTACCTTTCATGGCAAAGAAAAATAATAGTAATCTACCTTCAATACAGTGATTTAACCTACTACACAGAACCTGCAGATGATTTAAAGCACTTATTGTATTTGGAAACAGTTCTGAAATTTGATTCTTCTTAATTTTTATAATCAGCCCTACATTCCCAGCTATGGATATATGCTGTTGATCAGAATTGCTAAATACTCCTTCTTACAATATTCATCATTTAATTTACCTGTAGTTGTGCTAGTAATCCAGTTCAAACCTTTATTCCAAATGGTAAATGAAGGGAAGCTTCTTTTCTTTTTAAGTGTGCATGGATTACTACTTTTGAGGGTAAACTGACAGGAATTTTTAAAAAAATATGGAATTTTAATACAATTATTATACATGTTTTATGTATGATGCATGGCATTCTTCGGAGATAGCGTGTGTGTGTGTGTGAGAGAGAGAGAGAGAGAGAAAGAGAGAGCAAGAGAGAGAGAGAAAGAGCAAAGGAAAGAAAAAAATAGGTGAGTACTATAAAAGATTTATTTTTATTAAAAAAATGATGAGTATGCTAAGCACTGGTCTTCTATTGACTTCAGGTCAGTCGGTAAGTGGGTAAATAAATAAATAAATAGTTTAGGAAACCTTAGGGGATTTATTAGTCATAATCTATACTAAGCACTTAGTAACTAAAAACTGAAACTGATGAACATTTGGGAAAAGCAAGCTTCAAGCAAAAATTACATGGATTCTAACGGCTATCTCTAACAGAATAGAAAAAAAATTTGTTATGTTAATTAGTACTGAACCTTCTTATCACTTCTAAGTTTTTAAGATTGTCATGGAAAATGTTCAGAAGCAATGTGCCAAAAGAATATTTTGCAGTTTGATCATTTAAAGTATTATTGTACAGAATAAACTTATACTGAGCTGTTCTGCTTCAGCGAGAGTCTTTGTATTAAAGGCTTCAGAAAGGTACAATGACTATAAAGGAAACTATGATTATGTCAGTGTTATTTACACATATGATAGCTGAATAGAAACAATGAAACTTCTAGGGTATTCGAACCCGGACTTTGAATTAGGCCTTTGAATGAGACCATAATTACATATTATCTGATTTTACTTTTTAACACTCCTAAATGTTTGAATATCTGGAGTCTTGTTTAATCACCCTTACAGCACAATGATTCTACAAAGCCTTCTTTCCTTCAGCCTCATTACATATTATGTTCATAACTGGGACCTAGAACTAATGGCAAATACTAATTCATGTATTAAAAATATTCATTTTTCTACTGTGTCTGGCATTGTTCTGGGGACTAGACTCTGTTAGTTTTATTACGCAAATGTCAAAATCTCTTTGTAGAGTTGTTTTCCAGAAACACCTGTTTATCAAAAATATTCTGGGGGACCATCTGAGAACTTTCAACTAACATTTAAAGCATGGATTCATTTTGGAAATTACCTGAACCTCTCTTCAAATGTATCTTGTGACCTTCATTATCATTAAAATGTTCCAACATTACCTGAGTATATTTGAAAGCTTTGAACTACCTTCAAAAAAAAAAAAAAACCCAACTTTGCAATAGTAAATAATACATCACCCCGAAAAGTCTTATAAACTTCGACCAAAATGGCAAAACTAGGATTCTGCTTTTCCAGTTATTTACTTTAAGAGGCATACTATGTCTTATAAAAATTCATTTCCCCCACATTGCAGATTTGAAAAGAAAAGAGGGGGTGTTGAGCAAATAAGCAAATACTGGGTAATCATGGAGTATAATGTAAAGCTGTGGCTCTCCTTTTAATAGTAATAATAATAGTAATAATAATAATAATAATAAAGCCTTTCCTTCTTAGAATGTACTCTTTCTTGGCAGCACTTAAGTACCCTATGCTCCAAATTGAAAGTCTTTGGACTAAGAAGATAAACCAGGATATTTTAGCCAAAAGATAGTAATAGAGCAGACATCTGCAATGTCTTCCCCGAACAGGTTAAGAGTAGCGGCTGATTCTCACAGTATAGTGTACCTGGTTTGTTAGTTGTAATCATAGAACAACAATCTAAAATTCAAAGAAGCTGTCTGTGACCCTTACTTACCACAAACGCGATCAACTAAATGTTAATCAAACAGTACCTATTAGAGTCCACTGGGGTATTTCGTTTCCTTTTGGTTTCTAAAACAGAATGGCTACTAATTGCCCTTCCATAGCACCAGTAACTTCTTTGAGTATTTCTTTGGGCCACCTGAAATACACCTCGGGATTAACATTTCAGGACGAAAAAAAAACCCGGGAAAGTTGAGGAGGCTCCTGACCAGCTGCTTCATATTGAAAATGTGGAGTTTTTCTGTACATATTAGCATATAGCCGATAGCGGTGATGCAGATCTGCTAACCCGAAGCTGCCGACTGTAAGCGGGAGCTGCAAACCAGCCCTCGCCCCCGCCCCTACTCTCCTGGTGGCGAAATAGATGTCGAGACAACATCTACTAATGGAGGGAGATCGTCTGTCTCTGCAATTGTAAACAACTGGCTGCACTGGGTTTGCTGAAATGTTTAAATACACTCCTGACTGCAAACACATCCACTCACTAAGTCGCGCTAACAGTCTCCCTTCACCACCTCTAGGAAAAGCATCCTAAAACTGAATTGTCAATCTGCCGGTTGTGGAGTGGAAGGAAGTGAGGTTACATTTCTCCAGGCATGCCTAGAGGGTATTTGGCGCTCCGCAGTTGTACGGGCCGCTACTAGATTCCCGGGATGTAATGCAAAAAACCCACACACAAACCCGCGCAGCTGAGCGCGTGGTTAAAGCCAAAACCGACGGCTCCCCGAACACCAACTACTGCGTAATGACTGTCTCTTTTGACTAAGATTGAGGTATAGGGAGGACGCACCGGGTGGGGCCCCAAACGGTGTAGGTTAGAAAGGGGTTCTAGAGTTCCCCCTGCCCCGAATCTGGGCTCCCCGCGTAAGGTTCAAAGAGAAATTCAGAAGCAAACAGGTACTAAAGTGCGTCCTAGCCACTAGGCATCTTCCCTTGGAGAGGGCACTAGCGGGACACAAGTGGTCGAGCCCCGGGCGAACGCTCCAGGTGGGAGGGATGCCGGAGGAGAGGCGCCCTTGTCTTTTCTCGGACCAAGGCCCCCCCAAGTCCAGGTCCACTTGTTAGAGCGCCCCGGCTCTGCGCAAGAGCCGAGGCGAGGGCCCCCCTTTTACAACCAAAGGAGTTGGTTGGCAAAAGTGTCGCCTGTAAAGCCCAGCAAGCCCCCGAAAGCAGCGCCCCCAGGGCCCACTGTAAGCTTGAACTGCGAACAAGGCCGACCTCCCACCTCTCCCGGGTGGTCCAGAGCCCCGGGCCAGGCGGAGACCCAGAGAAGAAGGAGCTAAGGTTCTGCTACCTCGGGCAGGACTCCCAGCGCGGACACAGCCCACGGTTCACAACCCAGTGCCGCCATCCTTCGTCTGCAGCCTCGGGGCGAAGTTCGCCCGAGTCCTTGGGGTGGGAGGTGGGGGTGGGGGCCTCGAGCCTGAGGGAAGGAGATGAGGGCTGGGAGAAACGCACCTACCTAGTCCAGGCGCAAGTTTCGGTGGCGTCCCCAGGTGCGGTCCTCCGCCCCCTCGCCAGGTGCTCAGCCCCGCCGGGCGCAGCCGGTGCCCGGGACTTCAGGCGTCTCAGCCGGTTCCTGCGGGAAACGACTGTAAATCCACATTACTGTTCGAGCTGCCGCTTGGGCCCCCGCATCGCTCTCCTCTGGCTGGCGGCGGCGGTGCTCCCAGCCGGCTGCCGCCGGGAGCAGGGACCGAACCTGGCTATTGCCGCGCCAGCGGACGATCCCTGCCAGGAGGGTGCTTGCGTCCGGGGTCGTGTGTGTGTGTGTGCGAGAGTGGTATACGCGTGTGTGTGTCCGTGAAAGATAGAGTGCGCGTGTGTGTGCGAGCAGAAGGGGTGAGCTCAGCCCCCGGGGCACTCGGAGGTGAACTCCGGGCTAAGCCGGAGCCCGCCGCGCTCCCGGGTGCGGGGCGTCTGCACGGCTGAGGGCTGTGCTGATGTTGCCGTGGCCACCGCCGCCGCGCTCTAAGGCTGGTAGCGGTGGTGCAAAAAATGTTTCTCCGCTACTCGAGACCAAAAAACCTGCCCTGTCTACTGAGCATGCCCGGTTTGACAGCTCTAAGCCGAGGATTTTTTTTTTTCCCCTTTTCCCCAAGACTCCAGGTTTTAGCCGCAGCTGAGATGGGGGAGGGAGGAGGAGCAGAAGGAGGAGGATTGAGGGAGCAGGTAACCGGCAGAGGAAAGGAAGTGGAGATGAGAAAGATCTGGGTGTCAGAGGATGGAGAGAGGGAAGGAGAAAGCTGGAGATGGGAACACAGGAAAGAAATATGGATCAACTAAATTCAGATTTTGTACCACAATAAGTTCCTGGCCAGGGGACTCTCATGACTAGATTTTTTTTTTTTTTTAACCCTCGAGGGTTAGGTGAGGTAGGGGTTTCTGAGGAGCGTTTGTGATCCCCAAGATCAGCCTGGGACAGTGTTTCACAGTCATGACATACACAAATGCGCGTGCACACCACACACACACACACACACACACACACACACACACACACACACAAAGGAGCGTGATCACCGCGGCGCTGTGTAAAGCCTCAGGACTGATAGGAAGAATGTGAAGTCTTTTGCCACTATAACTTTGGAGGGGGGAAGAAGAAGAAAGAAAAGAAAAGAAAAAAAGAAAAAAAGCGAGCAAGCGAGAGAAATTGTTTGGGTTCCTCCTTTTCCGCTCTCCCCCGCCTTCCAGAAAAGCCAAGCCCGTGAGTGTCGTGCGTAAGTGATCCGCAAGCTTTCTCGCGTCCGTCTGTGTGAGAGCACCGCTGACTGCCACCAGCTGACAGTGTGACCCCAGCGTGCCAAGGCCGGCCACCCGCAGCCTCCTGGCGGCGCGTCAGCTCAGCACTGACAAAGTCCTCTTGGAGGGGGGTGTGGGGGGCAATACTCCAGCTCCTCCCCTGTCAGGCCGCCCTGGTCCCTGGACTCCCCAACCGGCTCCGCCCTTCACCCGGCCGGGCTGGAGGGCAGGTACCCTGGCGAACCCAGCGCCCTGCCCCAAGCCCAGGATCCCTCCTTTCCCACCCTCTTCAGCTTCCTCTAAAAAGCGGAAAAGCGGAATCTACATGTCCAGAAACTCGCTTCGGGAGCCTTAAGGGTCCTACTGGGCATGCTCAGGACTTGGGGTGCCTCGCGTGGAGGAACTCTCCGGCCGCCAACATCTGCATGGCTGGGCCAGATGTGAGGCTTAGGAGGGAGGCGTTGGCGCCCTATTGGAGTTTGGCTCAGGCTCCGGGAAGGGCGGCGGCGACGCCCACAGTCGCCTTCTCCTTCCCGGCTTCCCAGCAAGAGCAAGACCGTGGGAGATACCAAGTGCCGAGCCAGGGGAGCTACACCAACTGGAGAAACAGGAGTCTTTCGTACTCCCAGACCCCCTTCCCCCCCAGCGCCACCCCCGCCGCAGGCAGGTAGGGGGCGCGCAGAGCAGCAGCAGCAGAGAGAGAGAGCCCTGCGTGTGTTCGCGGTACTGCTAACCTCTAGGTAAAGAAAAGAGAGCGGGAAGAGTCGAACCTTCTTTGGGAGAAAGACGTTTACTGATGGTTTTCTTGAGTGAAGAAAGAAGGGCGTGTGTGAATGTGTATGTGTGCACTCACGTTTGTAATTTTTCTCCGCAAGAGCAGGGACAGGAAAGCGAGAAGCTATTGCCGAGTTGAGAGCCCGCTAGGGGTTGCAAGAAGGCACATTTGGAGCCTTGGCGGGCGCTAATTACCGGAAGAGTTGCTCGGGGCGCGGTGGGCGCGCACCAAAGCTTCCAGCTGTTCTCCGCTCTGGGCGGTGGCAGCTGCGCGAGGACGGTTTCCGGGCTGTATGGTCTGCGAGCTCCTGAGCAGGGGGGACCAGATTCGACTTCCGAACGAGAGGTAGTATAGGGTGACGCCAGGGGGAGATCTCGGAACCGTGTGTTCCCATCCTGCTGGTTTTTAATACAGGTATTTGCAAAGAGGATGCATTGTAAGCCCGGCACACCACCGGGGAGAGGAAATAAAATATACCGAGCTGAACACTCTGGGAAATAATCTGGGAATCAAGAGCTGTTTTTTTCCCTTCGTCCCTTTACCAACATCGCCTTCAGCTTTGGGCAGGAATCCTTTGGATCCCGGCCTTTCATCACCCCACCCCCACCGTCACCCCCACCCCTTCCCCCACCCCACCGCTCTGCCAACAAAGAAACAAAAGATGACAACTCCACTCTGTGAGGGGATAGCAACTGCTTCCCAGAACCATCTCTCTTGAGCTGGTGAAAAGACAACGGGAGAAGGCATGGTTGTAAAACGTGTGTCTTGCCATGAATATGTAAATGAACCTTCCTAAAACCCACTACCGTCCTCTGAAACAAAACAAAAAACATGTATGTGTATAAAACATAAATAAATATATTAAATAAAGGAAAGATTCCTCGTTAGGAACCACCAGAATCTTGAACTGTGGAGGGAAAAGACTTTCAGGACACCTCCTCAATTCCCAACTAAGAGTTCTAGAAGAAGGAAAAAGAAACATATGGTCAGTCACTTCTCCAGTGACTCCAAACACTATGAGTCTAAGGAAATTCTGTAACCAATTATTAAAGAAAGAACTCATAAATGAAAAAGAAATTCTGACAGAATGGGAGGTGGACAAACCATAACAGCCAGGCAAATAGACTATAAGATTTAAAACCAGGATCATCTCACTCTCACACTTGCTGTCTCTTTTGTCTTTTGGAAGACCCAGGAAAGAAGGGGAGGTTAATAACTAGGGATTTCATAAAAGGAAATTCAGCTTTTTTCTCTCTTGGCAATTCGACAGTCCTTTTAATCATTTTTTTTTATTCTCTCCCCTGCTGTATCCTCATTGTATTTTCTCTCACATTCTTCCCTCTCATTTTCCTTACCAGTCTTCCACAACTCCCAGGAGTCCTTAATTCATTTGGTCTGCAGCTGTCTCCCTTTGGTTCCTTCAAAAACATTGTTTCCATTTCTAATTCCAAAGTACAGAGGGCTCTGTCAACTTTTCTTCCTTTCCAAAGAACTGATTTACTGCTTCTGGAAGTCCACAACCTGATACTGTAGGTGAATTTCCTAAAGCATTTATTCAACTTTAGGGATTCCCTAGACACATTAAAGTAGCAGGAAGTTGCAGAATTTTCAAGTCGTTTTGCTCATGGGAGCAAGAATTTCTATTTCGAATGTGAGTATCAGGAAGAAGACACACTAAATTGCCAGTTTCAGAATGTCCAATGTAAAGGAAAATATAACCAATTGTAATGGAGCACACAATCTGTATAGGACAGTTATTCAGTTGCCTAGGTTATATTATTCAAATAATTTGCTAGGAATTTTAAAAGCATTAAGCCTTTTCATTAACAAAGACCACACACATGTATGCATACACCTTTAGCCATTTATTCCCAGAACCAATGTAATTACATAAATTCAATTCAGTAAATGATTATGGAGCATCTACTACATTCCAGGAATTGTGCCAGCAATGGAGATAGGTAAAGAAATCGAGACTTAAGCTAAGAGATGTTCAAAGATTTGTGCACAATTCACTAATGGACAAGCATTTATTGAGTGGCCATTACCATGTACCTAGAACAATTCGGTACTAGAGAACAATATTTAGATGTTCTGGCCTTGAATTTTTTTTTAATGTATTTGTTTCATCCATAGGTTTCATTCTCTGCAAACAATGCATAATGGAGAATATCACTTATTTCAATCTTGTTTCTAAGTACCCTCATAAGTAAGAGTGTAAGTACAATAATATCAGAAGACTAAAGTCAATAACAATTACATAAAGAAAATCAATGTGAACTATCTGAAATGAAGGAGTTTTGTTTGGTTGCTTGTCTAATGGGAAGATGTAGTCAAAGGCACATTTTCCATACATACTGTGGTGCACCATTATTTCCTATTGCAACTGATAACAATGTCATCCAGAGATCAGCTATCAGAGATTATGAATGGTGCTGGCACATTAACTTTTGGCTACAATGATTGGAAGCAACAGAGGTAGCTTAATGATTTTCTACCCAAACACTTTGCATACACAGAGCTGTAAAATTGCAATCACCAGCGTGCTGCTAGGGAGTGCCCATTTCTGGCTGGCTGTGGACCCCTCTGGGGAGAGCGGTCACATTGGAGGAAGTTCACTTGAACCTGGTTGTGAACAGTTGGTAGCCAGGATTCTGCATCCATCTGTTCAGAACAGAATCAGGCACATTTTTTTTTCACACACCCAATTAAGGCTCAAGAGAACAACTGACAAGCCAATCAAAGTCTTCTCTTTACCTATTTCTGTTTAGTATCCAAATGAATCCTGAAGATCCATTTTTCTGACTGGAGTTCCAAGAAGAAGCAAAATATTTTCCCCCTTTGAGCTTCAGCCAGTCACTCTGTATTCCCCATAGCAAGCCCTGCTTACAGAGGTGTACATTCATACAGAATATCTCTCATTGGAAAGGCTCCATCAGTGCTGCTGCACCTTACTCTCAAAATAAAATGTATCCCTAATGCAGATTAATCATAACCTTCAAAAACCAAGACTTCTCAATAGGGTGCAGTGGCAATTCATTTGCATTACTGCTATAATGGATTCAAATAATTGCTAAATTTGAAATTACAGACAATGAAAAGAATGGCACCTTGGCCTTTAATTTATATGAAATCCACTTATATTTGATATGCATACACATAAAAATATGGCAATAGCAATAATTTCTACCCTCATAAAGATAACGGAGTGCCTTCCCTTGCCAATTTGAAAGCTGGCTTTATGCTAGTGTTTGTCTTTTTATTGGGAATACTTTTAAGAATATTACTTTTTGGTACTTTTTAACTATAAGAACATTACTTTCTGGCACTTTTTAACTATTACTGTTGTTGAAAAGGGGAAATATTGATTTCAAAATGTACCATGATTTCTGTTTGAGAGATGAAATTACACTCCAGAAAGAGAATTTAAAAAGGGTGTAGAACAATTAGGATTGTTCTGTTGGCATTTAAATGCACTTGAACTTCTCTCTAACTTTGTGACCTCGTCATAATAACCTTTAAAGTGAATTATTATCATGATTGACTTACAGGTAACTATTAATTTGTATTGAAATAACTAAAGCATTTAGTGCTTCTAAAACGCACGCTTAATAACGGCCATGAGAAGACTTTTATAGCCATATACATTAATAATTGCTATTAGATGCTAACAATTATTAGGATAATCTATCATAAACAGATTTTAAATGCATTTTATATGAAAATTGGAAACTAGAATATTATTTTCCATGCAACACAATAAACATGAATAATTTCTTTTCAGACTAAGGAAACAGGCTCTCATATGTGTCTTCATCCTTTTGTTCATACCTTGATTAAGCAAAGATTTATAGAATACCTAGTATGTGCCTATTCAGTGCTAAATACTGGGGAGCAGAGTGATAAACAAAACACACTTGTTCTGGGGCGCCTGGGTGGCTCAGTGGGTTAAGCCGCTGCCTAAGGCTCAGGTCATGATCTCAGGGTCCTGGGATTGAGCCCCGCATCGGGCTCTCTGCTCGGCAGGGAGCCTGCTTCCTCCTCTCTCTCTGCCTGCCTCTCTGCCTGCTTGTGATCTCTCTCTGTCAAATAAATAAATAAAATATTTTAAAAAAATAAAAATAAAAAAAAACCACACTTGTTCTTATCTTTGTGTAGATTATGGCCCACTGGTAGGAGACTGACAAAACCAATCCCACAATGAGATACACACTTCTAAACTGATGAATGCTCTGAAGGAAAAGAGCACTATTGACAAGGGAACAACAGAGGAGACATCATTTTTATTGAGGTTGGAGGGGTTAGATAGGCTTCCCTGAGGAAGTGGCTACTAATCGGGGGCCTGGAGAATGTGTAGTAGTTAACATTCCAGGATCAGAGAAAAGACTCTACAGTATTTGATGTGAGAATTATCTTGGCATAGTCAAGGAATACACGGACATCCTATGTCTCTGGAGTGTAGTGAGTGTAAGAAGTAGAAGGAGGGGCCCCTGTGTGGCTCAGTCAGTTAAGCTCCTCACTCCTGATTTCAGCCCAGCTCATAATCTCAGCATCATGGCTCAGTGCACAGTGGGGAGTCTGCTTGAGAGTCTCTCTCCCTGTGCCCCTCCCTCTGCTTGTTCTGTCTCTCTGTCTCAAATCAATCAATCAATCAATCAATCAATCTTTTTAAAACAAAAGTGGAAAGGAAGTGGGGAGGAGTAGTGACATAGGATAAGGCAGGACAGGCAGAAAAGAGCAAAGCCATACAAGGGTTTAGGGACCATGATAAAAGATTTTCAATTTTTCCCTAGGGACAGTGGGAAGTCAAGGAAGGTGTGATATGATTTGATTTACAGTTCAGTGGATCTCAATCAAGTCTCTGTACTTGCTGACCCTCAAATTATAAATCTTTTTCTATCCTTGTTCTTCTTGACCTTTCTATCCCAGAGATAGGAAGAAAGGTCTCTAATGCCAGAGACCCTGGGATTTCCTTGGTGAATTTTAGGTTATCTGTGTAGCCAAAATTATTTTCATAATAATACTAAGATATTTGCCTTTCACTCACATTCTCTTACAAACATAGATCAATTAATTGAATGCAAAAGCAGAAGAATTTAGCTATGTCCTATTAAACCAGGAGTTAAAGATAATACTATAACTCTCAATAATTTTTTGTTTGGGAAAATGTATTACTTTTTCATAAAAGTTATGTTTTACATGTTACATATGTTAACATGTAATGAGTTTATTACTGTCATTTTAAGAGTATCGATACATTACTATTTATGTCTGTTTTCACTTCTGCTAAAGAAATACCAATGGAGATAACCCACAAAGATAATAGCATTTTGGGGGCTTCAGAAATTTTGCAGAGTTTCGTAAATGTGTCCAGAGACCAATGCCAACCATTGATCTTCTTTTCTTAAAACTGGCTGTGGTTTCCCTCTTAACAGTGTCTTTCACTCTTACTAAAGTCTCAATCCTTAGATTCACAATAAGAAATTGATTTTTTTACTGCAATCCAGAATGGTCACTTACAACTGCTGTGTGATGTATTTTGAAATTATCTATTCTATTCCAAGCAAATCAATTCTTTTCTTAACCCAGTAACCTACACTTGGAAAAAGTATGGATGATCTCATCCCATTTCCAGGTTTCAACAATTACTTCCAGTTCAATAACTTCCAAATCATAGCCCTGTCCCAGCATTCTTCCTGGGCTCCATCTCTAATAGCTGGCTGGATATTTCTCTCTTATTATCTCATAATTACTCCAAACTCAACTTGTTTGAACTGATTCCCAATATATTTTTAAATAGGAAAATGGGAGATTATAAAAACATATAATCTCATGTTTCTATGAATTGACTAAAAATAAAATATTTACAAATAGATCCATGGTGAAAGGACCAGGAAAAATATATTATAATGTTAATAGTGATTCATGAGCCTGTTAGTGGTTTTAATTTTCTTTTTTGTATTTTGTATATTTTATTTTCCATAATAAATACATACTAATTGGTAATCAGAAAGCTATTACTAAAAATATAAAAATAAAACTAATCTTCCTTATAAGTCTTATACCTACTCTTGCCTTTAATTTTAAAAGTATGTTTCTATTTATCTCAAGATAAGCTATAAACATACTTTTTCAGTAATAATCATTTTAGTAAGGCAGACTCCTCTAGGACCACTTTTTTTTTTAATCACCAATGGAATTCTAATCACAGAATGAGCATAGGCAAGACTCATCTATCACCACAAAGTAGATTCATCAGTTTTCTAGGATACCTGACATCTTGGTTGAATTTCTAGATGCTTCAGGCTACTATAGCTCTTTCTGTCTTGAGACTGTGTATAGTTTATTCCATAGGCCATCAGATGGACATTGGGTTATAGTGAGACAGTCTATCTTTTCATTCAAACACTGTTGTAAATAAAGCCTAAAAATTGGTTTAAAACACTCCTACATATGCCTGGGAGGCCTTTCCTTCTCCATTTCTAGCTGTCCACTCATATTTATCAGACTTTTATTCATTACTCCCTTTTTTCAAGAAGAGCTCTCTAGACTTCCATCCTGAAATGCTCTTTCCTTTGAATTGCTAAAGCACTTTCTTCTCTTGTCCTTTATCCCATTCTTATTTGTATTATAGTTGTTTGTTTAGATGCTTATTTCTCCTGTTGTAGGTTTATTTCTTTGAGGGTAGGAGCATGTCCTTCTATAGATCTTGGTTATATATAGTAGGTCCTTTAGAAATACTTGACAGTGGCGCCTGAGCGGCTCATTCAGTTAAACATCTGTCTTCAGCTCAGGTCATGATCTCAGGGTCCTGGGATCGAGCCCCATGTCATCATTGGCCTCCCTGCTCAGCAGGGAGTCTGCTTATCCCTCTCTCTCTGTCCCTCTCCCGTGCTGGTGCACACACTCTCTCTCAAATAAATAAATAAATAAATAAATAAATAAATAAATAAATAAAATCTTTTTTAAAAAAGAAAGAACTGGAGAAAAGTTTTGAATTTAACAACTTTATAACTAAAACAAAGTATTAACATAATGAGAAGATTTAAGGGAAAAAGTAATATGTTCTATCGATCAAGCTTAATTAGAATTCAAGTTTCCTACCTCATACAGGAAATTTTCTTTAAATCTGCTGCCTTGATTTAGCACCATCTTTACTTAGTCCATGCCATGGTAATGTCTAAAGAGGTAATATTGTGTTTAAAAGAGACTTTTTCTTTCTTTCTTTTTTTTTTTTTTTTTAAGAGAGAGAGCATGCCAGCAGAGATAGGGGGCTGGGAGGGGCAGAGGGAGAGGGAGAAAGAGAATCCCAAGCAGGCTCCATACCCAGTGCAGAGCCCAACAGGGGGCTGAATTAAAAGAGATTCTTCCTATGTATTTAGTAAATTAGGCTTCTTGGATCTGGTGTCAATTATCTACTGCCACATAACAAATTGCCCCAAAAGTTCATAGCTTAAAAGATGTTACCATTTTTCACAGTTTTGTGAATTAGGTGGGAAATTTTTTTCCGCTGTTCTTGTCAAGGATCACTCAAGTAGCTGCGTTCAGTTGACAGGTCACCTAAGTCTGGGTTTATTCCACATGGCCTCCCGCATATGTCTAATGACTCAGCTGGGTGTCTGGAACAACTAAGGCATCTGGGTCTCTCTCTCCATTAGCCTTTCTCCATCAGATCTCATATCCTCTGTATCAGTTAACTATTGTTGTATGACAGTGAAACTTAAGCCCTAAGAAGCCTTAAAACTTAGTTGCTTAAAACAACAGCAGTTTACAGTTTATCTTTTCTCATGATTCTATGGATTAACTACACATTTTCTTTGCTGGTTTTTCCTGGGCACATTCATGCAGCTTCATTCAGCTGGCAGGATATCTAGGCTGAAAGGTACGAAGTGGCCCCACTCATGCACCTGGCAATAGGTGCTGGGTGTCGTCTGGGTGCTTCAGATGTTTGCTCTTTTCCACATGGTCTCTCATTCTCCAGTAGGAGAATGTAGTAGGTGTAATAGGAGAATCCAGTAGGTGTAGTAGGCTACACTAGCTGCCTGATATGCTGGTGTCAGGGCAGCATTCCATGATGACAGCAAAGATAGAAGCTACAAGGCTTGGAAAAGCCTAGGTTTCAGAACACATACAATGTTACTTGTGCTGTGTTCTATTTTTCAAAGAAAATTGGGACCAGAGAAATAGACTGTTTATCTTTTTTTTTAAGATTTTATTTATTTATTTGAGAGAGAGAGAGAGTGAGAGAGCAAGCGAGAGCATGAGTGGAGGGGAGAGGCAGAGGGGAGAGGCAGAAGCAGACTACCCACTGAGCCGGGAGCCAGTGACAAGGTGATCAAGACCTCATCAGGTGATCAGGACCCTGATTACAGGACCCGAGCTGAAGTCAGATGCTTAATCAACCGAGCCACCCACATACCCCTAGACTGTTTATCTTTTAAGAGAGCTGCAAAATATTGCAGCCAAGCTTTTCTTTGTACCATAGGCACAATTTAAGATATGACTGATTACAAATTCAGTGTTCTATTGTGTTGTGATGTACTTAAAATTACAGGGTAGATGATATAATTTTTTCCTTTTTTCTTCTTCCTTTAGAAATATTTCTGTCCCATTCTCATTTTAGTTTCTCCTTTAGTTTCTTTTTGCTACATATGAAATCCATGAATGCATTCTCACTGCAAAATATTTAAGGAATGTAATAATAGCAAACTCTTAGGGTGTCTGGGTGGCTAGTCGGTTAAGCATCTGATTCTTGATATTGGCTCAGGTCATGTTCTTGGTGTCGTGGGATTGAGCCCCAGGTTGGACTTGGTGCTCTGCTTGGAGTCAGTTTGAGATTGTCTCTCTCCCTTTCCCTCTGGCCCTCCCACACTCTCTCTCAAATAAATAAATAGACCTTTAAAAAATGGCAAACGTTTACACAATAAGCATATACTGTATGCCAGGCTTTATTTGGAATGTTTTACATACATTGCCTCATTTAATCCTCACAACAAGTCTTCTAGCTAAGCAATGATAACACCACTATTTTGAGAAAGAAACTGAGGCACAGAGAGGTTAAGAAACTTGCCAAGGTCGCATAGCTAATAAGTAGCAAAGTCATTAAACTATCTGACCCCAGAGTCTATGCTCTTAACCACTCTGCTAACTCTCCTTAGTTTTGCTTACTTTCACACATCAGCAATTACGTATGCATTTCTTTAGTCCTGGTTCTACACAATTATGTATATAAATACGCTACACAATTATGTATATAAATATGCTATATGCATTTCCCTTACCTAATTGAATCACAATATATGCAGGATTCTGAAACTTGCTTTTTCTACTTAAAAATATAGCAAGGTCAGTACCTATAGATGTTTTTTATTTTAAAAAAATTATTTATTTATTTGACAGAGAGAGAGCACACAAGCAGGGGGAGCAGCAGAGCGAGAGGGAGCATGTTCCCCTATGAGCAGAGAGCTTGATGTGGGACTCAATCTCAGGACACTGGGCCTGAGCCAAAGGCAGACACTTAACTGATTGAGCTACCCAGGCGTTCCCTCTATGTCATTTTTTAAACGGCTGTATATTACTCCATTTTGTGGATTGTGTGAGTGTGATATAGTTTATTTAACCATTTTCTACTGATGGACACCCAAGTACTTTCCAATTATTATTATTTTTTTACAAATAATGTTGCAATAAACATTCATGAATTCATCCTCCTTTTTTTCATTATAAATTTTTTTTAAATATTTTATTTATTTATTTGAGAGAGAGAGATCACAAGTAGGCAGAGAGGCAGGCAGAGAGAGAGGAGGAAGCAGGCTCCCTGCTGAGCAGAGAGCCCGATGCGGGGCTCCATCCCAGAACCTTGGGATGATGACCTGAGCCGAAGGCAGAGGCTTTAACCCACTGAGCCACCCAGGCGCCCCTCATTATAAATTTTTGTATAATTCTTTGAGAAATTCCTTGGAAGAGCTTCCTTGAGTGGATTTAGTGGATTAAAGACTGATATTGCAAAATATCCCTTCAAACAAGGTTTAGGAGGAGTGTCTGAAAGTGTTCATTTCCCTTATACTCAATAACATTGCACACCATCAACCATTTTATTTATTTTTTAAAGATTTATTTATTTATTTGAGAGAGAGAGAACGAGCAGGAGGGGTAGAGGGAGAAAGAGAGAATCTCAAGCAGACTCTGTTGAGCATGGAGCCTGGAACCCAACACAGGGCTGGATCTCACAACCCCAAGACCCTGACCTCAGCAGAAACCAAGTCAGAAGCTTAACTGACTACCCCACCCAGGCACCACATCATCATCAACCATTTTAAATTTGATGGACAAAAATATCTCACAGATGTTTTCTTATACATTTGCTTGATCCTGTGCGGCAGAACTTTTTAATATAGGTTTTGTTTTTAAAGTTTCTTTTTGTCACTTCCTGATTTTTATAACAGATTATTTTCCTTTTCTCATGGACTTGTTGGAATTCTGATGTATTCTAGATATTGCTCTTTTGTTATATATATTGCCAATATCTTCTCTCAGTCTATCACTTGATTTTGCCAAGTCTGTCAGTTATTTCCTTCATGGAGTCTGGGTTTTGACTTTGCTTAAAAAGACTTTACCACGTACCATTTAAAAAGTTTCCATTCTTTTATTCTATTATCTTCAAAATATTTTTAAAATCATAACTCTTAAGTCCATTTTTGTTGATGGTTTCTATTAAGGGTACAGCCTGTTTTTTTTTTTTCTTCTCAATTTGATTGACTATTTGTCCCCAAACCTTTTATAACAGCTCCAACTTTTTCTAAGTTATCTAAAGTCACTATAAATCATATTGTAATAGCATTGTATGGTGACAGATTGTAACTACACTTAACAGGGTGAGCATTGCATAATGTATAAAACTGTCAAATCACTATGTTGTACATCCAAAACTAATATAGCATTATATGTGAACAATTCTTCAATCAGTTTTATTGTAAATAAAATTAACATACTTGTATACATCTTTTTAAAAGTTCTCAATTCTATTCCAATGATTTGAATGACTTTCTCTGAACTAATATCATGCTACATTAATAGTGTTTTATAGTATGTTTTGACATTTCTCCAGTAAGACATTCTTCTTCCTCTCTCACTCTTCTGGTTTTTATTTATTTATTTAGGTAAAAAAGAAAATTTGTTCATTTTTCACCTATATGAACTTTAGAGAAGATCTTTCTCCTACCCAGATTTTTTTCCTATAATGACCCTACCTTTTTATCAGGAATTTTGTGGAAAATTAATTACGAATTTGGATTATTGTTATGTGAAAATTAAAATATAAGAATGTATGTCCCAGAGGAAAATTATCTGTAACACTAAAGAATAATCTTCTGTCAGAGAAGAGAATCCAAATGGGAAGTCCAGTAGGGAGGCCTTATGAGGCATATGAGGAGGAGCAGATCCCTATCCTGAATGAAAGTCCTAAGAGATAGGACAAATAGCTAAGCTTCTTGCTCTTATTGTCCTACTCAACTATACCTAAATGAATAAATACATGTCTCAAATAAACAATTTTGGAATGAAACCACTTATGGGACAACTTTCATTTTGCTCTCAGCAGAGATTGATCTTGGTATCCACTTGTCTGCCCAGGAGCTCTAAATGACTTGTACTTATCTTTCCACCTACTGGAAACTCATTCCTTTACCAAATGTCAAGTAAACGAACCACTAAATAGCTAGCAGTTTGTTACTCTTTCCCCCTTTCCTTTTGTTCAACAAGTCTGACAGAAAGGAGGAAGAAAGAAGGAGAAGTCAAGCTAGGGAAGAGACACACAACCCTCTGGTTGTGGCAGAATCTTTAGAGAAATGGGGGAGAAGTTACTAGTTATATCATTATGCACAGTTTTTGTTGTTTTAACAAGTTATGCTTCCTTTTATTATACTTGGTAGTACTTACTATGTATCATTAACCAGTTATTGATTGGTAAGTATAGTCAACTCATACATTTAAACCTTAGAATCTCTTTAAACTCAGGAGTAGCCTATTTAGGTTCAGTATCTAAAATTGCCCCAAGCAAAGCAAACATAATCTATCAACTGCTAGTTTTCAATATGCCCGTTTTATAAGTAAGGTAAAGATGTTGCACATTTTTCCTTCACAAGAAGGCTGCCAAAATTATTAATATAATTTCTTTGGCGGGAAGGAGCAGAAATTGTTTCCCTGATGTCCGTGTAAAATTTAAATGAAAATGAATGTGATTTGAGTGTTAGTATTCATGGCTGCTAGTTCTTCTCTGTTAATTTACATTTATATTCTTAATGTCTAGGTTGAGCCTAGGGAAATTTAAAACTCAATTTCATTAATGCTATAACTTCCATAGGAATCTCAATATGCACAGAAGTTCTTAGATTGTGGTTATTGGATGAGACTATAGCAGTTAAGCATAATTGCTGAGTGGTTTATGATAGTCAAAAATGTATTGTCAGTTTTGATTTTCAAAATTCCTCCAGACCTACACCCAGTGTCCAAAAATTTTTAAAGCTAATATGGTAATAAATTTTAACACCTTTAAAATAGAAACAGCACATTTATGAACCATTGCCCATATCTGATTAATTATGGTTTAAACTAGATCATGTTTCATTTTTGCAACTATTACATTGACATACATGATGTTTGTGATTACTGCATAAGTTGGGTTTGCAAGTTTAGCTCACTATAGTTAGGGTTTTTTCATTAGTTGTTTTTATTGTGGTTATAATCACTACTCCCAGTCAGTAAAGGTACTATGTATAGGAATACATGCCTAAATAATAATGGTTTCCCCTGAGTTCAGATGGATATAGCTTTATTTTTCTTCTTTATAAGCTATGTATATGGGAGGAAGCATTCTCCTCTACTGGGCAACAACACATGGTGGAGCAGAAAGGGAGGAAAAGAAGAGGGCACATATGTCCAGTTTGAAAAAGCTTTCCAAATGATATAGAAAATAAAAAGAAAATTTATGACTAAATTTTTTTTTCATATAGAAAGAATTGTCTACTTTTTTATTAGAAGAATGAAAAACCTAATGGCTTTCTGCTCTTTGTTTCTGAAGTTGGAGCCAGGGATAAATCTATTTAGACAAATATGTCTTTTAATAATTTCCAAGTAATAAGAAGGACGCACAAATTTATTTGATTTAAAGCATTACAGTCTTCTCAATGTTTCTATTCTGTAAAATATTTTAAGTACAATTGAAACGGATTACTTTGAAAACAGACTTTAACTGCATGATAACATAGTTTAATAACCCTCCTCCATTAATAATTTTGAAAATTTGATACTTCAACAAGAAATAAATGCATGACATGCATCCAGCTGTGAATCCAGGAACATGATTTTTTATTGTTATAAGTATTACAAACAAAAAATGACTACATGTAAATATACATTAAAGATTCACTCCAGCATGATTAAAGGGGCATAAACTATCTTCCAGGTACACATATTCAGGATATACTGGGGGTCTTGCCTGCCATTGTTCCTCAGAGCTAGTGTGTGGTGGAAGCCTAAAATTAAGGCACCAAATTATGTGCTGCCTGGGTATCTGGTGAAACCAGGAGGGCCTCAAATAGCACAAGTTTTCCACCTCACTCTGCTCGCATGGATAAGGTCCCCTAGTCTAACAAACATCCTTATCAAGGAAACCAGGCATAGTTCCTGCTTATCCCTGAGTAGCAGGTTTTAGTTCTCCATTAGCTTGTGGAATTATTCAAACAAATCAATCATATCCTCCTGAGAGCACCAGGAGTCACTCCCACCTTCTTGGTACTACAAAGCCTGTGTCTTATAGCTCCTGGTACTTCGTTGGATTCCTAAGTAAAATCCCCACCCCATTTTGGGTGGCTCTGCATGGTGTGTGGTATCCTCCTTCTGTAGACTGTGAGTGTATGTGATTAATAAACTGTTGTTAGTCACATCTGTCCAGTGATGGATGTCATATGTTCAGCCATTCTTATAAGGATGGGAATATTTCTACCACCAATGGGATGAAGAGGAAGAGATCCAAATGTAGTATGAAGCATTAGAAAATATGTGTTATTACCAGAAGTAAGCAATAATAAATCTCCAGTAATTTTTTGATTCAGGGTAGGAAATGGAGGGGGTGGGGACCCAGGTGCAATTTTCATTTTTTTCCAGTCGAACATCATGATTTAGGAAGCATTAAAAGGATATATTGGTGTATCAGGTAGTTCCATAGCTGGTGTCAAGATAAACTGATTTTCTGGACCATGATATAAACCAGCATTTTCCGTATTACCTGGATAAAATTTGCTAGAAGGAATTATTTGTAAAACAGATAATCAAGCCTCTCCTCCTAAAGATTCTTATTCAGTGGGTGTGAGTGGGGCTTGGGAATTTGTGGAGGTTTTTTTGTTTGTTTTTATCAAGTACTTAGGTGGTTCTTATCACCAGGGAAATTTGGAAGATACTGTTAAACTGTAATAATGGGAGACTCAGAACAGTAAAGAAAGTGAATTTCCTGGCGACTGAAATAAAACTGACTGTTGGTGGAATTTAGCTCCTTTAGTTGTAGGCCTGAAGTTCCCATTTTCTTAATGGCTTTTGGCTGGGGACCTCTCTTAGCTTCTCAAGGCTGCCCACATCTCCTTGTCATGTGATCTCCATAGGCAATTCACACCATGGATGCTTGCTTTTTTTAGGTCAGCAGAAGTGTCTCTCTGACACCTCTTTTAAAGAGCTCACCTGATTATACAAGGCCCACTATCTTTTGATTAATTCAAAGTCAAAACTGGGGGCGCCTGGATGGCTTAGTCAGTTGAGGGTCTGCTTCAGCTCAGGTCATGATCCCTGGGTCTTGGGATTAAGCCCTGTGTCAGTGTCCCTGCTCAGCCCTCCCTTCTCCCTCGCCCTCTGCCCTTCTTCCCCTCCAGTGCTCTCTCTCTCTCTACCTGAAATAAAATCTTAAAAACAAACCCAAAAACTGATTAGTAACTTACTCACAGGAGTGGTGTCTCATATTCGTAGGTGTAATCATATTTAAAATGCTTATACAAGTTCCGTATACCAAAGGGAGGGAATCTTTAAGGCCATCATCATATTCATAGGTGTAATCATATTTAAAAGGCTTATACAGATTCTGTATATCAAAGGGAGGGAATCTTCAAGGCCATTTTAGAATGCTGCTTAACCACAAATGTGATTCATAATTAGACTATAATTGATGGAAATAAAAAATAAGAATTGTGGAATGACATCATTCATCCAAATGAGCACCCACATGAAAATCCAAGAATCTTACTATAGAATGTGGTAAGAACATTTTATAAGATTAAGGGAGAAGGGCAGATAAGTAATGTGATTTTTAAAGCATATATATGCTACCCAAATAGTCAGAGAATATGGTAGATAACTGTTTTAAAATACCTCAGTTCTGGGGCGCCTGGGTGGCTCAGTGGGTTAAAGCCTTTGCCTTCGGCTCAGGTCATGATCCCAGGTCCTGGGTTCAAGCCCCACATCGGGCTCTCTGCTCCGCAGGGAGCCTGCTTCCTCCTCTCTCTCTGCCTGCCTCTCTGCCTACTTGTGATCTCTCTGTGTGTCAAATAAATAAATAAAATCTTTAAAAAAAATACCTCAGTTCTTACATGGGCAAGACATCATAGGGATAAGAACTTCACCTATATACATATTTTAGAATGATTTTTTTCTGAAAGTAGAAAGAGTTATATATTCTTATCTTAATGTTGCTGACAATTTAGTACCTCACGAGGAAAAAAGGAGAAAGCACCAAACAAATAGGAAATATTGCTTTGAACTTTATATTTACTAATAATGCAGAAATGATTTCCTGATTGAGGAAATCTTAACAATAGAAACATTCAGCAAGGATGACCCTTTTTAAACCTTTAATAAACAAGAAACAAACCACAGACAATAAACCATAGGCCTTAAGGAGACCTGAATGGCTCAGTAAGTTAAGTGCCTGCCTTCACCTCAGGTCCTGATCCTGTGGTCCTGGAATCAAGCCCTGTGTTGGACTCTCTGCTCAGTTGGGACTCTGCTTCTCCCTCTGCTTCTGTCCCTCCCCCTCCGTCCACTGGTGCTCTCTTTCCCACTCTCTCTTTCTCTCTCACTCTCTCAAATGAATAAATTTTAAAAATCTTTTGAAAAAAAGTTAAGACAGGGATGCCTGCGTGGCTCAATTGGTTAAGCATCTGCCTTCCGCTCAGGTCATGATCCCAGGGTCCTGAGATGGAGCCCTATATTGGGCTCCCTGCTTAGTGGGAGCCTGCTTCTTCCTCTCCCTCTGCTCCTCTGCTCACGCTCTTCCTGTCTCTCTCTCAAATAAATATATAAGATCTTCTCTTAAAAAGTTAAGACACAGGGGCACCTGGGTGGCTCAGTGGGTTAAAGCCTCTGCCTTCGGCTCAGGTCATGATCTCAGGGTCCTGGGATCGAGCCCCGCATCGGGCTCTCTGCTCCGTGGGGAGCCTGCTTCCTCCTCTCTCTGCCTGCCTCTCTGCCTACTTGTGATCTCTGTCTGTCAAATAAATAAATAAAATCTTTAAAAAAAAAGTTAAGACACAGTAAATGTAAGATTTAATTAATACATATTCTGAAAAAGAAGTGTGGCAGGTTCTAAGAGTTAGAAAGGAAATGAATCAAGGAAGACTCCTCAGAAGAAATAATTCTAGGGTTGAAACTTGAAGGATCAGACAGAAGAAGATAGGTCCGGGATCAGGGTAAAGGGGGAAAGATGAAAAGAAAGAGATTCTGTTTCCAAAAGAGAGGGTATAAAGTAAAAACCAGAAGAGATCCTAGGGCAGAATTTGAAACATCAACATGTAAGGGATGGTTAGAAAGAGGTACCAGAAATAGGAGGAAAACCTAGAGAAAAGTAGTGTCATGGAGCCAGAGTATAAGATCTTTTAAGAATGGCCTACTTTCTTTGACTGGTATGTCAAATAAATGTATCCACTGGATTTGTCCACCAGGAGTCATTGAGAACTTAATGAGAACAGTTCACTTGCAGTGATAGGGCAAAAGGGCAATTGTAGTCTATGAGAGTTTACCAAATGGAGGCAAGGAAACAGAAATGAAGACAATGAGTGAATATACTCTAACTATGAAGAGAGGCAGGAGCAGGTGGCAATAGACTCTGACCTTGGTCTTAGAAATTTTTGTTTATTTCATCCTGGGTTTCAAATGTTGCTATTTTCTATTCCAGAAAAATAAAAATCTATAACCTGATTGGGCTTCTAAGAACTAAACAGTAGAAAGCTGACCAGGAAATCTATAGGTTATAGTGATGGAGTGGGTTAAATAATGGTAAGGCCATTTCCAAGGAAAGATATTAATAGGAGGGTAGAGAAGCAAAATTTTGAAAGTAAGGAGAACTAGCTAATACTTATTCCTGGGAACACTAGCTTCTCTCCACTCACCTAAAGCATAGTGACAAGTAGATTTCCCTCCATTAGATTTCTTGTAGGAAGCTTCCTTTTCCTTGAGAGAGAGCAAAGGTTTTGCTTCATGAAGTGAAGAAGAGGTAGGTTGTTTATCATGAAACAGATTGGCATAGTGGAAAGAAATGTAAAGGAGGAAGACTTTGGAAGAATGAAGAGGGGAAACTTATTCCCATTGGAAGACTGGGAGAAAGGAGGAAGTTCAAGGCAAAAGAGGCTTGAGAGTTTGAGACAGCATGTGTAATGAAAAAATTCAGGGGCGCCTGGGTGGCTCAGTGGGTTGGGCCTCTGCCTTCGGCTCAGGTGATGATCCCAGGGTCCTGGGATCGAGCCTCGCATCAGGCTCTCTGCTCGGCAGGGAGCCTGCTTCCCCCTCTTTCTCTCTGCCTGCCTCTCTGCCTGTCAAATAAATAAATAAAATCTTTAAAAAAAAAGAAAAAAATTTGAAGACAAGATTAAATGGCTTCAGGTTTCTGAATAGAATGTTGGTTTCATGTTAGTTCAGTGTTAATGTGTAAATGAGAGATGGAAAGAGTAAAATAAAGGATAGCCTTTAGAATGCTTGCCTTTAAGCCTTCTGCTCATCTGGACTTGACTTGATTCACACAGTGAAAACAAAAGCACATGTTTATGACTTCCTAAGGACTGTGACTGATGGCAATATGTGGATAAAACTGATAGGGTAGGCACAAGGCCAAGATAACGAACAGTCAAAAGAAAGTGTGCTACGCTGACACATGAGCAGGAGAGCCTTTTAACTGCATGGATACATGATCACATACAACAAATACAAGGGCCTCTGCATCAAGGAACAATTTTGGTAAAGACATTTTCTTTTTAAATTGCTTAAGAACAGGCATAGTGAGATATCAGAGGAAGGTGTTTCTCTCATGAGCTTTGTTTCGGGAAAGGAATAGATAATAACTTCAGAATTAAGGGGAAGTTGCAGATAGGAAATAAGTGACTCTCACATATAACTTACAAGGTTCACCGTGTGATCTTTGGCCCACAATAAATTAGGTAGTAAGTTAAGAGTTGCAAGTTCATTCTATGAAAATATTCTATATGAAGAATGGTTAACAGAATCAGCAGTGATTAGCCAAAGGAAGAGAAAGAACATTATTGTTACCTTAAAATAGTGTCATGTGGAGAACAGATTAAGTCTAATTCTGTCCTTTTCAAAAAGCCAACTAGTCCTAATAAATGGAAGTACAGAGAGCCTAGTAAGACAACAAAATCTCAAACTATTACTGTACAATAACGGACTACTTTTCATGCTGTTCATTACTGGCAGGGTTATGCAGAGACTGCATGTCTACCTACCAGGTGTAGCACAGAGGGAATCTACACTGCTAATAAACTGTGCTTGGAAACTCTTACAAGTAGAATTCTTTCCAATTCCTAGATTTTGTGGATTTGGTTAGTGTGTGTGTGTGTGTGTGTGTGTGTGTGTGCGTGCCAAAGAGTACTTTTATAAACATCCATACATGTATTATTATTATTGTTATCATTATTATTTTACTTCTAACATCACGTAGTAATAGAGATACCTCCATCTTTAAAATAGCAATGCAGAACACACAGTGCTTTCAATGAATGCCTATAGCTCCTTTATGTTTTAATGTTCTTTGAATATAATGTGTCACTACTGTCCCTTCCTCAGTGGGACATAGTCTTTGGTTGGTTTCCCTTTCAATAAAAACAACAGATTTATTAATTTTCTCTGTGCAAATCCTCTTTGTGCCTTCCATATATTTATGAAATTGACTGGAGTTACTGTTTAAGTCTGCTATTTTGTAACAAATTAAAACTAATAGCTTTAACCACAAAGGTATTAAATGTTGATTTTTTTTTCAGATTGAGAGAGAGAGAGAGAATGCATACACAGAGAGAGGGACAGACAGAGAGGGAGAGAGAGAGAATCTCACGCACGATCCATGAGCAGCATGTAGCTGGATGCTTGATCTCATGACCCTGAGATGATGACCTGAGCTGAAATCAAGAGTCAGACACTTAACCAACTGAGCCACCCAGATGCCCCTCATTTATTCTTTTCATATATAATTACTCATTCTGTTCTCCCAAAGAAAGCAGTGAATAGATATAGCAATAGCACATTTTATTTTAGGTGTAGCTAAAACAGTCCTGGAGATAATAATATGTAAAATAAAATATTAAAGTTGCATCATGTAAATCAAAAGAGTTTATTAAAACTACTGAACTAATATGTTTTATTAATTATTAATAAAATAATAATTTTTATTATATAAAATAAATAAATAAATAAAACTAATTCACTGAGTTTCTGAAACTAAGTTTACATATTAGAAAATATACAGTTGTTGAATTCCTAGTTGAAAAGCAGTGCACAATAATAATAGCATTTTCCTACTAAAGGAGAAAAAAAACTTTGATTTGTTGTTAGATACCCAAGCTGTGATTTCTTTGATTAACATAATCTTTCATTACACACTGAAAATAAAAATTTGTATGATTTCTCACTCTTCTATTATTGCCAAAAGAAATGTAGTTCTGCAAAGCAAAAATGAACTGTGTTTACAATTATGGACCATTTGACAATAGAATGACATTATTGTTGAGAAACCTAATTTGGACAAGGCATAAATTGGGTGACATCCAACCAGGTCACATTGAGGCTCTGTGACTTAGTTCAATGTTATTAGTGTTATTTCTCTCTTATACTCAACCTTTAAAAAGTAAAAAGAAAACATATACAATGATCTGTGTGTTGTTACATGCAGAATCTGCAGTGAGATGACATAGAATGAAACAATTTTTAAATCACTTTTAAAAAGATCATCCACATTATTTTTCTGTCATTGAGGTATAGAAGAAATAGACCTTCTTAAAAATATTTTGTCTTTCCTTTTTTAAAGATTACATGATAGAAAAAATGATAGAGCTTAGAAAATGGAGCACTTATCTAAACTGGAGCAGAAATCCTGTGAATTTGGAGAACCCAAATGCAATAAAAAATATATGTATATATTAGAATTCTTTCCTGAGTTTGTGTACTTTTAACATTTTATCAGCTGCTGAGATCCATAGACCTTATGTGTTGTGTATATATACAGTGCTGACTTTTCCATTAGATGTAGTGCCTAGGGCCCATGACACTTTTAAAGGTTCACAGCAATTTTCATTTTAATTTCTTTTGACATCAGAAGAAAAAAATGAACATAATAACAATGCATATATATTAATAATAACTATGAATATAGAATATTTATCTTTATATCATGCATCAAAACATAATTTTTAATTTCTGTTTGGAGGAAGGGACCACAAAAGTAAAAGGGACAATGGCCCATGGAAATTATAATATGGCCCTAAATGTTCTTTAGGAGGATGTGCTTGACTGAATGATTGCCCCCAAAATATATCCATGTCTTAATTCCTGGAACCTATGAATGTTCCTACATGATATCAAATAAAGGTAATTGCCAGCATGCTTCCATTAAGAATATTGAGATGTGCCCCTGGGGCAAATAATACATGATATGTTAATAAAAATAGTTAATAAAAAAAGAATATTGAGATGAGGAGACTATCCTGGATTATTTTGGGTACACCCTAAGTATAATCACATGTATCCTTATAAGAGAGAGGCAGAGGAAATTTTGACACACGGGAAAGGAGAAGACAATATGACTGTGGAAGGAATGATTGGAGTGATGTGGCCATAAGCCAAGGAATGTGGGCAACTATCAGAAACCAGGAAAGGCAAAGAATAATTGTCCCCTAGAGCCTCTGGAAGGAGCATGGATCTGCCAGCACCTTCATTAGGTCCAGCAGAACTGTTTTCACAATTCTAGTCTCCCAAAACATAAGAGGACAAATGTGTGGTGTTTTAAGTCACCAAGTTTGTAGTAATTTGTTATAGCAGCCATAAGAAACTAAGACAAAGTGTATACAACTTTATTTTTTTTTGTATTTTTTATTTTTTTTATTTTTTTTATTTTTTTTTAATTTTTTTTATTTTTTCAGCAGAACAGTATTCATTATTTTTGCACCACACCCAGTGCTCCATGCAATCTGTGCCCTCTACAATACCCACCACCTGGTGCCCCCAACCTCCCACCCCCCACCCCTTCAAAATTCTCAGATCGTTTTTCAGAGTCCATAGTCTCTCATGGTTCACCTCCCCTTCCAATTTCCCTCAACTCCCTTCTCCTCTCCATCTCCCCTTGTCCTCCATGCTATTTGTTATGCTCCACAAATAAGTGAAACCATATGATAATTGACTCTCTCTGCTTGACTTATTTCACTCAGCATAATCTCTTCCAGTCCCGTCCATGTTGCTACAAAACTTGGGTATTCATCCTTTCTTTTTTTTTTTTTTTTTTTTTTTTTTACAGCTTTATAAACATATATTTTTATCCCCAGGGGTACAGGTCTGCGAATCGCCAGGTTTACACACTTCACAACACTCACCATAGCACATACCCTCCCCAATATCCATAACCCCACCCCCTCACCCAACCCCCTCCCCCCATCAACCCTCAGTTTGTTTTGTGAGATTAAGAGTCACTTATGGTTTGTCTCCCTCCCAATCCCATCTTGTTTCAATTACTCTTCTCCTACCCCCTCAACCCCCCATGTTGCATCTCCTCTCCCTCATATCAGGGAGATCATATGATAGTTGTCTTTCTCCGATTGACTTATTTCGCTAAGCATGATACCCTCTAGTTCCATCCACGTCGTCGCAAATGGCAAGATTTCATTTCTTTTGATGGCTGCATAGTATTCCATTGTGTATATATACCACATCTTCTTTATCCATTCGTCTGTAGATGGACATCTAGGTTCTTTCCATAGTTTGGCTATTGTAGACATTGCTGCTATAAACATTCGGGTGCATGTGCCCCTTCGGATCACTACGTTTGTATCTTTAGGGTAAATACCCAGCAGTGCAATTGCAGGGTCATAGGGTAGTTCTATTTTCAACATTTTGAGGAACCTCCATGCTGTTTTCCAGAGTGGTTGCACCAGCTTGCATTCCCACCAACAGTGTAGGAGGGTTCCCCTTACTCCGCATCCTCGCCAGCATCTGTCATTTCCTGACTTGTTAATTTTAGCCATTCTGACTGGTGTGAGGTGATATCTCATTGTGGTTTTGATTTGTATTTCCCTGATGCCGAGTGATATGGAGCACTTTTTCATGTGTCTGTTGGCCATCTGGATGTCTTCTTTGCAGAAATGTCTGTTCATGTCCTCTGCCCATTTCTTGATTGGATTATTTGTTCTTTGGGTGTTGAGTTTGCTAAGTTCTTTATAGATTTTGGACACTAGCCCTTTATCTGATATGTCATTTGCAAATATCTTCTCCCATTCTGTCAGTTGTCTTTTGGTTTTGTTCACTGTTTCCTTTGCTGTGCAAAAACTTTTGATCTTGATGAAATCCCAAAAGTTCATTTTTGCCCTTGCTTCCCTTGCCTTTGGTGATGTTCCTAGGAAGATGTTGCTGCGGCTGACGTCGAAGAGGTTGCTGCCTGTGTTCTCCTCGAGGATTTTGATGGATTCCTTTCTCACACTGAGATCCTTCATCCATTTTGAGTCTATTTTCGTGTGTGGTGTAAGGAAATGATCCAATTTCATTTTTCTGCATGTGGCTGTCCAATTTTCCCAACACCATTTATTGAAGAGGCTGTCTTTGTTCCATTGGACATTCTTTCCTGCTTTGTCGAAGATGAGTTGACCATAGAGTTGAGGGTCTATTTCTGGGCTCTCTATTCTGTTCCATTGATCTATGTGTCTGTTTTTGTGCCAGTACCATGCTGTCTTGATGATGACAGCTTTGTAATAGAGCTTGAAGTCCGGAATTGTGATGCCACCAACTTTGGCTTTCTTTTTCAATATTCCTTTGGCTATTCGAGGTCTTTTCTGGTTCCATATAAATTTTAGGATTATTTGTTCCATTTCTTTGAAAAAAATGGATGTTACTTTGATAGGAATTGCATTAAATGTATACAACTTTAATTTGAGTATGTTCATTCCTTAGGTACATTTTCTGTTTGTACTGAAAAAGAAAAATAAATAGTATGAAAGGTAATAAAACTTTGATAAAAGAATGATACACTTATTTTATTTATTTTCTGTTTTATTTCTTTTTTCTTTTTTATTATGTTATGTTAGTCACCATATAGTACATCATTTTTGATGTAGTGTTCAATGATTCATTATTTGTGTATAACACTCAGTGCTCATTACAACAGGTGCCTTCCCCAATACCCATAATGGGGCCATTCTATTCAGCCACCCCACCTCCCCTCTGAAACCCTCAGATTGTTTCCCAGAGTCCATAGTCTCTCATGGTTCATCTCTCCCTCTGATTTCCTCCCCTTCAGTTTCCCCTTCCTTCCCCTAATATCCTCCGTACTATTCCTTATGTTCCACCTGTGAGTGAAACCACATGATAATTATCTTCCTCTGCTTGGTTTATTTCACTTAGCATAAGTGCATCCATGTCAATGCAAATGGTGGGTATTCATTCTTTCTGATGGCTGAGTAATATTCCACTGTGTATATGAACCACATCTTCTTTATCCATTCATCTGTTGAAGGGCATCTTGGCTCCTTCCACTTCCATAGTTTGGTTATTGTGGACATTGCTGCTATGAACATTGGGGTGCAGGTGCCCCTTCTTTTAACTACATCTATATCTTTGGGGTAAATACCCAGTAGTGTAATTACTGGGTCATAGAGTAACTTTATTTTTAACTTTTTGAGGAACTTCCATACTGTTTTCCAAAGTGCCTGTACCAGCTTGCATTCTTACTAACAGTGTAAGAGTGTTCCCCTTTCTCCACATCCCTGCCAGCATCTGTTGTCTCCTGCCTTATTAATTTTGGTCATTCTAACTGGTGTAAGGTGATATCTTAATGTGGTTTTGATTTGACTGTCCCTGATGGCTAATGATGTTGAACATGTTTTCATGTGTCTGCTAGCCATTCGTATGTCTTAGAAAAAGAGAGACCAAAAAAAACCCTGACTCTTAAATTCAGAGAACAGACCTGTCGTCCAGGGTGGGGCAGGGAGAGGGAATGATACATTTATTTATTTTAAGGATTCATTTCTTTATTTGAGAGATAGAGCATGTGCACACGAGGGGAAGGGGCAGAAGGGGAGAAAATATCAAGCAGACTCCCTGCTGAGTGCAGAACCCCATGTGGGACTCAATTTCACAACCTTGAGATCATGACCTGAGCTGAAATCAAGAGTTAGACACCCAACTGACTGAGCCACTCAGGTGAACCTAGAATGATCCATTTATATTATTTAAATAAAGCAAAAGATGTCATTATGCTTGAAATTGATGTAAATTATGGTTAAATGAATAACAATCATATTTTGTTAATGCTAATTAGCCAATGATAAAATTTTATCTGAAATTAACAGAAACACAAAAATATGCTTTATACCATCATGAATTATATCTGCAACATATAGCCCAAAACACGTTTTAAAAAGACTTAAGTTGATTAACCACAGAAATCACTTATAATCATGAACACTAAATCTTAACCTCATTACCCTTTTCTCTGCTGGAAAAATATATTTCTTTTCATCACAAAAATGGAAGGGTACAAATTTTCTAATCTGTTGAAACTTGTGATTGAAATTAAGCTTTATGACACTGTTTACAGAAATAAGAAGGGCAAATGTCAATGCACTTCCAAAAGCAGAAGGCAAAGAATGGGTTGTTAAATGGGCAGAGTTAAGTGGTCTTCTGTAAAGGGCATCTACTAAAAGTGATATGTCAAAGGAGTAGTCTTAATGTGTTTCTTCAGATCTGTTACTGTAAGCCCTGTATTTAACGATATCCCTGCTTTATCATTTAATATGTTGAATCTCAATGATTTTTAGTGAGATTGATCTGTTTAAATGCTGAATGACCTGAAAAAACTTGTCCTTTTGTTCATCTTTAAGTAAAGAGCCGAAGGCAGAGGCTTAACCCACTGAGCCACCCAGGCGCCCCTATCTTTAAGTAAAGAGAAGTGTATTTTAAAGTTTATCAAGAAGTGGGGAAGTACTGCCCTCATTTTTCTAACATATTCTAGTTAATTTTCCTTTCCAAATTCACAGAACCCAATAAACCATATTGATGTGAACATTCTCCGAAGTTACTCATTCAAAAAGTAATTCATTGCGGAAGATTGCTATCTAATTCACAATACTTCCTTGTAGATCTTTTTTTCATTAATTTCTTCCTCTTCACAAGAAAACTAAGCAAGTCTCCACTGTGATTTAAATTATTTTACATCCAAACCAAAAGGATACCTTTGCCTATAATATATATGCAGACAAAAATATCCATTGCTATATGTTCCAAATAATGTCTTGGAAATTCATCATTTTAGATGGTGGGGTAGTAGGAGAACCCTATGTTTTCCTTGTCCCTCAAAGGTTGACAAATATTAGATCATTCTGAATACCCAAGAAATTGATCTGAGGACTGAGAGAACAAACTACACAACTAGAGGAAGACAAGATGCCACATTATGGAAGGTAGGAGGTGTAGAGATGAGATGTGAGAAAAGGACCATGGGTGCTGCAGAGGGGAGGAAGCGCTAGTCATAAAGACAGGAGAGAGAGAGAGAGGGAGAAAGAGAAGCACATAGAGGATGGCAAAAGAAAAAACTTCTCCAAAACCATTGACTGGGAAAACAATAAGGGTTTTTTGTTGGGAGTTTTTACAACCAGTGGAGTTCAAAGACTGGAGTTTTAGAAGTCCAGGCTCTGGTCAGTGTGGATCCCAGCAGGAGTTGAGGTGCTTCTGTGGTGGTGGGGGGGGGCATAGGGCCAGGAGTGGACAGCATGATCTGAGGATCCCCTGGGATGTACTGGGAGAGACTTTCCCTTTTCTTGGAGTGCATCTGGAAGAGGTAGCATTACCTCTCATGTGACAAAATAGTACTGCCCCATTCCTTATCATAGGGACAGATAACCGGAGGGCAGCTAACCTGGATGGTGGTTTTTTGTTGCACTTTACTCTAAACTCCAAGCCCTGATGCATTGGTGCCACTATCCCTCTGGGGCAAACCAACACCAGGTCCCCCACAGTGAGACCCTGCCCCAGAGGACCAGTGAGGGTCTACACTAAGCAGGACCCCTAAAATTTGGACTTTTAAAATTCAGTCAGCAGGGGCACCTGGGTGGTTCAGTGGGTTAAAGCCTCTGCCTTCAGCTCAGGTCATGATCCCAGGGTCCTGGGATTGAGCCCTACATCAGGTTCTCTGCTCGGCGGGGAGCCTGATTCCTCCTCTGTCTCTCTCTCTCACGCTGCTTGCCTTTCTGTCTACTTGAGATCTCTGTCAAATAAATAAATAAAATCTTTAAAAAAATAAAAAATAAAAAAAAATAAAATTCAGTCAGCATGCCTGAGATAAAACACAGGTATACTGTGTTGCAGGGTAGGCAGACAACCCAGACACAGACAGGGTGAAAGCAGGTATCTGACGGTTGCCTGGGACACATGAAGGGGGAGATTGTTTGCTCTTCTGTGAGGACTTCCCAAACAGTAGTGGGAGAAAAATCCTCTCTCTGTGATGAGGGAGAGAGCTGCCATCAGTTTTCCCCCCTGCCCATTGACACAGACCAACTTCAGAGAGCAGAGCAGCACCAACAATGGGGTGCTCAGCCACTTACACAAAGCCCTGCCTCCCTACATTTTGCAGTTGCTTCTTTACAAGCACAAGTGTGCCTGAGAACCAGAGTATTGGGCCCCTCTCCCAGAAGACCAGCCCCCCTCCAACCACATGCACCAAGTCTACTGACCCTAGAGTGCTACAAAGTTTCAGGTCTAGGGAAAATAGGATCTGGCTTTTTTAAACAAGCAGACCAGAACACACCTAGTAAAACTCACCACACTCTGGACACGGTCAAAACATTCCCCACTGTAGGAAGGAGAAACTCTTCAGAGAACTGAACTGAGGGAAAGAGCAACCAAAACAGAGCAGCAGAGTGCACATGACACACACCAGAAACATTTCTTAATGCACCAGGCCCTGGAAAGTATATGACCTCTTCTTAATAAAGCTATTACTCTCAGGAGCAGGAAACATAACAGGTTTCCCTAACACACAGAAGAACACAGAAACCTAGACAAAATGCCAAGATGAAGGATTTCATCTCCCTAAAAAGAACAAGAAAATGTCATGCCCAGCAATTTAGTAGAAACAGACATGAGCAATGTGTCTGATCCAGAATTTAAAACCACATCATCATCATAGGGATGATAGCTGGGCTTGAGGAAAGCATAGAAGACACAAGGGAGTCCCCTACCACAGAGATAAAAGACCTAAAAACTAGTCAGTTTGAAATAAAAAATACTATAACCAACATGCAAAACCAACTGGATATAATGATCACCACAACAGAAGAAACAGAGGAACAAATACATGATTAGAAGATAAAATTATAGAAAATAATGATGCTAAAAAGAAAAGGGAAAGAAAAATATTGGATCACAAATGTAGATTTAGAGAATTTAACAACTCCAAAGAGCATAACATTCATATCAGAGTTCTAGAAGATGAGAGGGTAAAAGGGGCAGAGGGCTTATTTGAGCAAATTATAGATGAAAACTTCCCTAATCTGGAGAAGGAAACAGACATCCAAATCCAGGAGTCCCAGAAAACTTCCATCAAAATCAATGAAAGCAGGCCCACACCAAGGCATATTGTAATAAAATTTGCAAAATGCAGAGATAAGGAAAAAATACTAAAAGCAGCAAGGGAAAAGAAATCCCCAACTTACAAGGCAAGGCAAATAAGGTTAGCAGCAGATCTATTCACAGAAACTTGGCAGGCCAGTAGTGAGTGGTATAATATATTCAATGTGCTGAATGTGAAAATTATGTGGCCAAGAATATTTTACCCAGCAAAGCTGTCATTCAGAATAGAAGAAAGATAAGAGTTTCCCAGATAAACAAAAACTAAAGAAGTTCATGACCACAAAACCAGCACTGCAAGAAATATTAAAGGGGACACCTTAAGTGAGAAAGAAAGACCAAAAGTGACAAAGACTAGAAAGGAACAAAGAAAATCTCCAGAAACAATGACTTTACAGGTAATTTAATGGCACACAAATTCATATTTATCAATAATCACTCTGAATGTAAATGGACTAAATGCTCCAGTCAAAAAATGTACAGTGTCAGAATCGATAAAAAAATAAGACCCATCTATATGCTGCCTACAAGAGACTCATTATAGGCCTAAAGAAATCTGCAGATTGAAAGTGAGGAGACGGAGAACCATTTATCATGCTAATGGATGTCAAAGAAAGCCAGAGTAGACATACTTACATCAGACAAACTAGATTTTATTCATTCATTCATTCATTCATTGTAGAGAGGTAAGGGAGGGAGAGAGAGAATCTTAAGCAGGCTCCACTCCCAGCATGGAGCCTGATGCAGGGCTTGATCTTGAAACCCTGAGATCATGACCTGAGCTGAGATCAAGAGTCAGACCCTTAACCAATGGAGCCACCCAGGTTCCCCTGGACAAACTAGACTTTAAACCAAGGACTGTAACAAGAGATGAAGAAGGATACTATATCATAATAAAAGGGTCTATCCAACAAGAAGTCTAACAACTATAAATATTTATGTCACCAACTTGGGAGCACCCAAATACATAAAACAACCAATAACAGATATAAAGAAATTCACTGATAATAATACAATAACAGTAGGGGACATTAACACCCTTCTAACACAAAGGGCAGATCATCTAAGCAGAAAATCAACAAGGAAACAAGGGCTTTGAATGACACACTGGACCAGATGGACTTCATAGATATATTCAGAACATTTCACCCTAAATCAGCAAAATACACATTCTTTGCAAGTGCACATGGGGCATTTTCCACAACAGATCACATACTGGGCCACAAATCAGGCCTCAACAAATGCAAAACAATTGAGATCATGCCATGTATATTTTCAGATAACAATGCTATGAAACTTGAAAACCCTATGAAAATATTTAGAAAGGCCACAAATACATGGAGTTTAAAGAACATCCTACTAAAAAATGGATGGGTTAACCAAGAAATTGAAGAAGAAATTTTAAAAATACATGGAAGCAAATGAAAATGAAAACATGACAGAAGCATAAGGAATAACACGGAGGACATGGGGAGATGAAGAGGAGAAGGGAGTTGGGGGAAATTGGAGGAGGAGATGAACCATGAGAGATTGTGGACTCTGACAAACAATCTGAGGGTTTTGGAGGGGCGGGGGGGTGGGAGATTGGGTGAGCCTAGTGGTGAATATTATGGAGGGCATGTATTGCATGGAGCACTGGGTGTGGTGCATAAACAATGAATTCTGGGACACTGGAAAGAAGTTTAAAAAATAAATAAAAATTAAAAAGCAAAACCAAAAACAAACAAACAAACAAAAAAAACCCGACAATCCAGAACCTTTAGGATGCAGCAAAGACAGTCATAAGAGAGAAGTATATAGTAACAGAGGCCTACCTCAAGAAGCAAGAAAAGCCTCAAGTACACAATCTAACCTTACATCTAAAGGAGCTAGAAAAGGATATAAGGCCTATAAGCATATAAGGCCTAAAACCAGAAGAAAGGAAATAATAAAGATTAGAACAAAAATGAATGATATGAACATACCTACATGATAAACCAAAAAAACCCAATAGAATAGATCAATGAAACTAGATGCTGGTTCTTTGAAATAATTAATAAATTTGATAAACCAAGAACCAGACTTATCAAAAAGAAAAACACCATAATTATAAACAATTATAAATACATATATAAATACAATTATAAATACAAACAATTATAAGAGAATATTATGAAAAATTATATGCCAACAAATTGGGCAATCTGGAAGAAATGGATAAATTCCTAGAAATATATGAACTACCAAAACTGAGACAGAAAGAAATAGAAAATTTGAACAGACCCATCACCAGCAATGAAATTGAAACAGCAATCCAAACTCTCCCAACCAACAAAAGTCCAGGCCCAGGTGACTTCCCAAAGGAATTCCACCAAACATTTAAAGAAGTGTAATGCCTATTCATCTCAAACTGCTCCAAAAAAATAGAAATGGAAGGAAAACTTCTAAACTCATTGTATAAAGCCAACATTGCCTTGATTCCAAAACCAGAGACCCCACTAAAATAGAGAATTATAGGTCAATATCCCTGATGAACATGGATGCAAAAATTCTCAACAAGATAATAGCAAATTGAATATGACAGTGCATTAAAAGAATCATTCACCATGATCAAGTGGGATTTATTCTTGGGTTGCAAGGATGGTTTAATATTTGCAAATAAATCAACATGATACACCACATTAATAAAAGGTTAAGAGCCATATTATCCTCTCAATGGATGCGGAAAAAGCATTTGACAAAGTACAACATCAATTCTTGACAAAAACCCTCAACAAAGTAGGGATAGAGAGAACATCATAAAGATCATAAAGAAAGATCAACATCATAAAGATCATCTAAGAAAAACCCATAGCTAATGTCATCCTTACTGGGAAAAAAAACAAGAGTTTTCCCTCTATGGTCAGGAACAATACAGGGATGTCCACTTTTACCTTTGTTATTTAACAGTACTGGAAGTCCTAATGTCAACAATCAGACAAGAGGAAATAAAAGACATCCAATTGTCAAGGAAAAAGTCAAACTTTCACTATTTGTAGACAACGTCATTCTCCATGTTGAAAACCCGAAAGACTCCACGAGGGAATTTCTGGGACTGATACATAAATTCAGTAAGGATATAGTAAGGATTGCAGGATATAAGTTTTATATATATATATATATATATATGTATGATTATATTATATATATAAAGATATATATAATATATTTTATTTTTAATATTTATATATACTATATAATAATATATATAATAACTTATAATATATTTATATATTATATAATATATAATATATATAGATCTATATATCTATATATAGATATATATATTTGTCAAGGAAGTATAGATCTATATATATCTATATATATAGATATATATTTATATATATATATTTGTAAAGAAAATATAGTAGGATATATCTATATCTGTATGTATTATAAATATAGGATATCTATATATATATAAAGATATATCTTTATATATATATAAGATATAAGATACAGTAAGGATTGCAGGATATAAAATCAATGTAGAGAAATTTGTTGCACATCTATACACCAAAAATGAAGCAGCAGAAAGAGAAACCAAGGAATCAATCCCATTTACAGTTGCATCAAAATTCATAAGATACCTAGGAATAAACCTAACCAAAGAGGTAAAAGATCTGTATTCTGAAACCTATAAAATCCTGATGAAAGAAATGGAAGATGACACAAAGAAATAGAAAAACATCCTATGCTCATGGATTGGAAGAACGAGTATTGTTAAAATGTATATACTATCCAAAGCAGGCTACACATTTAATGCAATCCCTATCAAAATACCACCAGCATTTTTCGCAGAGCTGGCACAAACAATCCTAATATTTGTATGGAACCACAAAAGACCCCAAATAGCCAAAGCAATCTTGAAAAAGAAAAGCAAAGCTGGAGTCATCACAATTCCTGACTTCAAGCTGTATCACAAAGCTATAATCATCAAAACAGTATGGTACTGGCACCAAAAACAGATACATAGATCAATGGAACAGAATAGAAAACCCAGAAATAGACACAAAACTATATGGTCAGCTAATTCTCAACAAGGCAGGAAAGAATAATCAGTGGAAAGAAGACAGTCTTCTTCAACAAATGGTGTAGGGAAAACTGGACAGCGACTTGCGAAAGAATGAAACTGGACCATTTTCTTATACCATACACAAAAATAAATCAAAATAGATGGAAGATCTAAATATGAGACATGAAACTGTCAAAATCCTAGGAGAGAACACAGGCAGCAACCTCTATGACATCAGCTATAGTAACTTCTTACTAGACACATCTCTGGGGACAAGGGAAACAAAGGCAAAAATGAACTATTAGGACTCCATCAAGATAAAAATCTTCTGCTCAGTGAAGGAAACCATCAACAAAACTAAAAGGCAACCTTCAGAATGGTAGAAAATATTTGCAAATGACAAATCTGATAAAGGGTTCGTATCCAAAAATCTGTAAAGAACTTATCAAACTCAATTCCCTCCCCCCAGAATAATCCAGTTAAGAAATGGGCAAAAGAAAAGGCATGAATAGACATTTTTCCAAAGAAGACATTCAGCAGGCTAACAGACATGTGAAGAAGTGCTCAACCTCACTCATCATCAGGGAAATACAAATAAAAACTACCATGAGATATCACCTTACACCTGTCAGAACTGCTAAAAAAAAAAAAAGAAAAAAGAAAAACAAAATAAAACAAACAACAACAAGGAAACAACAGATGTTGGCAAGTGTGCAAATAATGTTTGCACATAATTCCCACCAAACACTGTTGGTGGGAATGCAAACTGGTGCAGGTACTCTGTAAAAGAGTATGAAATTTCCTTAGAAAGTTTAAAATAGAACTAGCCTATGACCCAGCAAATACACTACTAGGATTTACTTAAAGGAAATTAAAATACTGATTTGAAGGGGTACATGCACCCTGATGTTTATAGAAGCATTATCACAATAGGCAAATTATGGAAAGAGCCCAGATGTCCATTGACTGATGAAATGGCTATAGAAGATGTGGTATATATATGCTCTGAATATAAATCAGCCATCAAAAAAAAAAAAAGAAATCTTGCCATTTGCAATGATGTGGATGGAACTAGGGGATATTATGTTAAATGAAATAAGTCGGAGAAAGACAAATACCATATGATTTCACTCATATGTAGAATTTAGGAACAAAACAAATGAACACTAAGGAAAAGAAAAAAAAGAGGAGACGAAGGCAATCCATAAGAGAGACTCTTAATGATGGAGAACAAACTGAGGATTGATGGAAGGAGGTGGATGGGAGATGGGTTAAAAATGGGTGATGGGCATTAAGGAGGACACTTGTGATGAACACTGAGTGTTATATGTTAGTGACAAACCACTAAATTTTATTCCTGAAACTAATATGACACTATATGTTTACTAATTAGAATTTACAAAAATTTTAAAAATAACACAAATAATAAAAAATAATTCATCATACTTAATTATTCTATAAGTGAAAGGCAAAGGACAATATCAGTATTGTTTACCATTGTATTTCCAGTGCTGTAGCACAGTATATGGCTATTAAATGAATGACTACATAAAAGAAAGAAAGAATGGCTGAATGAGTGAATGAATGAATGAAACAACCACTATACCATACTAGAAGCTATGTATATTGTGGTTTAAAGATGTCACAGGTTAAAGAACTGGACATCAGCCTTTCTACAGGTAGACAAAGTGCCTACTTACCCAATATGATTTAAGAAGTTCGGTGAAAATTCCCATGCTTTTCAGTGTGAGCAGACCCACCATTAGGGAATCATTCCTTTAAGATGAATGCTTTGGGGGCGCCTGGGTGGCTCAGTGGGTTAATGCCTCTGCCTTCGGCTCAGGTCATGATCCCGGGGTCCTGGGATCGAGCCCCATGTTGGGCTCTCTGCTCAGCGGGGAGCCTGCTTCCTCCTTTCTCTCTCTCTGCCTGCCTCTCTGCCTACTTGTGATCTCTGTCTGTCAAATAAATAAATAAAATCTTAAAAAAAAAATTAAAAAAAAAAAAAAGATGAATGCTTTGCATTCTCCAGTGTTGGTTTTTGAAATACAGATAGCCTGGGGAAAGATAACACTTTCCTTTACTCTTAATCATTAATACAATGACAAGAATTTGTTTAAATACTAGCTATTCAATAAACATTTCATAAATTGAAGCAAACATAAAATGTAATTTTAAAAATTAAAAATTAAAAATGATATTCAGCAAAACTTACAAAAACTATCCAAAGCAGCTTAGATTAGCTATCTCTAGATATTTCCTGATTTCACAGAGTAGGGTGTAAATGTTACTTCTGAGAGTGTGAAAAGAACCCTTGGCCTCATCATTTATGGCTGCTATAAGAACTACCATGGATTGGGTGGATTAAACCACAAACATTTATTTCTCATAGTTTTGCAGGCTGGAAAGTCCACCATCAAGGTGTTGGTAGTATAGGTATCTGGTGATAACCTTCTTCCAGCTTGCCCATAGCACCTTCTTTTTGTTCCTTTATAAGGCAGAGAGAAAAAGAGGTCTGGTCTTATAGTCACATCTTAGGGGCTCCATCCTCATGATGTCATCTAAAGCTAATAGCCTCCAACGACCCCACCTCCAAATATCATCACATTGGGGATTAGGGCTTTAACATATGAGTGTGTGTGTGTGTGTGTGTGTGTAACACAATTCAGTCCATAGCCACCCCATTGTGAGACTAGTTCATCCATAATGTGGTCCCATGCTGTGAACAACAAAGACAGCATTATGATAAGGTGTCGGTCTCTGCATGGCCATGCATACCTGTTTGAACATTCTCATGGCCTACGTTTTCTGGCAGAACACAATACTCAGCAGAGAGCTTCCTTACTGTGCTTGTTTATGAATCAAGCATTTTGTTCATTTAGTAGAATTTAATATTCTTAATGTGCACTTTGGTCCTTTATGCCTTTACTTAGTTCTGAATTTCTGGGGAGTTTCCTTCTTTGGGGAACATTAGCTTTCCAGTGAATACCATTTCTGTTCTGCCTGCAGTATTCTGTTCCATCTTGTTTAAGTGTTGCTTTTGTCCAAATAGTCTTTGACATGGAGGGTTTGTTTTTTTTTTATCAGGCTCTTGCTTATTTAAAAAAAAAAAATCCCTTGCAAGGGCATATGGATTAACTTTTTTCTTTCCTGTCTCCCTTCCAGTAATTTTGAGTTAATCTTGGTCGCATGTGCTAAGCTTCTGTTTCACTGGTGCTTTTCTAAATTCTCCTCTTTGATTAGTATATGAAATGAAAGTCTTGATAAGAAGGAGGAGGATGAACATTTAAGTAGCTTTGTATTTTTGAAGCAGTCATTGTTTTACTTGATAATGAACTTGATAGTGAAAGCTATTAGTAAGACTAAGTATTTCAGATAATTGAGAGGAGTCCAAATAATGCATGCATATTATCATTAGACCTTGGTGTTTGTCTTTACTATTTTTCCATACAAATCTGTAGCCTTCTTCCAGTGGAGCACTAGAAACTCCAAGTGCTTTCATGGCTATTCCCTATAACCACTATTATCTGAAAATCTGGACTCTTTGCCCTCAGATATTGGAAAAAAGTATTTTTTATTAATTATATTAGCCGTGTAGTGTCTGATGAGTAACATAAATTACATAAAAGGTTGGGGGGGGGAATCCTGAATGAGTTTGTTTCATGGACTCAATACCATTTAAACATTATTCAAAGAAATAAAAAATTAAGCAACCTATTTTCTAGGAAATTCCAAGGTGTGCAATGGAGCCATAAAATATCAGAGCTGCTTTTACAGATACGGAAATTAAGATCCAAAGAAATAAAGTGATGGGATGCTGATCAACCAGCAAGAAAGTTGCCAATCTAGCATATTTTCCAGGTCTTCAGACTTCAATTCCAGGGTTCATTTAGTCTTGCAGGGCATCTGACCTGTGCTTTCACACAAGCCCCAGTGTGCAGAAGGGACCTACACTTGGTTTAATATTCTGCTGTCATTGCCTTGAAATTCTTAAATACTTTCTGTAAAACGAGTCCCTATATTTTCATTTTGCGCTAGCTCCCTCAAATTATATGACCAGTCTGGAGTCTTGGTCTATTGTTTAATAAAGTGAGACATTATGTTTATTATTTTGTTTTATTTGCCCAAATTACTTACTAGGTGTTTTTTGTTTTTTTAAGAGTATCCAGTCTGTTGTACCTGTAAGAGTTGGAGTAGGGTATGCCATGTGGAAATTTGTTAGATTCCTCTGAAATGAATTAAGAACTTCCTTAAGGAGGGAAATAGGAAAGAAAAAGAGTTTATTGAGAGTCTACTCTGTACCACGTTCTATGCTAATCACTTTCCCCATATAATTTCTTTTCTTCCCTCAGGAACACTGAGCATAGTAGCTCTTCAACCTGCTCTATTCATGGGATTTTGTCCTGTACCAGAGTACTTCTTAAGTCTGTTGCATGATGCATGTTGGCTTCCAGGTTCCCACTTTCTGCTCTTTTCTGAGACTGTCTTACAAATGCCCTCCAATTATTACTCCTCCCACCTCTGGAGATTTCCATAATAAAAGTGGCTACCCCTAGTTTTGATGCCATGATAGACCTAATGAATCAGAATCTTCATGTGTCCCAGGCTTGTCAGATATTTTGTAGTAACTCCTCTATTAATTTCGGTATGTCTTCCTGGTTAAGAACCACATGCAGAGTTTAACTCCTTAATTTTATAAATGAGGAAAAAACCCTACAATGATTGAAAGATTTGCATAAGGTCAATTATCTTGTCAGGGGAGGAGTTGGAATTTAAATGTTGATTTTCTGTTTCCCAATCAATTGTCCCTTTCAAAACATTGTGCTGTCTTCCTGATGTCCTATTTGTCACCATTCTGATAATATGCATAGCACATAAAAAAACTCAGCCAATCCACATATTAAGGCTGTGTTCTCAAACTTCAGTGTTTAAAAATCAACTGAGAATCTTTTTAAACTATAGATTTTGTTGTGAACTTGGAGCAGGGCCTAAGTGTCTACATTTCTAAAAAGCTCCTAAATTATGCCAATTTTGCTGGTTTATGGGTTATATTTTGAATAACTATAATGCATTTTAATTATTTTTTTTTTTACTATTTTATTTTATTTTAATTCCAATATAGTTCACCTACAGTGTAGTATTAGTTTCAGGTGTATACTCTAGTGATTCAACACTTCCATACAATACCCCATGCTCATCACAACAGGTCCCCTCTTTAATCCCCATCACCTATTTCCCCGATCCCTCCTCCCCGCTGGTGACCAACAGTGTGTTCTCTAGAGTGAAGAGTCCGTTTCTTGGTTTGTCTCTCTCTCTTTTTACCCTATGTTCGTTTGTTTCTTAAATTCCACATATAAGTGAAATCATATGGTATTTTTCTTTCTCTGACTGACATATTTCACTTTGCATAATACTCTCTAGCTCCATCCATGTTGCTGCAAATGGCAAGATTTCATTCATTTTTACGGCTGAGTAATATTCCATTGTATGTATATACCACATCTTTTTAAAAAAAGTTACGTTATGTTAGTCACCATACAATAATATAATGCATTTTCTATAGCTTGGTTTAAGGAGGCCCAACTTGTGACGTAAATCTGTACCCTGCATTGTTAATAATGATAATGATTATAATAATTATTGTTAACATTTATTGAGAAATCTGTTGAACATTCTATATACACTATATAATTTAATCCTTCTAAAAATTTTATGAGGTAGATACTATATTGACCCTTATTTTACAGATCAGAACATTGAAGCTCAGAGATCTAAGTAATTTTCCCAAGATTACACAGTAGTGAGTGACAGCTAAGATACAAACTCTGCATTTTCAGAATACAATCTCATAACCACAAAAGCTCTTTCTTTTCTTTGCAAAATACAAATATTTAGAAAGGTGAAGGGAAGAAGGAAAAGGAGATACAGAAAGGAACTAGTATTTATTAAGAATCTAGTATGTGCCAGAGGCAGTGCTAGTTCATTTTCCATATTATCTCACTTACTCTTCAAAAGTTCCATGGAAGCTGGACATTATCATCCTCCTTCTAAGGATAAGAAAATCAGTGATTAAAGACACTAAGTCATTTGTCCAAGAACATATGCTCACATGGTTAGTAAATGGTACAGCTGAGAATTGAGCACAAAATTCAAGTTTAATCTATTAAATAATTCTGCCTCTTATTGGAATAAGTTGAGTGAAAGTTGGATTTCTAACTTTTAGGAAGTAAAGCAAGAGTCTTTAACTAGGGTCCAAAAGATCCTTATAGCGTTTTTGGTTTTCTCCCTAGTTCTTTGAAGAATATTATTAAGGTATTGCTTCATTCTAAGGTAGTCTAGAATAGTATAGTAGACATTAGTAATACTCACCAATATCCAGTCCTGTTCTCCTGTAATTGTAAGACTATACTTCCCAGATCCCTCATGTGTAGGTGGGATCATATTCCCATTTCTGGTCAAATGGCTAAGTAGACAACAGTACATGTTACTTCTGGACTGAAACATTTATGAGATAGCGCACAATTCTCCAGCTCTCACTTCTTTTCTGTGGCACTTGTGGAAATCTCATTTAAAATGGTTGAGTCAAATTATTGTAGGAGGCTAGGCAAATTACTGTAGGAATTACCATGACACGGAGGAAAACTATCCTGGAGAGTTGCCTTGATCCAGACTGGATTTTGTGGGAATGAGAGCTACACATTTTCTGTGTTAGGCTATTAAAATATGGTTGTTTGTTATTGCAACTTCACCCTACCCTATTCTGATTAACATAGGTGGCATGGCATGTTAAATGAGCACCAACAGTATATGATCCTTATTATTGTCACATTATGGCATCTAGAATTATTCCCTTGTTAGGAATAAGGGAAAATGTATCCAGCTATTATAATCATGGATGATTGCTTTTGTGTACAATGAACCTATCTTAAGTTAGAAAACTTCCAACATGAGAAAGCACGAAAATGTCAAGTATACATTGAATTTCTTTCACTGCTGGACATGATAGAATACAAAAACTGTGACACTTTTAATGTAACACAGTTCCAGCCAATGAAAACTGAAGAAGCACATCTGTACATTTTGAAAATCACTTAAATTTTTGATGGAAATATTTGTAAAAAGGATTACTCATCCTCTGAATTTATAGTCTACTGAGTATAACTCCAGTTTAGGTAATGAGACTAAGTCCTCACCATGGATACCCATATTCTGTGATCTCTGTTATATAGTCATGATCACAGAAGCTGTTAAGATGCATAGCAGTTATTGTTAACTGTTAACAGTAAAATTATATGTGTGTGCATGCACACACATGCATATATAAATATATATGTGTAAATATAGCTACATGACTTCAATGTTTTCCTCGTTACTTTAGAAATTATGTAAAAAATTGTTTCCAAATAATTTTACTTAGTGTATATCATATAAAGTATATATGTATGTCTATAGATGCATATGTATGTCTATAGATATGTGTGGGTATATATTTTTTCCCTTCATTTTCAAAGTTGTGTTGAAATATTTTATCCAAATTGTGTTATTAACTGTGGGGTGGAATGAAATGTCACTATCAAGTAATAGTACAATGCTCTGACTTTTCATATAATTTAATGTTGGTTCATATTAAAGAAAACTTAGTTTACAATAAAGGACATATTGTTGTTTATATCTCCCTAAGCCTAAGTTGGAAAATGCAAAAATGGTTAAAATAATGTATTAAAATACTTAAGGCATACTTTGATTTCACTTTCATTCGTGAATATGATGTGACAAAGCCATCATGTTTCCTAGATATCAAAAATTTCATCTGTGGAAACTCAAAACCAACAGTGTAGATATTTGAAAAGATAGCTCAATTTGAAAAGACAAGGAAATAACCAACACTTGAATTTGCTTCAACACAAAACCTTTTCTAGTACTTTCCTATAGGATTGCTTGTCACACTGCCAGCCAAAATATGCCACATATACTTTGAGGGATTAAGAGAAGTCATGTGCTCTGAGAGACACTGAACTGGACTGTGAGTTAGAGAAAACAAAGAAAATACAGGCAGTGTTTCTGTCAAATTCATAAACACTGTAATTGATAATTTTTCTTCTAATATTTTGAAATGGGACATAAAGAAATAGGCAGCTAAAATGTTTGCTCCAGCAAGAACTGGAACAAGATAGCACCACTCATATCTCTCAGTGTAGACTGCATCTGGTATTTATATGTTATAAGCATTCTAATGCCGTAAAAGAATCCCTGTTTTAGGAGCCCATTTTAGAGACTCAAATGTTATTGATATCTTTAAAATGAAGTTATTTGCCAAGCAAAACTTCAGTAGTGAAAAAAATATCTTGGTAGTATTTCATACAGTTTGAATATCTACAAGTCTTGACCATACATCAGGTTTTCCAGAATGCCGTACACTGGGTTGCTTATAAACAACAGAAGTTTATTTCTCACAGCTCTAGAGACTGGGAATTCGAAGATCAAGTTGCCAGCAGATTCTGTGTCTGGTGAGGTTTGGTGTCTGGTGATGACCTGTTACCTGGTTCATAGAGGGACATCTCACTGCTCCCTCACATGGCAGAAGGGTCAAGGAAGATCTCTAGAGTGTCTTTTATAAGGGCACTAATGCCATTCAAGAACGCTCTGCTCTCAATGTCTAATCACCTCCCCGTGGTCCCACCTCCAAATACCATCACACTGGAGATGAGATTTCAACATAGGAATTTTGGAGGGGCACAAACATTCACTCTACAGCAAACCCAATCTCCATATACATGGTCATGTATAGGCTAAATTGGCATTTTTGTGGTGCCTCCATAGACTAGCATCATGAGACTTATCCCCTTCTGTCCTTTTTTTTTATTCGCTAGACCTATGGTATTATAGAATGTGTCAACTTCCTGAAAACCTAAACCTTGAATCAACTTTTTTTTTTCTCAAGAAAGTTTGTGGAGAAATACAAACAGAATTTGAAATTTTTTACTACATAGGATTTTGCTGGCTTCCTAAAAAACAAGTCCTAACACGCTTGGTTGAAATATATGAAGAAATTAAATTTATTTACTTATTTGCTTATTTCTCACTTGCAGAATGAGTGTTTGGCTTATTTGATGGTTTTTGGTCATAGGATTAAGAAGAATCTTCTCATTCAAGGTCTTGCAAGTGCCATTATGGTTGTCATGGAAAAAATTTACAAGTTTTATTGTTGCCTTTTTTTTTTTTTTTTTTTTTTTTTTTTTTTGCCAAGCTTGCTGTTTTGTAAGAGGGGATTGCAAACAGGCAAATCTACAAACTTTGTCAACTTGGGCAAACTCTTTCTGCTGGGTAGAAAAGCTTGATCAACTTTTCTATAGGCAGAAATTAGAGCACACTTAAAACCATTACTGACTTCTTTTAAAGTTCCTGCTCAGAAGATGTGGATGTTATATCATAGATTTATAAATGATCTCTTAGTAAAATGAACCTCATCAACAAAGTAAATTCTGACAAAAGATGGCTTTATTTATTGGAGAACAAAAGACATACTAAGACTTAACTATACTTGGAAGTATCTTGGAGAATTCTGAAGCTCTTTTGACATGTTCACTTTCACCTGACAAAGCTGAGTGATTTAATTTGTTATTCTACATAATTTCATGTCAGAGTTTTTAGAATTTGTGACCATCAAAAGTCATTTGGTGACTCACACTGCATGTGTTGTCATCTAAATTTTAAACTCCTATTTGAAACAAAGACAATATCACTGAAATTTGCTTTTAAGCAAAATTAAATTTGCTTTTTTATATTCAGAATTTTAATGTGTTTTCATGAGAGACAGAGAACCAGACTCTCACTGAGCAGGGAGCCCGATGTGGGGTTGGGATCATAACCTGAGCTGAAGGCAGATGCTTTACTGACTGAGCCATCCAGGTGTCCCAAGTTGTCTTGTTTTTTGTTTTTCTTTTTTTTTAAAGATTTTACTTATTTATTTATTTGAGAGAGAGAGGCACAAGCAGGCAGAGGGGCAGAAGGAGAGGGAGAAGAAGACTCCCCACTGAGCAGGGAGCCCAACACCAGTCGATCCCAGGACTCCGAGGTCATCACCTGAGCCAAAGGCAGGTGCCCAACCGGCTGTGCCACCCAGGCACCCCCCAAGTTGTCTTGTTTTTAAAAATAATTTTATCCATCCAATTTTTCCACATTTAGAAATTTAACCTGAGGAAATAATGAGGAAACTCTGCAGAAATTTAAGTATCAAGATATTTATCATAGTATTATGTATAGAAATGAAAAATTAAAGGCAACCCAAATCCACAACATTAAAGGAATGTTTAAAAATTTATGGAATGTTGGGCGCCTGGGTGGCTGAGTTGGTTAAGTGTCTGATTCTTGATTTTGGCTCAGGTCATGATCTCAGGGTTGTGAGATTGAGCCCTGCATTGGACTCTATGCTGGGCTGGGAGCCTGCTTAAGAATCTCTCTCTCCTCCTTCTGCTCCTCTCTTTCTCTAATAAAAAAGATATGGGATGTCTATATGGTGGGATATTACCTCGCTATTTAATATTACATTAAAAAACTTTTTAATAATATAAGAAAATACTTATGGTATAATCTTAATTAAAATAATACAAAAATCATGTAATTCATTTCAACTATGTAAAATTTATAGAAATATTCAGAAAGATTTTTGCTGAAATGTAAGTGATCATCTCAAGATGGTAGGATATGAAAAGACCATTTCTTTTTCTTTATACATTTTTATAAAGTTTACAAAATGAGTATACAGTATTTTTGTAATCAATGGAGAAAACATTAAAAAGAAAAAAAATCCATACGAAAGTGTTTGGCATAACAATCTTCTTATAACATGCACATTATTTTGAAAATCTTTTCAGTTAAAGAAATAATGAACTATAAAGAAACAATAATTCTGGAGACAAATTTTATTCGTCCTTCAGCATTAGGCAGTCATTTAGACACTGAAGCATTGAACACCAATGTTTTTTCTGGATTTTGTGACAGACACATGAAATTCTGGTGTTCAGGAGCTGTGCATTAACAATGAATGCACAGAACTCATAGATTTTTGTTTGTTTATTTTCAGTGCAGGATTAAGATATTTTGGAATTCAAACTTCTGAAATAATATGCAGTCAATTGCCAGGAAATATGGAAAGAAACGTATGGCATGTGTCTATTTTTAAGTCACTGCAATTCTTCCTGGAGCATTTCCACTGAAAGCACAAAGGATATAGAAATCTAAGTTAAGCACATTTGGGAATACAGAAGAATCTCAAGCAACATAGTCTCTCATCAGTTAGATGTCCTTAGATAGGTAGGTAGAATTTTGCCTATGGCTATATGAGCTCTTTTGCCCCAGAGACATCAATTTCAATTCTCTCTTTGGGATTTACTGGTGTACAAAATGCTTCAGAGGATTCTTTTTCTCAGTAGAAATACTTTTTCTCCTTTACCTACCCCACCCTCAAGAATCTAAGCCATTTACTTGGAATTTCCATAAAGCTTGATAGTGAAAAGAGTCCAAAAACTATTATGGAAGAAACTATCACAAAACCATGGAGATACTTATTTTTTTATATAACTTTAGAGTGTGGAGATGTATCAGCTGACATACATATGGCTCAATTTAAAGAAAATGTAATTGTTGGAAGGTGGGCATGATCATAAATTAAAATTTAATAAAAGACATGAAAAAATACATTTAAATAAATCTCATGATGGTGTTGTCAACGATTGACTTCAGCTCTTCACATTCAGTTTCAATGTTAAACATAACTTCGTCCTGGGCACCTGGACACTCAGTCAGTTAAGCTTCGGCCTTCAGCTCAGGTCATGATCTCAGGGTCCTGGGATCAAGTCCCATTTCAGGCTCCCTACTCAGCAGGGAGTCTGCTTCTCCCTCTGCCCGTCCCCACTCGTGTTTGTTTCGTCTCTCTCTCTCTCTCTCTCTCGTGTGCGCACACAAAAATAAATAAATAAGATCTTAAAAACAAAACAAAACAAAACAAAAAACCTTTGCTCTTCCAAAAACCTGAACTTGTAATTTTTATGGGTCACTATTGAATGGCAGTGGTATTTTTATTATTATTAATAACAAATAAACCAACAGCTGTAAGGTTATATGGTTTGTTTGATGTTTATGTGGGATTCAAAAAAAATCAGGCAGGACATGGCAGGGCCTACTGACTCGAGTATAGTGTTATAGCATTTGATTGTGGCCAGGACAGGGAGGAGCAGGCCATGAGTCTGTGTGGGGATGTGTGAGTGTGTTGGAGATAAATAGTGGGTGAAGTTCACTAATTTCTAAGGGAATTCAACTAGGACATTAACATCAAATGAAAATCTATCATTTCTTAGAAAAGCTTCTCTATTAAGGAAATTACTGGGGAGGCAAGTCACTGAATAGTCTCACTACAGAGTCAGAACTACAGAAGTGGTACCTGAACCATGGAGGCAAAGGAGCCAAGAACTAGGAATACCAAGACAATAGGTTGAAAAGTCAAGTACAATCACTCAAAAGTCATGTCACAGTAAGTTATACTATTGAGAGGGGGAGGGCTGAATACTGTGGAGAGGGGGAAGGATGATAGTCAAGGTTAGAATAGTACTGTTATGGACTGAAATTTATCTCCTTAAAATTCCTATTTTGAAGCCATTAACCCCATTGTGACTACATTTGGCTATAGGCCTTTAAGGATGTAATAATGGTTAAAGGAGGCGGCCCTAATCTGATAAGACAGGTGGTCTTTTAAGAAGATGGACAGACACTAAAGATCTTTCTCTCTATGCAGAAGAAAGGCCATATGAGGGTATAGTAAGAAGGTGGACTCCTACAAGCCAGGAAAAGAACTCTCAGCAGGAATCAACCCCGTTGGCACCTTAATCTTGAACTTCCAGTCTCCAGAGTATAAGAAAATATATTTCTCTTCCTTAAGCTATCCGGTCTGTGGTATTGTGTTATGGAGAGGAGCTAAAGAATAATTGGTTCTGACAGTGAACTCATCTGAAATGCTGAGTTGGGGGCTCTACTGGTTTATTAGGGCTAATGTGCCTTAAGACCATGTTGGGTGGGTTCTGACAGCCACTTTCTTGGTGTATTCTTTCAACTCTGAGAACTGAGCGCTTTTAAAATAAGTTTTTATTTTCTTTTATTATTTTTAAGATTTTATTTATTTATTTGACAGAGAGAGGCACAGCGAGGGAGGGAACACAAGCAGGGGGAATAGGAGAGGGAGAAGCAGGCTCCCTGCAGAGCAGGGAGCCCACTGTGGCGCTTGAGCTCAGGACCCTGGGGTGCTTAACAACTGAGCCACCCAGGCACCCTATTTATTGAGTTTAAAGTGATTTTGTGATAGACCTAAAGGTGACAACAGATAAAGGGGTGGAGATTAAAGCAAAAATAGATGTGAAAATGGAGAAGAGAAAATGTTGTTTGTGTATCATACAGATAAAAGGCTGGACTGGAGACCTGTATAATGAGCCCCATAAGAACTAGATATAAAGAATGACAGAAATCACTTTCTAAATAATAGTTTTGAAATAATTCTACTAAGTGAAATGGGCATTCTAAGGAGAAGCAAAGACAGTTAAGAAAGGGAAAAATTTTCCTTCCCTCCATAGATACAAAGACATAAAGAACTCTATTAGAACAGCAATTATAAGAATTCTTCTGAGAACATCAATTTTATGATTTACCAGAACCCATTCTGACCCTTAGAGGAAAGATTAACACCTTCTGTGATATCAGGGATTGAGAATTCAGGGCTAAAGGAACATATACTCTACGTAGAAGAGGAGTGGGTAGGAAGAATAAAGATGGTAAGAGTTCTGGCAATCTCAAAGTCATGAACATGATTCAAAGACAATACAAACCATCTTTTGTATATGAAGAGGTCATTTGTAGCCCATTTGTTAGGAGATGTGTTGTTTCTCTCCTAGACAAGAGGACACAATGTTTTGAGCCCTCCACATTCCCCTGTGTACATGCATTTCCTCAGTGGCTATTAAGTGGTGTAGCCTGTGACAAGGGAAAAGAGATTTTCTCTCTAGTTACCAAGCAGCTTATAAAAGGAAGAAATTGGCAATCTGTGCTCTAGTTTACATTAGGTGGCTGACTAGTCCAGATTAAGAGACAGAATGTCCACTAGTAGGACTATTCAGTATTAAATACTAAGTATTAGTATTTAGTATTAAACATTATCACAATATTTTACCATATCATCTTTTCCTTCTCAGGCATGAATTTCTTTTAAGAACACAGAAACTGTGTATTGAATAATTAGTATGTTTGACTAAAATTTCTTTCATCTGCATGATTTAATATATCACCATCCTAATTTCTTAGGCTTTTCCAGCTAATGCTTTTTTTCTTGGTATTATTCACATTTGAATTTTCCGTGCTTCTAAAGATAAATTGCTACTTTCTTTTTAATTAGAAAGGAAAAAATGACATTGCTTTGTTTACCACTTCTACTATGCACAGTGCTAGCAGGGCGTAAAACCCAAACAGGAAGAGATAGACTATAATGTACATGGTCCAAGTTCATACCACTATGAAATAACATATTATTCTAGGAATGAGGCAAGAAAAAATAAACAATCATTTTTACCTCTAGACTTTTGTGTTGAAATAGACCAGATGGTTCTCTAATCAGTGGAAACGAGAAGTTCCCTAATAAGAAATATTCAGATTTACTAAGGCTAGTCAAGGATTTAGGGCCAGGTAAGTTTCAAACTTAATTCCTTAACATTATTTGAAAGTAGGAAGCAGTGTACAAAGCAGAGTCTTTCTGAGCACTGTCTTTATATCAGTTTTAAGACTAGAGCTTTAAATGGAAGTTTTTTAATCTGCAGCCTGTAAGTACTGTGCTATTTACTTTGCATAAGAGTTTATATTGCTTCTGAATTCTCCTCATGTTTTACATTTGTTAAATGCAGAAGGTAAGATGACCTCCTGAGGGCCTTTGGCCAAAAAACTAAAGACAATGGAAGAGGGCTTTAGTTATTTCATAAGAAACAAGATAGGATATCCTCCAGAAGGTTAGTTGTTCAGGCCCAGGCAAGGTAGCTACATAGAATCCACAGGTGATTTTTTCTTCTTCTGAAAAGACACCATGGCTGGGGTATCTGTAAACTTTGCCAAGTGTCCCACTCTTCCAATTATTTATTTGATGTGCTTTGTGGCAGTCACCTCATCCTAAATAGGATTCTAGTTTCTATGCTCTTTGGCACTTGACACTTGCTTAGACATTGACTAGGTATATATGTAAAATATGTCTGAGTCTATGAGTATAAATAGGACTTGAAAAAACTATTGAAAACGATTATTGTCTTATTGCTTTTTGCTCAGTTTTATTCTTAGCAATCTGTCAATTCTGGTCTGGCATATTCTGCCCCTTATGTATACATTCATCCCTACAGCTCTTAGGTAATCACTTTTTCTTTTTAAATTTCATTGTAAAGTCTAGTACTTTATCTGCATGGCTGATGTAATATTTCTGATTTTAGAATGTTAAACAATGGAACATATTGTTTTAGTTAGAAAGAATAGAAACTCCCTAAGTATGAAAATGTAGCTCCATATTTTAAAAGATAATAACTGATTCCTAACTTTCATTTGTCAAATTTGAAGCATTTAAAGATCTCAATGGATTACAGTATTGAAATGGACAATGTACAAACAGAATTTAAATATTCAGTAGAAATGATAAATTTTATCCATCAAATACCATAATCAAAACAAAGCCATGACATCCAGTAATACAGATTAATAACAGCCCTTCAAATTTTTTGTTGCTCTGTCACTCATTTCTCTCTACCATGTATTAAGCTCTTGTTTTTAAAAGGATCTGTGTATTCAGATGGGAGATAATGCATGAGATAAGATTAAAAGATCACTCTGGATTCTGGTTGAAGCCAGTCTGTTGCCACTATTTTACCAGGAAGATTAGAGACAACTGTGTGACTAAATGAAGCAATACTGATTCTGACCTAAAAAGCATTTTTCTCAATGAATTATAAGTAGCTAATGTTTATTTAGTGTTGACCCATCTTTCTTTTTTCCCCTCTACTAAGAGTTTCTTCTACCTGCAATACCCTGAAGTTTCTACTTTTAAGAGTATACAGAGTGAAAGAAATTCTGTTCTGTGGAGAAGAAAGGAATCTAGCTATTGAAAAAACAGTCCACTGAAAGAACAGAATACATTAGCCAGTTAACTCTGCCAGTTTTGAAAGAGCCAAAGGTAATATTTGTGAGTTGTCTATGTATCAAGAATGTGGTGCTTGGAGTAGAGGAGGAAATTGTACCCTTTGGAATTATGATGCAGAATATGTCAAAATAAGGAATTTGTGCCTTCATTTTAAAGAAGCTGTGCCTTGTCATTTAAAGAAGTTTACAGAAGGACTTGGGAGGAACCAACAAAAGTGGAAACACCTGCATTCTATTTCTAGCTCTGACAGTAATTTGTGGTGTGATTCTAGATATGAGAATCTCTATCCTAAAACTCTGTAGAGGTTTGGAGTCAAACAAGATGATATTCAAGGTCACTGAGACCTAAAATTCCTTGATTTTAGGAACTAGAATTCCAGTTGATTCAAGGACTAGAAAGAAAGCTTGTGAAGATTTGTAACTTAGATCATTGTTACACTGATTTAGGCAAATTGTAGACCAAATTTTATTCATCAAAATATGGCACTAATGGTATAATTTAGCTTAGTCAGACTTGTGTCTATCATTTGGAGTTTGGTGGGGACACTATCATTGCATAATATATTATAAACTCTCTCAGGAAAACTTCTCAGCTGATCCAAGTTTCCAGTGAAATTGAACTTCTGAGCATATGGTTCATTGTTTTAAATGAATACTATGATAGCTTGAATTATGGAACTGATCAGAATTCCTTCTTTACATCGGCAACTAGAAAGCTGGAGTTCATCTGTACTACATATATTTATTGTGTGCATTTTTGTATTAACCTTTTTCTTAGGTTTCATTTTATGTTGCTATCCTTTTTTAAAAAGATTTTATTTATTTATTTATTTGAGAGAGAGACACACACAGAGAGAGAGAGAACACAAGCAGCGTGAGTGGGAGAGGGAGAAGCAGGCTTCCCTCTGAGCAGGGAGCCCGATGTGGGTCTCCATCCTAGGACCCTGGAATCATGACCTGAGCCGAAAGCAGACACTTAACGACTGAGCCACCCAGGCACTCCATTATGTTGCTATTCTTAGTTAGCCTTTTTCCTCTTTTGTGCCTATATTTAGTTTATACTGCTTTGTTTTATGGTATGCATCCTTCTATGCATTTATGGGAACAGAATGGGTAATAAATAAACATAGTCTGTAAATGGATGATTAACTGGATTGGTTCACTGTTGCTGCTATCACAGATGTCTTAACAAGTTTGTGTAGTGGTTTAAACAAAATAAATTTGTTATCTTATACTTATGCGGATCAGAAGTCCAATACAGATCTCCCTGAGATAAGCTCAAGGTATCAGCGGGACTACATTCCTTTTTGGAGACTCTAAGTTAGAATGCATTTCCTTGCCTTTTCCAATTACTAGAGGTTGCCTGCATTCTTTGGCTCATGGCTCCTTTTCCATCTTTAAAATAAGCAATGTCACATCTAGCCGACAGTTCTTCTATAGTTATATCTCCCTCTCACTATATCCTGCAAAGACTCTATAGTTTTAAGGACCCTTGTGATTACACTGGGCCTACCCAGATAATTCAGGATAATCTCCCATCTCAAGGTTCTTACCCTTAATCAAATCTGCAGTCTCTAATGCCATGTAAGGTAACATATACACAGATTCCAAGTGTTAAGATGTGGACCATTATTATGCCTACTACATTAACCCTGACTAATTATTAAGAGAAGAAGAAAAAAAAAGATTAACAATAAATAAATTTTCCTTCATAGTAATAGTAGTTAAATATTGAAATCTCACATGGTATTTCCTATGGATTAAAAATACAGTACTTGCTGATGGTAAGGATGTAAATTCACACAGCCACTATGGAACACATCATTTTAGTTTCCTCAAAAAACTAAAAATATAACTACCATATGATTTGTGATTCTACTTCTGGATATATATCTGAAGGAGATGAAATTGCTAAGTTGGAGAGAACTCTGCACTTTCATGTTCATTGCAGCATTGTCATAATAACCAACACATAGAAACAACCTGTGTTCATTAATGGATGAATGGAAAAAGAAAACGTGATACACCCACACATACATGTATGTAAATATAATATATATATATATGCTATGTACATATATAGTTGAATATTGTTCACCTATAAAAATTAAGGAAATGCTGCCATTTGCAACAACATGGATGGACCTTGATGGCATTATGTTAAGTGAACTAAGTCAGACAGAAAAAGCAAATACTGTACAATCTTACATGTGAAACTAAAAACACTAAACTCATAGAAAAAGAGAGCAAAATGGTGACTGTCAGAGGCTGATGGGTGGGGGAAATGGGGAGATGTTAGTCAAAAGGTGCATATTTTCGGGTATAAGATGAATAAGTTCCCAGGATTTAATGTATAGCATGGTGACTATAGTTAATACTGTATTGATATACTTGAAAGTTGCTATGGAGGTAAGGCTTTATTGTTCTTACCATAACAACAGCAGCAGCAACAAAATGACAATTAATTGAAGTGAAGGATATGTTAACTAACCTTATTGTGGTAAGTATTTCACCAGATTTACATATATTAAATCATCACATTACATACCTTAAACCTATACTATTCATATGTCAATTATATCTCAAAAAAGTTGAAGAGACAAAAAAGAATGTAGTGCTTTCATTAAAGGTAATGTGCTCTCATAAATCTTTAATACCAGAATAAAAATGATATAGGGAAGGCTGGAATAAATTAATAAACAATTCTTTCATAACATTTTAAAATGTAAACAATTTTTAAATGTAGTGTATCAAGAAGTCATAGTTTGAGAAATAGACTGATCATCCTAGGAGATACACTCTCTGGGCATTATCTGAAGGGTTGGCGGAGTTGATTTGCAAGGAAACTATTTTCATGAAGTATCAGGAAGAATCCTGGATTGAGAGTGGGGATGAAACTCATTATTAGCAAAAAGGAAATTGGGCAAATAAACCTTGTTCAAGGGACCACAGGTTCATATGAGCAGAATGATTTTGTCACTTTTTTTTTTTAAGATTTTATTTATTTATCTGACAGAGAGAGATCGCAGGTAGGCAGAGAGAGAGAGAGGAGGAAGCAGGCTCCCTGTGGAGCAGAGAGCCCGATGTGGGGCTCGATCCCAGGACTCTGGGATCATGACCTGAGCTGAAGGCAGAGGCTTTAACCCACTGAGCCACCCAGGTGCCCCTGATTTTGTCACTTTTAATTGTCCCATTGTCTAGTCCTCGTATTCATCTACCAGAGTCCTAAGGAGATGAGCTGCAATAAATTCTTAAAAATTTGTTTCACTAAATCTCTGTAGGACTTATAACAAGGAATGTGATAGACATGTTCTTCATTTGTGGTCACTACTAGAATACAAAATGTGCACAGCACACTGGACAACAAAACACACCATTCTGCAGAGGGTATAAAGTAGAAGGCAAAGAGGATATTATCCATTTGAGCACCTGTGACGGCACTTAGGAGCCAGAGAAAGAAAATGGCAGAACATATTCAAGAAGATTAACTCCTAGAGGATTATGAGCTGGAGGGTATCTGAAAGGAACATGGTGACACAACCAAACAATGCTCACGTTCAAATTTATGTGGTATGTTCATTGAATTGGAGCAAGTTGAAGGGTGCAGGAGTTCCAGCAACTCTACAAGTGCTAGCAAGGCCAGAGAAATGCTTTTTATTGTTATTGTGCCCTGATTACAATGCAAGATTAGTATGGCCTGGGAACACATGAGTTGGAAAAACTTTATTAATTTTACAAAGTGACAAACACAAAACCCAGGTTCTAGTTCTGAATATGATATGAATTTACTGTGTGATCTTTGACATGCTGGTTATTATTATTGGGCATGTTTACTCATTTGTAATATAAGGGATTTGGACTAGATAGTCTCTGAGTGCCCTCAGCTCTGAACTATGATATGTAAGGTGTGAGGTTAACATAATCAGTAATGCAGACTAATTGTTAACAGGGCATTGCCAAATACAAACTCCCTAAAATAGGTTAGAATGACTTATAATAACTTATACAGTAAAAGCTTGAAAATCACGTGCAGGAGTAATACATATACAACTTCAAGGTAATGAAACCCCTAGAAGTTGGTTGCTGGGAAGGGAATGAGACTTCAGATGTATCTGTAATATTGAGTTGTTCTTGAAGGAAGAATTAAAATAAAATATGGCAAAGTTTAATACTGAAAATTCTAAAGTAAAAATATTAATATTATAAATGTTATTTTTGACTAAGATATTGTATATAGAAAATAATAATCTTTAAAAAAGAAATGACTGTTAGTGATATACACTAAAAAGGGATTGGAGAGCTATAGTGCATGGGCCAAGTCCAGTCTAGGATTTGTTTTTGTGTACCTTTGAGCTAAGAATGGTTTTTACATTTTGAAAGGGTTGTGAAAAACAAAATGAAACAAAACAAAAATGTGACAGAAAACTTATGGGGCTCACAAAAACTAAAATATTTACTATTTGGACCTTTACAGAAAAGTTTGCTAACCTTTGCTATCTAAAATATTAGTTGTGGGTATCTCTGACTTATTGGATTTTTGGGAATTTTGACTTTTCTTCTTTCTGCTTTTGAGTTTTTCCCCAAGTTTTCCATTAGTGCTGTAATGATGAGGGAAATAAGAACAGTTAAAGTCAGGCACCTGGGTGGCTCAGTGGGTTAAACCTTCTGCCTTCGGCTCAGGTCATGATCCCAGGGTTCTAGGATTGAGCCCCACATTGGGCTCTCTGCTCAGTGGGAAGCCTGCTTCCCTCTCTCTCTCTGCCTGCCTCTTTGCCTACTTGTGATCCCTCTCTGTCAAATAAATAAATCAAGTCTTTAAAAAAAAAAAGAACAGTTAAAGTGATTTTTAAAGAGGGTTTGGAAAGTGTGCTCACTTATCAAATTGAATGTTTGTTTTGCTATCTGACTCAAACCCTTAATTCTATAAAATCTTTCTTTTGCAATTATTACAAAGCAAACTTCAGTTCCAAATTCATTTTGATTATCAGAAATTCAGAATTAGGAATTTCCAGGTGACTGAGGTGTTAATCTTTCTGAAGAGAATGATAGCGCAAAATATCTGAGGCAGTATATATATATATATATATATATATATATATATATATATATATATATATACTTCTAGGAGCCTGGGGCTAGGCACCCAAACCTCTTCAGATCTCCTTGATTCTGTGTTGTTGAATTTTATCTCCATTGGGAATTTCTAAGGATCTCTTATTTTGTGTAACTGACACATGGTGAAATAGTGTTAGAATTTGTGACTCTTGATTTATCTAAATGTTTTCATTTGCTTCCCTATGCAAAGAATCTAAAATAGAATCTGGGTAAGTTCACCTGACATTTTTTATTTTACAAATGTTTTTGTTAGCTGCACTTCCATATCCCTGAAGCACCTTGCAGCTTCGATCAGTGTTTTATATGCAACACAATTAAATTCTTCTATGTTATGCACACGTATTTAATTTAAAAAAGATTTGAACAAATGGGTACTACCCTTTCCCAGAAATTTCCTAGGGTGTATGAATTTCCTGTAAACCAGTATCTGAAATATGAAGGCAGTGAGAAATTCTTTGCCGGGAAAAGCTCTGCAAAATTCTATGGGGAAGAATGTGGCCTATAGCTGAAGAAAGTAAAATGTAGCGCAAGTATTGCCTTAAAATAATATTTTCAATGTGGGTATCTCACACAGGATACTTTATAAGCATAATGTGTTTTATAAATGTTCCCAAATCTCAAAGATAAGCATATCTAGCTATACAAAGTCCTAACACACAACACTTTTCTGGAAAGTGAATGTTATTGTAAGTTGTAATTCTGTAGATTCTGGTCCTGAGGTTTGGGTCATATTCATGTGGGAAAAGGAATGAAAGAAAAAAGAGAATTGCAAAATGCTAAATGGCTTACTCTTTCATTGATTCATTTGTTACTACCCTATATAATATCTTCATGCCTCAGTGGAAGAATAGATTCCATACAATTTATTTTTTTACTTAGTAAATAAAAATATGTTAAGGTATGCCTACTGATACTTTTAGTATATTTTTCCCCACTGAGTACGAATGCCTTAGTTATTTTTCTACTTTTAATTTAAAATATTTAGTCATTTCCACTCAGGTGTATCTTTTTCAGATTTTAGTAGATGTCCCACTGCTTTGATGTATCATGCCTAGTTCCCACAATCTTTTTATGTACTAAATCAGTTAGGTTATGTTTTGACACATAGATATTATTATAAATTTTAAATAATAAGGATTTCTTCATGTTAGAAGTAGATAAAAAATACTGCTCTCCCTTCCTTCTTTCCTTCTGCTCCTTTTTTAAAAATAAAGGCTCAATTTTTAAAAGATAGATAATACAATTCTAATTCAAAGGCCAATCCAGGTCAAACACTGAATCCTAACTCTTTGGAAAGGCACTATGATGCACTATTTTATTTCAGATAAGATGGCTCTGTCTTAGAAATCATCTGTCTATTAATTGATAGAATTTTAGAAACCTTTGCATGTCAGATTAAATACACATTCTTAGATTAAAATAATAGAATGATAAATACATGAGTATTCACATCAACATTTATGAACAGATTTCCATGTAAGTCAAAGAAGAGATACTATCTTTGTACATGAGGGAGGGATAACATATAAAACCATTTGATTTACTAAGGTAGAAGGAAATGATTCAATTATTAATTACTCAGTATAATGACTTGCATTTTTAAAAAGATTTACTTATTTATTTGAGAGAGAGAGAGAGAGAGAGAGAAAGAGAGAGAGATTAGGGAGAGGGCCAGAGGAAAAAAATCTCCAGCAGACTCCATGCTGAGCCAGACATGGGGCTTATTCATCTCATGACACATGAGATCACAACCTGAGCCAAAACCAAGAATCTGAAGGTTAACGGACTAAGCCATCCAGGTGGTCCAAAACTTGCATTTTAGCATAAAATATTTCTATCCATGCTGGGAAAGTGAATGGAAGGACAATAAACATTAATAGTGGTTGTATCTAAATGGCAGGATTTGGGGAGTTATTATTTTACTTTTTTCCTGCTTGTTTTTCTAAACAGAAGACATTTTGCTATTTCAATAAGAAAAAACAAAACAATAACAATAGAAGTCACTTAGAAAACATATTTCCATTTAAAACAATTAGATGACTATGTCATAAATATAAAAGAACATAAGCAACAATAAAATACAACAAGAATACCAAATACTGGATACCAAATACTGATCTAAGAGGATGCATGTATGTGTGTATCTATCTGTATCTATACGATTAGGAGACCACTTCTCCCTTAAGCATAAATAAACACCCACTCGTGTGCACACACACACACACACCTGCCCAGATCAGTATTTAATAACCTTGTTATATTTGATTTTTCTTTATGTAATCATATGATAGAGCAATGGAGAACCACTTTTATTTGGGCTATTAAGTAATTCTTCCTGTGTGAGAAAATAAAAACACTCATTTCTTCTGGGTAGCTTAAACCTTGTTTTTTCCTTTGGGAAACATGGTCCATTGCAGTTTCTGGAGCATTTTTTTCCACTAGGTAAGTTATGTCATGCTGGCTCTATCCCCTCCATATCTAGAATAATACTTCCCTTGTACCTTTAGTACTTGATCAAGCTTTTTATATAATTTGGAGGTTAATATTCCCAGTAAGCCTCTTTTTAGGAGTAAGTTAGAGGCTTAGGGAGCCCACTAAGGTACTAACCCCTTCTCACAGTTATGCAGTAAGTAGCCTAAAAACATTAATGTACCTCCTTAACCACCTTGCTCACTTTCCAGGGAGAGACTTAAGCACAGGAGAGAATATGGCCAAGTATATTTTATTTTATTCATTGGGTTTATAGTGCTTATTACCCTCTAGGCACACATAAATTCTCTACAAAAATCTGGTTTGGATAAAGTCGGCTTTGATCAAGAAAACGTTTGCTGATAAGATTCAAAAACCGCTTATACTTTTTTGTTAAGATCTGGCTCCTCTACTTTGAAACCTCTACAGAGCTAAGAGATGACAGTTACAGAATGAGATAAAGGGCTTGTTCTTCAACAAATAAAATGATTTTTTTAAGGTCCAGTATAAGTCCTTGATTTGAATCAAACAAACTATTCTAATTCTTACCAATGTGCTGCTCCACATGGTAGCAAGAGGTTTCCTGCTGGGCTTGAAAGGTTGATCTGTATTATTCACTGTCCCTGAAAATTGTCACAAAGCAGTCAGTATAAAGGGCTATCTTCCTAAGTAAAAACAATTACTTTTATTCTACATCACCATTCTGACATAGGTTCTTTTTCAAAATGCCCCCATTTTTTCTGTTTGTTTTTGTCAGTAACCTGATAATACCTTGATGAGGTCAGTATGACCTATCTTTTAGGGTCCTTATTTAATAACATCTTTACAATCTTCTTTTATCCTTAAAATAGCCATCAAATTGTGGATAATGTTCCTTCTTATTTTGTTTGCAAATACAGTCATGATGGTTTGGTTTCTTTTTGTTAGCTGCCCATTAATGGCAATATCTGGAGTATTGCACAGCATTCCTTGTTTTTATGTTTTTATGAAGTAATGTATTAGTGGTTTGAAACTCTGTTTATCAGTAAAGGATATTGTCTTTTTAATACTATGAATATATCAGTGTGGAAGTGCTGCATACTTTGATTTGTAACCTAGGTGACTGAGTTATCTGCAAGGGGGCTGAACTAAACAAAGTCTATTAGAAATGAGTTGCTCTAATAAGGCAGCACTCAGTGAAGGTAGAATTCAGAAAAAACTCCAATTAAAGATATTTTTTCTTCCCCAAAGAGGAAATAGTTATCTGTCCAGTTTTTACCTCCTTGAGTGCGGTTTATTTATTTATTTATCTATTTAATTTTAAAAATTTTTAATAAACATATAATGTGTTTTTATCCCCAGGGGTACAGGTCTGTGACTTGCCAGGTTTACACATTTCACAGCACTCATCATAGCACATACCCTCCCCAATGTCCATAACCACACTACCCTCTCCCTACCCCCCTGCCCCCGGCCACCCTCAGTTTGTTTTGTGAGATTAAGAGTCTCTTATGGTTTGTCTCCCTCCCGATCCCATCTTGTTTCATTTATTCTTTTCCTACCCCCCAAACCCCTCACATTGCATCTCTACTTCCTCATATCCCGTCCCCACTCCCCCCAGCAACCCTCAGTCTGTTTTTTGAGATTGAGTCTTTTATGGTTTGTCTCCCTCCCAATCACATCTACTTTCATTTTTCCTTTTCCTACCCCCCAAACCCTCCACATTGCATCTCTACTTCCTCATATCAGGGAGATCATATGATAGTTGTCTTTCTCCGATTGATTTATTTTGCTAAGCATAATACCCTCTAGTTCCATCCACATTGTCGCAAATGGCAAGATTTCATGTCTTTTGATGGCTGCATCGTATTCCATTGTGTGTGTGTGTGTGTGTGTGTGTGTGTGTGTGTGTGTGTATACACCACCTCTTCTTTATCCATTCATCTGTTGATGGACATCTAGGTTCTTTCCATAGTTTGGCTATTGTGGACTTTGCTGCCATAAACATTTGGGTGCATGTGCCCCTTCAGAGCACCATGTTTGTATCTTTAGGATATATACCCAGCAGTGCAATTGCTGGGTCATAGCGTAGCTCTATTTTCAGTTTTTTGAGGAACCTCCACACTGTTTTCCAGAGTGGTTGCACCAGCTTGCATTCCCACCAACAGTGCAGGAGGGTTCCCCTTTCTCCGCATCCTCGCCAGCATCTGTCATTTCCTGAATTGTAAATTTTAGCCATTCTGACTGGTGTGAGGTGGTATCTCATTGTGGTTTTGATTTGTATTTCCCTGATGCCGAGAGATGTGGAGCATTTTTTTCATGTGTCTGTTGGCCATCTGAATGTCTTCTTTGCAGAAATGTCTGTTCAGGTCCTCTGCCCATTTCTTGATTGGATTATTTGTTCTTTGGGTGTTGAGTTTGCTAAGCTCTTTATAGATTTTGGATACTAGCCCTTTATCTGATATGTCATTTGCAAATATCTTCTCCGATTCGGTCAGTTGTCTTTTGGTTTTGTTAACTGTTTCCTTTGCTGTGCAAAAGCTTTTGATCTTGATAAAATCCCAATAGTTCATTTTTGCCCTTGCTTCCATTGCCTTTGGTGATGTTCCTAGGAAGAAGTTGCTGCAGCTGAGGTCGAAGAGGTTGCTGCCTGTGTTCTCCTCAAGGATTTTGATGGATTCCTTTCTCACATTGAGGTCCTTCATCCATTTTGAGTCTATTTTCGTGTGTGGTGTAAGGAAGTCATCCAATTTCATTTTTCTCCATGTGGCTGTCCAATTTTCCAAGCACCATTTATTGAAGAGGCTGTCTTTTTTCCATTGGACACTCTTTCCTGCTTTGTTGAAGATTAGTTGACCATAGAGTTGAGGGTCTATTTCTGGGCTCTCTATTCTGTTCCATCGATCTATGTGTCTGTTTTTGTGCCACTGAGCGCAGTTTAATAAACGAGGTAGCATCATATAGTGGGGGAAAACACTAAGAGATGGAAGATTTGGTTTCTGGGCCAGGTTCTATGATTGTACTACCTCTAACTGACTTTACACACAAAGTAATTGATCTCTAGACCTTAACTTACACTTCTATAAAATGGGAAAGCTAATAGTAGACATCCTTATTTGACCCAGTTTCTCTGAGGGTCAAATAAAACAATGCATGTGAAAGATTTTTGAAAACAGTGAATGGGTGCCTGGGTGGTTCAGTTGGTTAAGGGTCTGACTCTTGGTCTCAGCTCAGGTCTTCATTTTTTAAATAAATTTAAAAATTTATTTATTTGAGAGAGCAAGCACATGAACAGGGTGAAGGGCAGAGGGAAAAGTAGACTCCCTGCTGAGCAGAGAGCCTGACTTGAGGCTCAATTGCAGGACCCTGGGATATTGACTTGAGCTGAAGGCAGATGCCCAACCAAATGAGGATATCCAGGCACCCCTCAGCTCAGGGTCATGAATTCAAGCCCCATGTTGGGTTCCACACTGGGCCTGGAGCCTACTTAAAACAAACAAACAAACAAACAAACAAACAAACAAACAAAACAACAACAACAAAAAAACAAAACTGTAAAGAACCAGGCAGTCGTTAGGCATATTTACTAAAGGCTTCTTGTGTAACCATTTTTGCATTTCCCTAATTTGAAGGAATTGTCAGTTTTCATATAATTTCACTTATCAAGAAAAAGAATCATAGAACATTTTATTATAATTAAGGTTCATGAGATTCAATCCTAACTCTCAATTGGGTGGGAAATAAACTTAATCAAATTAGTTTTAAATTTTCAATCCTTTGGTTTTACGCACAGATAAGCTACTCACAGCAGATCACTCATATTGGCTGTTAATGTTTAGTCAACCAATGGGCCACAGTTTATTTGTGCAATGCAGTTAGCAGAAATCAGTGTCAGTAGATCTAATGATACATTGCTTCACCCATGAACTAGATTCTACAAGATGTCAAAGTGAACAGTATTTTCATCAAGTTCCCCCCAAAACAAAATAAAATGACAAATATCAATTTCATTCTATGGTAGACTCTGGGGCCTAGAAAGATGAACTTCTAGGTAAAGAGGAAAACTAGTTCAGAATGAAACCCTTGGCCTACCATGTAATCTGGACTAGTGGTTTCTAAACATAGTTGATCATCAAAATCTCCTGGAGTTTAAAAAATTAGATTCCCAAATCCTGTCCTCAGAGATTCTGATTCAGTAGGTGAAATGTGGAGCCTTAGAATCTGTGCTTTTAAAATCTTGCCAGGAAATTCTGAGAATCAACCAATTTCAAGAAGCATGAGTTAAAGTTACCACAAGAGGCATAATGGGAGGTGTCCACCCTCAGCACTGTGTTCTTTAGGGACAATTGAGTCCTTAATTTTGAGCTTTGCAATACAACTGCATACTCTATTATGGGTCTTATGTTTATTGTGAAAATAAACAATATCTCATTGTCAGAGATGAAATATTACTTCTAGGATAGAGGTTATCAAACTTTAGTGTACTTTAACATCATTTAGGGAGCTTATTGAAAATTCATATAATATGGCTCCCACTCCCAGAGATTTTGATTCAATTAGTTTGGGACAGGGATCCAGAATTCTGCATTTTATTTTTATTTTGTTAGGATTCTGCATTTTATTTTATTTTATTATTTTTTAAATATTTTATTTATTCATTTGACAGAGAGATCACAAGTAGGCAGAGAGGCAGGCAGAGAGAGAGGAAGAAGCAGGCTCCCTGCTGAGCAGAGAGCCCAATGTGGGGCTCAATCCCAGGACCCCAGGATCACGACCTGAGCCAAAGGCAGAGGCTTTAACCCACTGAGCCATCCAGGCGCCCCTAGGATTGCATTTTAAACAAGCACCATAGATGAATCTGATACACACGACCTAGGGTGTCATACTTTCAGAAATCTTGGCATAGGCAGCTCTCTATATCAACTTAAATATGTTGCCATTGCTATACATGGTCAAAATTTTTAATGATCTTATTTATTTATTTTGAGAGAAAAAGAGGGAAAGAGAGAGCACAGGCTAGGGGGAAGGGCAGAGGAGAGGGAGAAGGAGGCTAGCAGGTTCCCTGTTGAGCAGGGAACCTGATGGATGAGGGCTTGATCCCAGGACCCCAGGATCATGACCTGAGTCGAAGGCAGATACTTAACTGACTGAGCCACTCAGGCGTCCCTATGATCATATTTTCAAATTAATATTTTTAGTGAATATATACATTCTCGCAAAGATATAATTAACACCTTTCAAATTCATTACACTTCATTTAAATCCTTTAAAATGTGGATCAGAATTAAATGGACCTCTTTGGATTTATATAAGACAAAGTTGAAAAGTATGCTTTGATTTTATTTTTTGTATCCTTAGCATTGGATACTTCAATCTAATTTTAGAAGACTATGAAATGGACCAGTAAGGATTATGTATATGATCATTTGGTTCATTAGAACAAAGGAAAATATTTAGGTTGTCTCCTGCACATTTTACTATGGACCAAATATAGCTTCCAGATCACCAGAGTATCAGCTGAAACTAGATCGACAATTCTTATAACCCAGTCCTCTGTCTTGGAGTATTAATCACTAATGTACAATACATTTTTCTATCAGTCAAGTCCACAACCTTCATGTGATTTATTTATTTATTTATTTGTGAGAGAGAGAGAGAGAGAGAGAGAGCAAGCACATGTGCAAGTGGGGTGAGGGAGAGAGGGAGAAACAGAAGCAGCCTCCCGGCTGAGCAAGAACCTACACACTCCTCCCTGCCCCGCCCCCGCTGCCCTCCACAAGGGACTCCATCCCAGGACTCTGGGATCATGACCTGAGCCAAAGGCAGATGCTTAAATGACAGCCATCCAGATGCCGAACTGACAGCCACTCAGGTGCCTCTTCATGTGATTTTTATTAATATTCTATTGTCAGACTAAATTTGTGGGTGCTGCCTGGGTTCAAATCATACAGAATGTATAAAGAAGAAAATGAAAACCCGCCTGAAATTCCATTATCTGGAGGGAACACTATGCATATTTGGTGAACTTCTATTTATATATACAGGAATATATATCTGTGTAAAATAGAACCAATATAACACTGTATATGGAGTTTAAGCATTAGAGCATATGCACTTTTCCATGTCATTAAATATTAGTTTTAAACATCATTTTCAGAGTTTCTTTTTTCATTGGAAAATAATTGCAAAACAATGTTGTATTAATTTCAGGTGTACAACCTAGTGACTTGATATTTATGTACATTATAGAATGGTTACCACCGGAAGTTTAGTTACCATCTGTCACCATACAAAGTTGTTACAATATTCCCTGTGTTGACTATATCTTCTATGCTGTACATTATATCCCCATGTCTTATTTATTTTATAACTGGAAGATTATACCTCTTAATCCCCTTCATCTATTTCACTGAACCCCCACCCGCACTCCCCTCTGGCAACCATCAGTTTGTTCTTTTCCCTTTTTTTCAGCATCTAAAATCTTTTCAATAACAAGCCAGGATCTGGGGTTAGTTTCTGTAGTCTAGGCTGGCCCTGTGTCCTTTGGCACAGCCTAATTTCCCGCCTCTCTGTGGCAGGTGGAGTTTGGTGTGGCTGGGCAGTGTTCCTGGGGCCTTGCCAAAATGCTTGTATACTCTTGGCCTTTGTGTGGACCAGAGAGCAAGACGGTGCCTTAGGCCTGGGGGGAGTCCAGGGTCAACTGATCAAAGGTGACGATCTTGCCCCTAGCTTTGAGGATGCTCCTCTGGGCATGGCTTCCCACCAGCAGTGCATACATCTTCAGATTGGGCTTCTCCCAGACACGCACATCATGGATTATAGTCCTTACAACCACAGGTGTTTTGTCTTCTGGACCAGACAGCTTCATCTTCTGGATCATTTGGGAAAAGGGCAAAGGAGGCCAGTTAGTGAGACTCATGATCAACCTCTTTAACACAATTTGGTAAAATGTGGATTTGGTTTGTCTGGCCAGAAACATGTACAGTTTGTCTAGCAGTCTCAGGTAGATGTTCTAGATCTCGGGATCTTTGAGCCAAAACTTTCCGTCCTTGTGGCAAATGTTGACTCCAATGATGGTGCCTCCTGCTCAGCCAGGTCACAAAAGAGAGAACCAGTTTGTTCTTTTTCAGAGTTTCATTTTAGTGGTAACATAGAACCAAGGAATAAATAAAAGACTAAATCTAAAAGTAGGTTAAATGTATTTATTTGTGTTCACTAGTCTGTAGTTCCTATTTCATAAGGCTTTTTTGAGTATTAAATGAGTTCCTACATAATGGACACTTAGAACGATGTCTGACATATAGCAAGTACTCAATTGATGTTGGCTTTATTATTCAAAAGCATTTTTGGTTTCTTTATATTAACAAAAGTTACTAATGCTTTAGATAAGCAGATGACATTACATTTCTCCTGGTTTCTCTCATTAAAGCAGCAAAGTTGAATATTAATGATATAGAGAATTATGTTGTCATGCATGTTAGTCTGGAAAATATAAATTCATCCCATAAAAAAGTCAAAGGATCAAAGAAGGTTTTTACTGTTAATTGGAAACAAAGTGTCATTGGTGTCCTGATTTAAAGGGCACTCAATTATGATTAGCTAATAAAAAAAGAACAAAGAAATAAAGAAAAATAATTAAGGTTAAAGTGAAGTTATTATTAGCCCTTAGTTCACTAAAATCTTTTCCTCATAGCCCATGGCACCAAATAAAATTAAATATAGAAAAGTTCCATAATTCACGATGACATTCTCAATGTTAAGACATTTTTAAATAAAAAATGCATTACTGAAAGCATACTTGAAAATTATTAGATGCAATATTTTTATAGCCAAAAGCACTCAAATTTTAAGAATTGAACAACTGGAGGACTGGATACTATTTATGGATTTAGAAAGATTTAGTCACTTTCATAAGTTAAAATTCTTTCTTTAAGCCACCTGTTCTTTCTCTCTCTTTAGAAATGGATGTGTTAAAAATAATCTCAAGATTCTCACTATTCCCTATTCTAAGGAAACCACATCAAGAACAAAGTAGGATATTTTTCTTAATTATTGGTAAAGACTTTGGACAGGTTCACGAGCAGTTCACTAATTTGTCATAATCTTTTAATAACATTTAAAAAATGGTCTGGAAAATCTCAGAATAGACACTGCCTAAAAATGAAACCAAGTGACTGACCTAAGTTCAGGGACGTACTGAAAGTATATACTACCTTAAACTTTAGCTTAATGAGTTCCTTAATTAGGGAAGACATAATTTAGGGTGTTAAAAAGTCTTGTGGCTGAGTATTTGAATTATTGTATGTTTACATCAATTTAACCAGAAACTACAATTATCAATTAGGGGAAGTCCAAATTAAAAGTTCTTCTAAGAAAGTATTAATGACATACTTTCTTTATGTGTTTTAGACATATTTATTCAGACATGGTTATTTATTTTCATAAATGAGAAAGCAAGTAAATGAACCACTAAAACAATTTTAAAAAAAATGTAGTGTTGTCCAATAAACAACATATAACAGACTCTGCTTACATATATTCTTTCTTTTTTTTTTTCCTAAAGATTTTATTTATTTATTTGTCAGAGAGAGAGAGGGAGAGAGAGCAAGCACAGGCAGACAGAATGGCAGGCAGAGGCAGAAGGGGAAGTAGGCTCCCTGACGAGCAAGGAGTCCGATGTGGGACTCGATCCCAGGACGCTGGGATCATGACCCGAGCAGAAGGCAGCTGCTTAACCAACTGAGCCACCCAGGCGTCCCACATATATTCTTTCTTGACATAGCATATTTAGTTTTAAATATGTCTAATATATTTTTTTAAAGATTTTATTTATTTATTTGAGAGAGAGACAGTGAGAGAGAGCATGAGCTAGGAGAAGGTCAGAGAGAGAAGCAGACTCCCCGTGGAGCTGGGAGCCTGATGCGGGACTCGATTCCGGGGCTCCGGGATCATGACCTGAGCCGAAGGCAGTCGTCCAACCAACTGAGCCACCCTGGCGTCCCTAACTGTCTAATATATTTTGAAGTGTAACCTTTTACTTAGCTCATTATTGTAAGTTACCATTAAAATAAAACTCTGAAAACGATGTTTGCAAAAAATTATGAAGTACATGGAGAGATGTGTAAGATATGCAATGTATGAGAAAAAATGAGATACAGCTGTATACGGAGTATTAGTTTTAAATGTTTCTGTTTTCTCAATTTTCTATAATGAGCACATATTATTTTTAAAGTCAGAATGCATATTTAATTAATGGAACTCTAGTCAATAACCAAACTTTGGTTGGACAATTCAATTTTATTTGTCTTATGATTTTATGAAAGTATAATTTATTATTTCAGCATTTCATATCGTGGAACCCAACTTAGAAAATACATTAATTACCTACCCTGTTATATAATGATGATGATAATCAAGGCAGAAGCCCTTTATAAAACACATTTTTAGCCTTCAGTATGCAGGTTAAAGAGAAGCAAGGCTTTTTGCTTTGTAAGGTTATTAGCTGAAACCATTAACAGTTATATGTTTTTGGTTAAATAAACAAGCAACATGTAGTACTATAACCATTTTGTCAAGATGCCCAATAACCCTAATATTTTATTACATATAAAACATTGACCCATAACTGAAAATAGGCAGTTTACATAGATATGCTTTAAACATTCTGCTTCCCATTGACTAAAATATCTTCATTGTACATTTCATTCTTGTTCGTGATTTTTGAAAATCCAATTCAACAGCTTTTTCTTACTTTATAATACTTAGTTTTAATTTCCTCACATTGTAAAACCTTAGATAATATAAGACTTATTTAATTTTTTGTTCCTCCTCCTGGATGTGACCTGCTGGGATTTTATTACTCTTTATCCAGGGCCATATCTAGCATTTTTCCATATGCCTGACAGGTAAAACAAAGGTTCCATTTAAGAAAAGGACTGGCAAATAGCATGGAGGACAAGGGGAGATGGAGAGGAGAAGGGAGTTCAGGGAAATTGGAAGGAGAGGTGACCCATGAGAGACTATGGACTCTGAAAAACAATCTGAGGGGCTTGAAGCGGCGGGGGGTGGGAGGTTGGGGGAACAAGGTGGTGGGTATTAGAGAGGGCACCGATTGCATGGAGCACTGGGTGTGGTGCAAAAACAATGAATACTGTTACGCTGAAAAGAAATAAAAAATAAAAAAAAAAGAAAAGGACTGGCTTGCTCGATTGTGGGATTTTATTGATTGATAAGAATGTCTGTCTGCGGATTGCCTTGAAAAGTCAGAAATTTGAATATGGATTTAGATATCCTAAACCTCATTTTCAAGACAACACCTAGGAAACAATCAGGAGAACCATGTAAATCATTATGAAAATAACAGTAATTGTGTTTCCCAGCCCTGGGTATTTTCTTTTAATGAATTAGGAGAGTAAAGCCTATTACATTATTAATCAGGAAAATAATTAAATTAATTTTAAGAATAGGAAATAGAGGGGCACCTGGGTGGCTCAGTGGGTAAAAGCCTCTGCCTTCGGCTCAGGTCATGATCCCAGGGTCCTGGGATCAAGCCCCGCTTTGGGCTCTCTGCTCAGCAGGAAGCCTGCTTCCCCACTCTCTTTCTCTGCCTGCCTCTCTGCCTGCCTCTCTGCCTACTTGTTGTCTCTGTCTGTCAAATAAATAAATGAAGTCCTTAAAAAAAAGAATAGCAAATAGAAATCAAACCAATTTTAAGAGTTTATCATAAAAAGAACAGAATTTGGAGCAATACATTACAGATGTTTAGAATTTAGAATGTTTGTAGTTCTTTTTAGATTTAAACAGGCATGAGTTTACTTTCTAAATTCAATTTTTATTTACACATATTCATCAGAATTGTAAATGTGAAAAAGTGAAACTAGGATTATGCATATATAAAAACGTTTTTCAGATTATGATTCCAAGATGGGGGTAGAGGGGTATAATACTCTTGGGAAACTGTATTAACAATTTATTAATTGGAGTAGGCCCTGGCTTCAACAAGCATGAAGTTAATGGTTATGAACACTCAGTTGGTCACTTACCATAGTTCTCTTTTCATGACATTTATATGTGTCCTGGATATAAATTAGTTTTCTTATTTTTAATTGTTAATAGATATTTATTTGATACCTGGTATTTAACATTTATATATTATAATTTCAGCCTATGATAGTATTCACCAGTATACTAAAATTACACTGGCTTTTAACAAAAGTATTATGTGAAAAATCTGTACTACAATAACCATAACTTCAGAGAAGAAGTTAATCTTAAGGAGTTGGCAAATGCTTTCTCTTCAATAATCCTTTAAGAATTCCAGGTAACATGACATGTAGGTGTGGTGAGTAAATCAGTTAAACTGTTAAGTGTCTCCTGTGTTCAGTCTTCTCTTGGGACATAAGAGGGGTAAGATAAGCATGGGGTGGATATTGAAAATTCAGAAAACTGTCCATGTCCTTGAAGCTTTTACAGGAGAATTGGATAGAATAGTTAATGAAAGATATAAGATAGAGTGAAATTAAGAGATAAATTGTGAGATATAGAGATTGTATATCACAAAACTAATAAAACTTCGGCTTCAGAAACTCTTATTGGAAGGGGTCCTTTGCAAGGTCCTAGGGGGATAATTTGCTAGGGTTGCCATAAATAAGTACCACAGACTGGTAACTTAAACAGAAATTTATTTTCTCACAATTCTGGAGTACAGAAGTCTGAGATCAAGGTGTCAGCAAGATTGGTTTCTTCTGAGGCCTCTCTCCTTTGCTTGGAGATAGCCATCTTCTCCCTGTGTTTTCATATAATATGTGTCTTTGTCTTAATCTCTTCTTTTTATAAAGATACCAATCATATATACCAACCATATAACCTCATTTTTATTTAATCACTTTTTAAAGACCTTATCTCCAAATACAGTCACATTCTCAGTCACTGGGAGGTTAAGACTTCAACATAGGAATTTAGGGGAGACACAATTCAGTCCATAATACTCTGCCCTCTATTCCCCCCCACAAATTCATGTCCTTACCACATACAAATTACATTCACCCCATCCCAACATCCACAAAAGCCTTAATCTATTTCGACATCCACTCGAATTCCAAAGTCTTATCTAAATCTCATCTAAATCAGATATTGGTGAGACTCCAGGTTTCATGCATTCTGAAGCTAAGTCCTCTCCAGCTGTGAACCTATGAAACTAGAAAATTATCTGCTTCCAGAATACATCAGTGGCACAGGCATTCCCATTCCAAAAAGGAAGAAATTGAAAACAAGAAACTGATTATAGGTTACCTTCAAGACCAAAACCTAGCAGGTAAATGCCATTGGGTTTTAAGGCTCAAGAATGATCTTTGACTTTGATGCTCTACCTCCTGGTTCAGCAATGTGACAGTCTCCCTTCCTTGGCTCTGGAAGGTGGCCCTCCCCCCTCAGCTCTGGGTGTTTGCCTGATGTCTCTGGAATGGAGGAGAAGGCTCTGTCCCAGACTTGTGTCCCCTGTGCCCACAGTAGCAGTAGCAGCTCCGCTGACCTCTGAACTGCTTTCAGGGCAATTCTTCCTTTTACTTGAAAGATAAAGCCCATTGGCAGGCAGATATCTCTTTTGGACCATCCTGGAGAATCCCAGAAGTCTGATAGCCTTCTTCCAGTTCCCTTCAGGCCAGGCTGGCAGAATTTCTCCTGGTATAACTCTTTATTTCCAGTTTCTTCTGAAATGGTTGGTTGGTTGAATCCGTAAGTAATACAGTATAATCTGTTTAGCAAATAGTTGTTCTGCCATACCCTTGATGTTTTCTTCATAACATGCTTTCTCATTTTTGCAATATGAATAGGCTGAGAATTTTCTAGATCTTCCGGTTTGGTTCCTTTTTCCATAATAATCTTTTCTTCAAATTTTCTCTCTTCTCACAACTTACTGTAAGTATCAAGAAGAAACCAAGCCAAGCCTTCAACAAATTGCATAACAATCTTCTCAGCTAAATATCCAAGTTCATCACTTACAAATTATACTTTCTAAAAAACACTAGAACACAATTTGTCCAAGTTCTTTACCACTCTATAACAAAGATCACTTTTCCTTGAGTTTCCAATAGCATGTTCCTCATTTCTATCTCAGATTCAATAGAAGTATCTTTAGCATTCACTATTCACATTTCTACCAACCTTTTTGTTCATGATGCTATATGTTTATCTCTAAGATTATAAGAGTGTTGTATAGCTCTCCTCTTTTCCTTCTGAGTCTTAACTAGAATTGCCCTTAATGCCCATATTTCTACCAATGGTCTCTTCAGTGCAATCTAGGCTTTTTCTAGCATGCACCTCAAAACTCTTCGAGACTCTACCTATTACTCAGTTCCAAAGCCATTTCCACATTTCACCTTTTTTTCCCACCTTCATTTGGCTCATATAGATTGGGACTGAAGTAGCTGCAAGCACATTAGGCATCTGGTTAAGAGGAAGTTGAGTCAGAAATTTTTTAGTTTGGCTTTAGGAGGATTTATCTATGTGGTTCACAGTTACTTTTATTTATAGTCATTACTAGCTGCCCCAGGATAAGAGTAGTTTACAGGAATACTCCTATCGCCTCTTATGCCTACAACATAAAGATGCAAAGTTGGAGGTGTGTTGTGATATGAACAGGACCTATAGCTCCTGGCACTGGAAATACGAAATATGAAGGAAATAAAGGATAAGCAAGATTTGAAATGTATGAAACCAGAGGCCTGTTTATGCAAAAGTCTTCCAAACATTAAATATATAAAATTATTAGCAGAAGATTTAGTTGTCATCAGAGTCTAGTCAAGTGTTCTTTCCTGTCAGGAATGTTCTTGATAATTTTATTATAAAAGGATCATATGTTCCTTTTCATTTTTGATGGAAATTATATGAAATATAATTTATCACAATTTCTGCTTGCAGGGCACTTAATCTATAACACTATTATAAATAGTGAATGCATCTGTATGATGTCACATGTTTATGCATATTTATTAGTAATATTAGAAAAGCCACCAAGTAGGATCCACTGTGTAAAAGAAAGACTAAATTTCTATTCCCTCTCTAGACAATAAAATTTATAAAATATTACTCTCATGAAGATATGATCAATATTATGCATCCAAAAAAATGAATATATCCAGTAGATAAGTAATAAAATTTGTTATTTTTCTTGATTTTTTCAATGCTTGTAGTATTTGTCAGTAACTTGAAAGGTGTAATTTGTTGTGATTTATTTCCTAACTCTAAATAAATGTTCACTTTTAAACTTAACTGTATATTAACTTTTTTAAATATAGTTCCCCAAATTGTATATAAACTAAGTTCCCCACAATGTTTGGATTCACCCCTCAGTAGAGGTTATTCATGCTGAAGGAAATCAGGAAGGAGAGATCAATAAAAATTAGAATAATCAGGGAAAATCAGTAGTAATTTTTATGGAAAGAAATCAGTTTTATTCCTCAAACACTTGGGTCATCTATGTAGAGCAATTTTTTTTGTTGTTTTGCTTTTTTTCTCCAACAACATAGAATTTATTTCTTTTTAAAAAAAATTTATTTATTTATTTGACAGACAGAGGTCGTAAGTAGGCAGAGAGGCAGGCAGAGAAAGAGACGGGGAGAAGCAGGCTCCCTGCTAAGCAGAGAGACCGATGAGGGACTGGATCCCAGGACCCTGGGATCATGACCTGAGCCGAAGGCAGTGCCTTAACCCACTGAGCTACCCAGGCACCTCAACATAGAATTTCTTGTAAAGTGGCAGGAAGTCAGTAATCAGAGTTATTAAGAATTATTGTGCCCTTCTGAGACCAATGATATTGTGGCAAAGTATTTCGACTGCCCTGTGGCAGGCATTTTCCACTTATTTGCCAACACAGAACCCTAAATTCATTCCCAGCCCCAGGGAATGGATCATGGTTGTTTTAAGTTACCCTTTGCTTTGTTAGTGATTGGTGGAAGTGTAGGTTTGTTACCTAATTCTTGCGAGTGAAAGAAGTCTGATGGGGGCTTCAGGGGAAAGGTTATTATCCCCCCCCTGAAAAAATGGTGAGAACTAAGAAAAAATTCCTTTTTTCCTTTTGCCATGTTTCAGATATTGGTATATGAATGTGGTATTTGGAGCTGTGGCAATAATCTTTTGATTACAACAGAATGGCCAAGTGAATTGAAGTGATATCAACCTAGCAGTAGTACTGTGAAATCACCGAAGTCCAAAATCAGCTCTGAAACAGCTTGATTCCAGAATTCTAGTTATGAAAAATTATTAAATATTGCTATTTATATCACTGATGGTCAGATTTTTTTGTATCCAACTAAATGATACCTGATAAAATTTGGAATGAAGAAAGGAGAAAGCTTTGGTACTAGCTCTCATATTAACAAATGCTTTCTCTCAAAACACAACTGTATTGATGTGCCTTACAGTCTAAAATACAATACTTGAAACGTTTTTATTAATTTTCGTGTGGAATACCCAATTAAAATGGAACTTTATTAAATGAAAAGTTTTTTAAAAAAAGGTTTTATTTATTTGACCGAAAGAGAGAGAGAGCTCAAGTAGGCAGAGTGGCAGGCAGAGGGAGAGGAAAAGAGAGAAGCAGGCTACTCACTGAGCACAGAGCTCAAGACGGGCTTGATCCCAAGATCCTGGGATCATGACCAGAGCTGAAGGCAGACACTTAACCAATTGAGCCACCCAGAGGCCCCTAAATGAAAAGTTTTAAAGAAAAGGTTTACTGAGATATAATTCACATACTGTGAAAATTATTTTAAAGTGTACAATTCAGTGATTTTTTTGCTATGCTCACAAAGTTGTGCATTGATCATCATTATGTAATTCCAGAACATTTTCATCACTCCAAGGAGGAACTCTATATCCATTAGTAGTCACTTCTTATCCCTGTATCCCCCAGCCCCTACTACAAATCTACTTTCTGCTGCTATGAATTATCTTATTCTGGACATTTCATATAAATGGAATCAAACAATGTAGGGGTGTCTGTGTCTGGATTCTTTCATTTAGTATAATGTTTCCATTTATGATGTATTATGAATTAATCATTATTTCATTTATTTTCATGACTAAATAATGTTCCATTGTATGGATATACCACCTTGTGTTTATCCACTTATCTGTTGATGGATATTTGGGTTGTTTCCACCTTTTGGCTATTGTGAATGTTGCTACGAACATTTGTTTACAAGTTTTTGTTTGAACATCTGAATTGAAATAATTCAATTAGTTTTTATTAATTGTTGAAATAATTCAACAAGTTTTTGTTTGAACATCTGAATTGAAATAATTCAATTATTTCAGGTATGCTCCAGGAGTGCAATTTCTGGGTCATATAGTACTTTTTGTTTAATTTTTTGAGAAACTCTGAAACTGTTTTTCAAAGTGTATGCACCATTTTCCATTACTACCAGCACTATATGAGGATTTCAACTTCTTCCTCACCAACACTTTTTTTTGTCTGTCCTTTTGGTTATAGCCATCCTAGTGGGTGTGAAGTGATAGTGTGGTTTTGGTTTGCATTTTCCCTATGACTAATGATTTTGAATATTATTTCATATGCTTCTTGGCTGCTGGAGAAATATCTATTCAGATCTTTCACCCATTTTAAATTGGGGTATTTGTCTTTCTGTTGTTGAGTTGTAAGAATTCTGGATTCTAGACCCTTATTGAATATATGATTTGTAAATCTTTCTCCTATTCTGTGGGTTGTCTTTTCATTTTCTCAAACATTTTAAAATTTGGTGAATTTTAAATTTGTCTATTTTTTTCTTTGGTTGTCTGTGCTTTTGGTATCATATTTAAGAAACCATTGGAAATATTGGAGGCTGGAGTATGGTGACAAATTTCCACAGTAGAGAGGATGAGAGCTTGAGGCATTTTGTTTGGATATTAAAGGGGACTTGCTAACATCTGAGCTATACTTAAGAACATGTCCAAAATACAATATTAAATGCTGACCATCTATATCAGAATCACCTAAAGGTACTTGTTAAAAATACAAGTCATTTGGCTCCCTCCAACATATCAAACCAAATCCATGGGCCTTGGGTTTGAGACTATGAATTCTCTTTTTTTTTTAAAATATGAGTTCTAAACAAGCTCTTTAATAGATTCTGCTGTGTATAGAAATTTAAGAATCACTGAGCTATGCCATGTTTCCCTCCAGCAAGCATAAAATACAAATTTTTAAATTCTTGATAAGTGTCAGCATTATTATCAACTTCCATTAAATTCAATGTAACATTATAAAATGTGCTCATAATTTGTGCCAGGCATTGTGCTTGGCACCAACAATATTCTGCAGAGAAAATATAGTGAGACTGTTTCAATATTATAATTACTATAGTGTATACAAACATATATAGATATACCACACAGGCACATGCATCAGGCACAAAATGATCATTTCAAAGCTAGTTTTATTGATTCATTTAATGACTCCACAGAATTACATTATGGGAGTCTAGATGTTAGGCCCATTTGGTCATAACAATGATTTAGTAATGAGAATAAAATTTTTATTTTATTTTATTTTTAATTAATTTGTTTCCTTTTTTGAAAATTTTATTTTTAACTAGTCTCCACACCCAACATGGGGCCCAAACTCATAATCCCAAGATCAAAAGTGGTTGCTCTGTTGACTGAGCCAACCTGCAGTCCAGAGGATAAAATGTCGTGCTTTTCCTTAAAGATATACATTATAGAAATTTGCTCATTTGCATCCGATAATATTTCCTTTATCTGCATGCTGGTTGTCTACAATTGTGTAACAGATTACCATAAAACTTACAGCTTTTAAACACAAACATTTATTATCTTGTGATTTCTGTTAGTCAGGGATCTAGGAGCTGGTTAGTTGGGTGGATTTGGTCCAGGGTCAGCTAGGGCTGCTGCATTTGAAGAGTTGATAGGAAACTCAGTGAAGAGGGAGGAAGGGTATATTCGTGAGACTGCTGGGACTGGGCAGTATTGTTGGAGAAGGAATTTGAGATTATCTCAACGGAACTTAAATTTTTGTTTTTTTCTAACAACAACAATTTTATTGGATCACAACTTTCTGTCATGCCTTTTATTTTACTTTTGAGTCTGTATAAGAAATGGCCACATGGAAAATATTTCTGTATCTTCTATCAAATCAAAGTGGAATTCAATGCCAGTCATAGCCTCTATGTCTATGTCATGTTCTTCATTCATGTACAAATTTATGTAATAATTTAATGCCAATAACATTTGTCTCTGCAAAAAAATATTTTAGTGCCTTTTACAAAAAGTAAGAACTATATAACCCCATAATGCTCACTTTATTTGAATCCAGGAAGATTAGCACTAAATTCAAGGCTCAATTATAACTAGATCAACCTAATCTCCCAGCAAAATTCTATGTTTACTAACAATTGGCATATGATTATCACATATGCTTTAATATTTAAATCAACTCAATAATTTTAATGAATGGTGGAACTGATTAACAATACAAATCAAATAAAAACAAGGTAAAATAAATTATAACCCTTGGAATAATTTTCAGATTTTAAGCAAAAATAATATTAAGATAAGAATGGAAGGAAAATGATTTTAATATGTAAGAACTAGAATTGGAAATATAATTTTTCAATTTTTTTGTATTTAAAAATTTAAAATTCATAATTTAAAGGTCTCCATTTATTTTAGTATAATGCCAGAACAATTGGAAATATTATGGCTCTAGTAATTTTATCTTTTTACTTGTAGGACAAAGGTTTCTGAAAAGGGGTTAAGCATGTTTGCTGGTGTGGAATTGTAAATAATGAGTTTTGGTTGAAATAGAAATTCCAACTCTTTGGTACCTCCCTTGAAAGCTGTATATTCCCCACTGGTATTCTCTTCAAGGCTTATGCCATGCAGCTGTCTGATAGGGAAAATCACTTTAAAACTATTTCCTCTGAGACTTATAGAACAGTACTCCTGTACTCGTATCTTTGTATGAGTTCTAATTTTCCATTTCACAGCAACCCGTTTTATGCCATGTGGGGAACAAATTCAGGGTCATTCTTTTAAAATTTGAGACAATTATCTGTACTGTTTAAGTAAAAAGTAAACTGTGTGAGTACTTTAGAATGGCTGTCAATATTGACTAAATTGACATAACAATTACTCAACTTTCTATTTCATTTGCCTTTGTACACATAGCCACAAATCAACTGATTCAGTTAACTTACTCTGAAGAATTCATTTTCTATGAAAAGCTAACTTCTAACATGATGTAATTTAATAATAGAGTGGAAATCTTCAGAGTGGGCAAACTTTGGAAGTAAGAAAAACATTAAATTGGTACTCAGATATTTGAGGGCAATTGTGGTTAGGTTTGTTTTAACAATTTCAATGGCTCAGGCAGATTTATTCATTCAACAATCTTTCACTGAGACTTCCTATGTGCTTTTCACCGTGTTAAATCTAGGGATACAATTTAAAATGTCAAGTCTCAGCCTTCAACAAGTTCACAATCTAGTGGGGAGATCAGACAAGAAAAGAGATAATTATGCACAGTATTGTGAAAAGTGCAGTCAGTGGTAAGGTTGTATAAAATAGTGTTTCAAGAAAATTAATGTGGTAACATTATGTAAAGTGCACTTGAATTAAGGATATCAAATTAGTAATATAAAGTGAGTACTATTACTATTTCTATTCTTTATATAAGGAAACTTCAGAGGCTCAGAGTGATTCAGTAATAGTCTGGGATCACTCAGCTCATTCATTAATGTGTTCATTCATTGATACATTCATTCATCAGAAACTTTTCTATGGGCCATGAATAGAGCAGTAATCAAGACAGACTGGACCTTGCCTTAAGTATCTTATAAGAGATCCGAAAGTGCTGTGGTAATTCAGAGAAAGAGATAATATTTAAAGTATTTAGAGTATTTAGAATTGTAGTAGGGGCAATGGACATAAATACTAAATTATACATTAAGAGCAGAGCCAAGAGTCAAGCTGAGTTTATCCCACTTCTCTATAAAAGGTAGTTCTCCCACATTTTGGCAGCAAGGTTACAGAGGGTGAGAAAGGCTTTGTTGGTGCTTATACATATATGAGACTACAGGAGTTGCTGAGTAATATTGTCTGAATGTTCACTTTAAAATACTGTAGGACTGTATAAGCAGTGCGATGAGTAAGAGAAAAAAACATAATTCTAATTAAATTCCTAGGGGTGACTAATTACCATATGAAGCATCTTTATCTATAGCAACACTTGGAGGCTAGCTTATTAACAGGTGAAGTATCTTAAATGAAACTATCACCTTAGGATTATCTGATTTGTACAAGAAATGTTAAAAGTAATTTTGATTAGAAAACATATCAGGGGCGCCTGGGTGGCTCAGTGGGTTAAGCCTCTACCTTCGGCTTGGGTCATGATCCCAGGGTCCTGGGATTGAGCCCCGAATCGGGCTCCCTGCTCAGCGGGGAGCCTGCTTCCTCCTCTCTCTCTCTGCCTGCCTCTCTGCCTGCTGTGATCTCTCTCTGTCAAATAAATAAATAAAATCTTTAAAAAAAACATATCAATACTAAGTTCTTTAAGTAGTTAAGAATAGTGCAAGAAGACTAATTTCCTTTATATGAATGAGATGATGAAAACTGGCAAGCCCAAAATTATGTTCTGGGCACAGTGCTTCACATCTGTAGCTTATTGACCATGCATCTCCTCTTCCTTGAAAACTTTAGCACTTGCTATGACTACAAGGCTTCCACATCCTGCCATTTAGGGTGGAAGAATGTAACTGCATTTGTTTCAGAGTGAGCCTTTCATGCAAGGTGGATCTGAGGCAGAGAAAAGAACTTTTTAAAAAATTGATGAATGAGTTGCCAAGAAATGTTAGTACCATAGGTGGAATTTGGTCTGAGAATTATTTTCTCCTGGTAGCAGGATTCAGAGTAGAAGATAGGCAGCCTCCATTTCTTTTTTTTTAAATTCTTTATTTAAATTCAATTTAGTTAACATATACTGTATTATTAGTTACCAGGGTAGAATTTAGTGATTCATCAGTTGCATATAATACCCAGTACTCTACATCAACTGCCCTTCTTAATGCCCATCACCCAATTACCTTTTCCCCCCACCTACCCCCTCTCCCGTAACCCTCAGTTTGTTTCCTAGAGTTCAGAGTTTCTTACTGGTTTGCATCCCACTCTATTATCATCTTGTTTTATTTTCTTTTCCTTCCTCTATGTTCATCTGTTTTGTTTCTTAAATTCCACATATGAGTGAAATCATATGGTATTTGTCTTTCTCTGACTGACTTACTTCACTTAGCTTAATACCCTCTATTTCCATCCATATCATTGCAAATGGCAAGGTTTCACTCTTTTTGATGGCTGAGTAATATCCCATTGTATGTATATACCACATCTTTTTTTATCTATTCATCTGTTGATGGACTCCTGGGCTCTTTCCATAGTTTGGCTATTGTAGGTATTGCTGCTTATAAACATTGGGATGCATGTGTCCCTTCAAATCACTATGTTTGTATCCTTTAGATAAATACCTAATAGTGCAATTGTTGGGTTTTAGGTTAGCTCTATTTTTAACCTTTTGAAGAACCTCCATATTGTTTTCCAGAGTGGCTGCACTAGCTTGCATTCCCACCAAGAGTGTAAGAATGTTCCCCTTTCTCCACATTCTCACCAACATTTGTTGTTTCCCAAGTTGCTAATTTTAGCCATTCTGACCATGTCAGGTAGTATCTTATTGTGGTTTTGATTTGGATTTCCCTGATGTTGAGTGATGTTGAACATTTTTTCATGTGTCTGTTGGCCATTTGTATGTCTTCTTTGGAGAAATGTCTGTTTATGTCTTCTGCCCATTTCTTGACTGGATTTTTTGGTTTTGGGATGTTGAGTTTGATCCTCCTCCATTTATTCTAATCATTAGAGGCTGCTGATATGTACCAGAAGAACTTGACAGTCACAGAATTGCCAAAACAGCTTAGATCTATTTGTTACAATGGGGATTTCATTGACAATGGGTAACTGGAATAATTTCCCCAAATATCAAACTATCCATGATCAGAATATCAGCAGGAGGAAAGGAATTGAAGAAGTGGTTGAGGGAAGCTCAACAACTTGTTGAGACTTGTTAGTTTCTATAGCTTCTATCCTCTGGGGTACATTAAGACAGAGCAACAATATATTGCCTTTACTCCTGGAGGATTTACAAATATAGTGAAGGTTCATTATTTCAATTCAACTAATACTCATTCTACTTCCTACTTAGGGTATTTGGTTATTAACCTTAATATTATTCAACACTGATTGAATACTGAAATTGAATGATTTGGACCTCTAACTTCTAATTGGTTGCAGGTTTGAATTAAGATTTTTCATAGCATTGGAAATTTTGCTTTCAGTTTTACCAATGGTTTCCAGATCTCTCTCTCCCATCATTTGCCTTGTAAGTTAAACTTTTCTTTCTATATTGCATTTCTGGAAGTTGTATAATTCTAAACCTCCAGCTAATAATTAACTCTTGCATTGTTTAATATAAGTACTTATTCTCTTTTTAATTATTATTGTAAACATTTTATTCATGACAATTAGGATTGCCCCACAACAAAAGAAGTCCTCTCTTATTCCCTGGCTCTGACACACAGTAATATCCCATTTCTCCTACATCTTCATAACATTCCATCAGTTGTATTTCTCTTGTCACTCTCTGTGAATGTTCTCCTTGGCCATCTTCTGGTCTTATGCTATGTAACTCTGTGCAACTACTTCTTCTTTAGACCAATCTCATCACCTTTTTGTAGAGTTTCATCAAAGAGATTCATAGAGTAAACAGGTAGCACATAACGATTAGTTGAATGCTGAAAGTTGTGGGGAAGGAAAAATAATTTTCTTTCTACCCTCCTTAGCTCTTGTTTGAGCCACCCATTTAATATAAGATTAAGGATAAAAAGAAATAGAAGTTAAATAGCATGTATACCTCACATATAACCAGAAGATACACAGGAAAACTAAGTAAGTCCCTGAAACAGCCCAAGCTGCCACCTTAAATACCATCTCCAGCTAAAGACAAAAGAAAATGTTGGGAGGTGGGGAATCCAGTTATAGAGGGTTACCAGGAAAAGTACAATAAACAAGGATATAATTATTATACAGACTGAGGTCATTGTTTTCTCCATTGATAAAAAGTTCTAGAGATTAAATCATTATTCTCTTCCTGTTATAGAGAAGGTGACAACCTTGAAAATGAAGATTTTCCTTATGCAGTTGACCCTTGAGAAGCAGGAATGAACTGTGTGGGTCCATTTATATGTGGACTGTTTAAACTACAGTACTACAAATGTATTTTGCCTTCCTAATGACTTTCTTTATAACATTTAAAGAACTAACACCTATTCTTCCCAAAATATTCCAAAAAATAGAAAAAGATAGTAAACTCCCAATTGTGTTCTATGAAGCTAACATTATCCTGATACTAAACTCAGACAGAGACTACAAAAAAAGAAAATTATAGTCCAGTATGCCTAATGAACATAGATGCAAAAATTCTCAACAAAATAAGTCAAGTGGTATTTATTCCAGAGATACAAGAAGGTTCAATATCCTCAAATCAATCAATGTGATACATCATATTACCCATATGAAGGTTAAAAATCATATGATCATTTAATTAGATGCAGAAAAAATATTTAACAAAATTCAACATTCATTTATGGTAAAAACTCTCTACAAAGTGTATTTAGAAGGAACATACTTCAACACAATAAAGGCCCTATATTAAAAAACCACAGCTAGGGCATCTGGGTGGCTCAGTTGGTTAAGCAACTGCCTTTGACTCAGGTCATGATCCCGGAGTCCTGAAATTGAGTCCCGCATGGGACTCCGAGCTCCACAGGAAGTCTGCTTTTCCCTCTGACCTTCTCCTCTCTCATGCTCTTTCTTGCTGTCTCTCTCTCAAATAAATAGTCTTTTAAAAAAACACAGCTAACACTATATTCAATAGTGAAAAACTGAAAGCTTTTCCTTTAAGATCAAGAACAACAAGGATATCCACTCTCACTACTTTTATTCAACATAATACTAAAAGTCTTAGCTGCAGCCATAAGGCAAAAAAAAAAATAAATAAATAAATAAACAAACAAACCAATTAAAAATAAATAAAAAGCATTGAAATTGCTAAGGAAGAAGTAAAACCATCACTATTTACAGATGACATAGATGACATGATATTATTTTTAGAAATCCTAAAAGACCCCACAAAATACTGGTAGAACTAACAAATGGATTCAGTAAAGTTGCAGGATACAAAATTATACAGAAATTGTTTGCATTTATATATGCTAATAATGAAGTAATAGAAGGAGAAATTAAGAAAAAAATCCCATTTACAATTGCACCAAAAATCGCAAAATATCTAGGAGTAAATTTAACTAAAGAGGTGAAAGACTTGTATTCAGGCACCTGGGTGGCTCTGTTGGTTAAGCATCTTCCTTTGGCTCATGTTATGACCCCAGGGTCCTGGGATCGAGTCTTGTGTCAGGCTCCCTGCTTAATGAGGAGTCTGCTTTTCCCTCTACCCCTTCCCCCTGCATGTGATCTCTCTCTCTCTCTCATGCTCTCTTTCTCTGAAATAAATATAACACATTTTTAAAAAAGAAAGCCCTGTACTCTGAAAACTATGACACTGATTAAAGAAATGGAAGGCAACACAAACAAATGGAAAGATATGACATGTTCATGGATTGGAAGAATTAATATAATTAAAATGTCCATATTGCCCAAAGGAATCTACAGATTCAGTGTAATCCCTATTAAAATACCAACAGTATTTTTCACAGAACTAGAACAAATAGTCCTAAAATTTGTATGGAACCGTAAAAGACCCTGAATTGACAAAGCAATCTTGAGAAAAAAGAAAACTGGAGATATGACAATCCAAGATTTCAAGATAAAGTACAAGCTATGGTAACCAAAAGAGTATATAATTGGCACAAAAACATACATAGATCTATAGAACAGAATAAAGAGTCCAGAAATAAACCCACAATTATATGGTCAATTCATCTTCAACAAAGAAGGCAAGAATATGCAATGGTAAAAAGACAATCTCCTCAACAAATGGTGTTGGGAAAACTGGACAACAACATTCAAAAGAATGAAAGTGGAACACTTTCTTATACCACACACAAAAATAAATTCAAAATGTGTTGAGGACCTGATTGTGAGACCTGAAAACATAAAAATCCTAGAAGAAAACACAGACAGTAACTTCTCTGACATTGGCTGAGCAGCTTTTTTTCTAGATACGTCTCCTGAAACAAGAGTAAAAACAAACTCTTGGGATTTCATCAAAATATAAAAATCTTCTGCTCAGTAAAGGAAACAATCAACAAAATTAAGAGGTAACCTATGGAATGGGAGAAGATATTTGCAAATGACATATCCAATAAAGGATTAGTTTCCTAAACATATAAAGATATTACCAAACTTTCAAATAATCCAATTAAGAATGGGCAGAGGACACGAACAGACATTTCTTCAAAGAAGACATACAGATGGCCAACAGACATATCAAAAGATCACTCATTATCAGGGAAATGCAAATCAAAACCACAATGAGATATCACCTTGCACCAGTCAGAATGGCTAGAATCAAAAAGACATGAAATAACAAGTGTTGGCAAGGATATGGAAGAAAAAGGAACCCTTATGCACTGTTAGTGAGAATGTTAATTGGAACAACCACTGTGGAAAACAGTATGGAGTATATTTTTCTTTAAAAAATGAAAAATGGGGGCGCCTGGGTGGCTCAGTGGGTTAAAGCCTCTGCCTCTGGCTCAGGTCATGATCCAGGGTTCTGGGATCAAGCCCCACATCCGGCTCTCTGCTCAGCAGGGAGCCTGCTTCCTCCTCTCTCTCTCTCTGCCTGCTTCTCTGCCTACTTGTGATCTCTCTCTGTCAAATAAATAAATAAATAAATCTTTAAAAAAATGAAAAATAGAAATGTCATATTTAGTAATTTTACTTACACAGTATTTACTCAAAGAAGAGGAAAACACTAATTTGAAAAAGATATATTACCCCTATGTTTATTGCAGTATTATTTGTAATAGCCAAAATATGGAAACAATGCAGTGTTCATAGATGAATGGATAAAAAAGTTTTGGTATATATTTGGTATATATATATGCATACACACACACATATACAATAGAATATTGCTCAGTTATAAGAAAAGATTGAGATCTTGCCATTTGTGACAACATAGTTGGACTTAGAGGGTATTATGCCAAGTAAAATAAGTCAGATGGAAAAAGACAAATACCATATGATTTCACTTATATGTGAAGTCTAAAAAACAAAATGAACAACTCCACCTCCTCAAAACAGACTCAAATACAAAAGAATAAAACAACTATGAGAGAATAAACTGATGGTTGCCAGAGGAGTGGGTGTGGGAAGGATGCCTGAAATAGATGAAAAAGAAAGGAAACTAGGAATGAGAGCTGGTAGAGTAGGGAACCATAGTAAATGGACCATTTTGTAGATGATGTTTGATAGTTATTGGAATAGAAGTGAAAACAAATTTCCTGCAGACATACTGTTCAACAGGATGAGATGTAAGGATATTAGTCTTAACATTACTATCTGGGAAATTCTTGCCTATGAAGATAAAGTTGCAAATAACTTTGTTTCAGGAACTTTCTGAGAAGTTACCTATCTAAACAGTAAGCTGGCTCAAATAGTTGCTCTTCTCAAGTGGAGAGGTTACTCATCAGGGTAAATATCCCCATTCTCAGATTACTCAGTGGGAAAAGTCCTCCGTTAATCAAAAATGTACTCAACAAGACGTACTTTAAACTCTCGCTTTGCTGTATTCACCAATTCATACATTTAAAAATCTATATCACAAATTTTGTCCAATTCTAATCAGATCCCTGCTTTGAAAAAGGTACTTTAAATTAAGCCTTCAAATTTTATAAACATCTGCCTTTGACTTTCCCCTTCTAAGATACTACTAAAACTGTCAAAGTAGTATTTTCCCTAATTACAACAAGTAATATATTCAAATTTGTTTGACCAACAGATATTTGTTGGTGGTCTTTTTGGAGTCAGCAGTAATAGATGTGATTAAAATAATGAGAATAAATGAAAATTTTAATGAATATACATAGCGTGAAACTAGAAGAAGGCCAAGAAGAACATTCACAGAGGGTGAGAGGAAGAAGAGTTATAGAAGAGCACCCACAGGTACGAGAGATATATTTTATCATATATCAGAGCCAAACAATGAGAGAGTTCTTTCTTGGTGGGGCAATCATATGTGTCATGTATGAGAGGTTTAGAATAGTAAAGATTAAAAGGAGACTCCTAAAATTGTTTAACTCTAGGAAACTTCAAATAGAACAGTTAGGCATGGAATGAATATATGTTTATTAGATGTGACCAATGGGTCTATACTAAATCTAAACAAATTTGGCAGAGGAAAGAAAGTGAAACAAGGTTGAAAGGAGTTCCCAAATCAAATTTGGTTTAGTGAAACTTCCAGTGGAAGGGCACAGATTCATGATATTAGAGAAATGATGTAATGGTTTGAGTTATTTCGATGAGAGGTCAGCAAACATTTTCAGGGTCTTCCTGTCTCTGTTACAACACTGTTGTCATTATAAAGCCAAGGAAGCAACCAATATGCAAACATTTGAGAGTGGGTGGATGTGTTCCAAAAAACCTTTATTCACAAATAGATTTCAGTCTGGATTTGGCCCATGGGCTGCAGTTTGCAGACCCCTGATTTATACTACGGAAATGTTATGAAACAAAGGAAGTCTTTGGCAAGCTAAAATACATACAGTATTTGTAGACATTAAATAAGTGCATTATAACTGAGCAACTATTCAAAATGTTTATGAGGAATAACTGAAATTCAGCATCTGAAAGCAACTCTTCCTTTTAAAAAATTATTATAGGGCTGAAGCTGGTATTTGATCTGCATGCATGTTGATCACCATACTCGCTCATCCTACATTGAAATAAGTAGGATGTGTTACAGATACTTTGCATAAAATGTATGCTTCCCAAATTAATAGACTTTGTCAATTTACAAATTTAATCAATGCATGCTACTTTGCTATTCAAATCTCTTAAAAACTAGAATAGAAAAAAGTTAAGGCAATTACTACAAATTAACAAGATATGTAGATTAATCCATTGAATACTTCTAAATTCATGTTCAGACTTAAATAATATTAATCCCCAAAAGAAATTTGGGTAGTGTTATTCTCAAAAGGAGGTAAATAGGGGAAAAAAGATTTTAATGGGTATTCCTTATTGACCTCAACTATAGAATTAACAGTTTACTTTGTAATTTATTTTAATTTTGATAATATATGAACCATGCAAGTTTCATAAACTAGGTGCTTGCAAATAATGTGGTTGTGATATCAATAGTAATGTCAAAACAGAATTAAATAAAGATATTTAGTGGCAAAATCATAAAAAGTGCTGTCTGTAAACCTTTCTTATTTATTTAATTATGACAGTGCGCTATTATAGCATTGTGCATGCCTTTTATTTATTACAGATCACACTGTTTTGATTATGTAATCACCTGCTGGTATTTCTTATACTTTATTTTAACTTTGGGTTAGGAAAAAATCCCCAAATTTAAAATTTACTATGCAGCAAAATATAGGCTAAGTGCTTTACATTGCAACACTACATTTAGTCCTTACACTAAAATCCTGAGATAAGTACTGTTATTATTCCCATGCTACAGATAAGGAAAGTAAAGCACACAAAAAAATTATGAAACTTTCTAGTAGTAATAGAGCTCGTAAGTAGCAGAACAGAAATTTGACCAAGTCCTTTTTGTCTTAAGATCCCAATTTAAAAAAAAAAAAGATTTTATTATTTGAGAGAGAGAGAGAGAGAGAAGGAGAGAGAGAGAGAGAGAGAGAATGAGAGCCTGAGCTGGGGGAGGGGAAGAAGGAGAAGAAGAAGCAGATTCCCTGAGGAGGTGACTGGTACGAGGCTCCATTTGGGGCTCCACATGGGCTCTGGCACCATGATCTGAGATGTCTAAGCAGACGCTTAAGAGACTGAGCCAGCCAGACACCCCTCAAAATCCCAATCTTTTAAGTACCCGAATACATCACCTCTAAATAAGACTAATTGGAGGTGGTGGTGGGGAGTGCAGCAATATAGCTCGTTAAGTGTCCATCACATGCCAGGTTTTAGTACTGTACTGGATGTGGCAGATTTCCCATGGAGGGAGGTCATTTTTATCCAGGAAATTATCCTATCATTTGATAAAAATTAAAATATGATATCTATCTACCTATCTTTCTATCTCACAGGTACTATGAGACCTTTTGGTAAATGTAGTTAGCACAAACCTACCACCAGACTCATCATTTCAACAAAATGGAAAAGGACATACTAAGAAATAAGGAGTATGTCTTTGTGAACCATTGCACCAGACTCTGAAATCTTTGGGACTAGGGACTTAGATCTTGCTCACCTTTGAAGAGACTGTCTTTTGTCCACTGTATATTTTTTCCTGCTTTGTCGAAGATTATTTGACCATAGAGTTGAGGGTCCCTATCTGGGCTCTCTACTCTGTTCCACTGGTCTATGTGTCTGTTTTTATGCCAGTACCATGTTGTCGTGGTGATCAAGCTTTGTAATAAAGCTTGAAATCAGGTAACGTGATGCCCCAAGTTTTATTTTTGTTTTTCAACATTTCCATAGCAATTCAGGGTCTCTTCTGATTCCATACAAATTTTAGGATTATTTGCTCCAGCTCTTTGAAAAATACCGGTGGAATTTTGATCGGAATAGCATTAAAAGTATAGATTTCTCTAGGCAGTATAGACATTTTAACAATGTTTATTCTTCCAATCCAAGAGCATGGAATGGTCTTCCATCTTTCTGTGTCTTCTTCAATTTCTTTCATGAGTGTTCTGTAGTTCCTGGAGTACAGATCCTTTACCTCTTTGGTTAGGTTTATTCCAGGTATCTTATGGTTCTTGGTGTTATAGTAAATGGAATAGATTCTCTAATTTCCCTTTCTGTATTTTCATTGTTAGTGTATAAGAAAGCCACTCATTTCTGTACATTGACTTTCTATCCCGCCACGTTGCTGAATTGCTGTACGAGTTCTAGTAGTTTGGGGGTGGAGTCTTTTGGGTTTTCCATATAAAGAATCATGTCATCTGCGAAGAGAGAGAGTTTGACTTCTTCCTTGCCAATTTGGATACCTTTTATTTCTCTTTGTTGTCTGATTGCTGTTGCTAGGACTTCTAATACTATGTTGAACAAGAGTGTTGAGAGTGGGCATCCTTGTCGTGTTCCTGATCTCAACGGGAAGGCTGCAAGCTTTTTCCCATTGAGGATGATATTTGCTGTGGGTCTTTCATAGATAGATTTTATGAAGTTCAGGAATGTTCCCTCTATCCTATACTGTGAAACGTTTTAATCAGGAACGGATGCTGGATTTTGTCAAATGCTTTTTCTGCATCAATTGAGAGGACTGTGGTTCTTCTCTATTCTCTTATTGATTTGTTCTATCACATTGATTGATTTGTGAATGTTGAACTATCCTTGTAACCCAGGGATGAATCCCACCTGGTCATTGTGGATAATCTTTTTAATGTGCTCTTGGATCCTATTTGCTAGGATCTTGTTGAGAATCTTAGCATCCATATTCATCAGTGATATTGGTCTGAAATTCTTCTTTTTGGTGGGGTCTTTGCCTGGTTTTGGGATCATGGTAATGCTGGCTTCATAGAAAGAGTCTGGAAGTTTTCCTTCTGCTTCAGTTTTTTGAAACAGCTTCAGGAGAATAGGTGTTATTTCTTCTTGGAAAGTTTGGTAGAATTCCCCAGGGAATCTATCATGTCCTGGGCTCTTGTTTTTTGGGAGGTTTTTGATCACTGCTTCAATCTCATTACTAGATATTGGTCCATTCAAGTTGTCATTTTCTTCCTGGTTCAATTTTGGAAGTGTATAGTTTTCCAGGAATGCATCCATTTCTTCTAGGTTGCTGCAACCCATGGAATGGAAGAAGATATTTGCAAATGACAGTACAGACAAAAGGTTGATATCCAGGATCTCTAAAGAACTTCTCAAACTCAACACACACAAAACAGATAATCATATCAAAAATGGGCAGAAGGTATGAACAGACACTTCTCCAATGAAGACATACAAATGGCTAACAGACACATGAAAAAATGTTCATCATCACTAGCCATCAGGGAGATTCAAATTAAAACCACATTGAGATACCACCTTACACCAGTTAGAATGGCGAAAATCAACAAGACAGGAAACAACGTGTGTTGGAGAGGATGTGAAGAGAGGGGAACCCTCTTACACTGTTGGTGGGAATGCAAGTTGGTGCAGCCACTTTGGAGAACAGTGTGGAGTTTCCTTAAGAAATTAAAAATAGAGCTTCTCTATGACCCTGCAATCGAACTACTGGGTATTTACCCTAAAGATACAGATGTACTGTAAAGTAGGGCCATCTGTACCCCAATGTTTATAGCAGCAATGGCCATGGTCACCAAACTGTGGAAAGAACCAAGATGCCCTTCACCAGACGAATGGATAAGGAAGATGTGGTCCATATACACTATGGAGTATTATGCCTCCATCAGAAAGGATGAATACCCAACTTTTGTAGCAACATGGACGGGACTGGAAGAGATTATGCTGAGTGAAATAAGTCAAGCAGAGAGAGTCAATTATCATGTGGTTTCACTTATTTATGGAGCATAACAAATAACATGGAAGACATAAGGAGATGGGGAGGAGAAGGGAGTTGAGGGAAATTGGAAGGAGAGGTGAACTAGGAGAGACTATGGACTCTGAAAAACAACCTGAGGGTTTTGAAGGGATGGGGTGTGGGAGGTTGGGTGAGCCTGGTGCTTGGTATTAAGGAGGACATGTATTGCATGGAGCACTGGGTGTGGTGCAAAAACAATGAATACTGTTATGCTGAAAAGAAATTAAAAAAAAATTAGTTTCTTCTTCCTAGGTTTTTATACCTGACAGAAAAAATAGCTTCTGACACTTCTAGTGACATATCCTCATAATTTTTTGGTATCCTCACAGTTCCTTGACTAGAAATAAGGGAGACATTTCACCACTACCTACAGCTGAAAAATCCCAAAGAAGGACTTGGCTTGCATGAAAATATGGCATATTTATCCTGTGTCAGTCACTGGGGTCATACAATTGGGTTACTATAATGGTTTCAGTCTGGGTAACATATTCACTCATTTTTACAAGAAATGGGGCTGGGAAAATATCTTGAATAGACAAGGACAATAACTTCTATAATACCATAGCTTCATTTTTTTACTGTGGTATTTATTAAAAATAAAAACTTATTTGGAGAATGGCTAAAATTCTCTTTGTTTCTCTTTATGATAATACTTGTAATAAGTGCAGGTCACACAATTTGCAGGGCTTAGTGCAAATGGAAATGTGGGATCTCTTATTCAAAAGCAAGAAGAAAGTGTGAAGGTACTAAACTACAAAACATTTTTCCTTAAAATACAGTTACCCTACTACCCAGCAATTGCACTACTGGGTATTTACCCCAATTATACAAATGTAGTGATCCAAAGAGACACCTGTACCCCAATGTTTATAGCAGCAATGTCCACAGTAGTCAAACTATGGAAAAAGCCCAGATGTGTATCCACAGATGAATGGATAAAGAAGATGTGGTATATTTATGCAATGGAATATTAGGAAGCCATAAAAAATATGAAATCTTGCCATTTGCAATGACCTGGATGGAACCATAGGGGATTATGCTAAGCAAAATAAGTCAGTGAGAGAAAGACAATTATTATATGATCTCACTGAGATGTGGAATTTAAGAAACAAAGCAGAGGATCATAGGGGAAGCAACGAAAAATAAAACAAGATGAAACCAGAGAGGGAGGCAAATCATAAGAGACTCTTAATCATAAGAAACAAACTGAGGGTTGATGGAGGGGAGGGAGATAGAAGGATGGCATAACTGGGTGATGGACATAAGGAGGGCATATGTTGTAATGAGCACTTGGTATTATATAAGACTGATGAATCACAGGCCTGTACCTCTGAAACCAATAATACATTATATGTTAATTAATTGAATTTAAATTACAAATGTTAATGAAACCATAATGAGGGCAATAGCAATATATGATTGATAACATAACCTTGAAAATTGTACAAAGAATTTTTTTGTATATTTTATATTATACGATAAATGATAATATTTTATTAACGTGATATCTTGACCCATCAAAATATTTTTCTGGCTCATTTTCTGTAAATTCACTTATTAGGTCATTAAGATCATTAAAATATATACCTTTAGTAACTTTATTTTCAATTGCTGTATTTGAAAATGACATCATTTGCTCTTGGCAAATGGAAAATTGCACATGAGTTTTGCTAATTTTTAAGTTTGAGAAAAATCTTTCTCATGATGCAACTATTATGAGTTTTATCTAGGCAATGACACCATTGGGATAATTTCTTATAAATTAGTTCTAAATACAAATTTTAGCACATTTAAACTGATTATTTTTTTACAGAACAATTTTTCTAAAAAGACTTAACTTCATACAAATCACTTTCATGTAAGTTTGAATTTAATTTTAAATGTAAATTTATATGATGGCATTTTAATATTTCCTGACATTTTCTGTAACTTTTTAAGGTTGTTGAAGAAATGAAAGTGCTTACATGATTTGTAACTATTTTTTTCAAATTATTATTTATTCAAGTTAGTTAACATATAACATATAACAAGTTAGTTACATAATATTACATATAGTGTAATATTGGTTTCAGGAATAGAATTTAGTGATTCATCACTTACATATAACACCAAGAACTCAACACAAGGGTCCTCCTCATTACCCATCACCCATTTAGCCCATCCCCTGCCTACCTCCCCCACATCAACCCTATGTTCTCTGTGGTTAAGAGTATCTAATGGTTTCCCTCCCTCTCCTTTCTTCCCCCTTCATCTATATTCATCTGTTTTGTTTCTTAAATTCCACATGTGAGTGAAATCATATGGTATTTGTCTTTCTCTGACTGACTTGTTTTGCTTAGCATAATACACTCTAGCTCCTCTACATCATCGGAAATGGCAAAATTTTATTCTTTTAGATGGCCAAGTAATATTCTGGTATGTATATACACACACACACATATATACATACTGTGATATATACACCACAGTTCATCAGTCCATGGACATTTGGCTCTTTCCATAATTTGGCTATTGCTGATAATGGTGCCATAAACATCAGGGTGAAAGTGTCCCTTCAAAACACTATTTTCGTATCCTTTGAGTAAATACCTAATAGTGCAATTGGTGGGTCATAGGGTGGTTCTATTTTTAACTTTTTGTGGAACCTCCGTATTGTTTTCCAGAGTGGCTGTACAAACCTGCATTTCCACCAACAGTGTAAGAGGGTTCCCCTTTCTCGTCATTCTTGCCAACATCTGTTGTTTCTGTGTTTTTAATTTAGCCATTCTGACCATGTGAGGTGGAATCTCATGGTAGTTTCTATTTGTATTTACATGATGATCAGTGAGGTTGAACAACTTTTATGTGTCTGTTGGCCATCTAGATGCAATCTTTGGAAAAATGTCTATTCATGTCTTCTGCCCATTTCTTAACTGTATTATTTGTTTTTTGGGTGTTGAGTTTGATAATTTCTTTATAGATTTTGGATATGATGGATTCCTGTCTAACATTTAGGTCTTTCATCCATTTTGAATTTATTTTTGTGTTTGGTATAACAAAACGGTCCAGTTTAATTTTTCTGCATTTTGCTGTCCAGGTTTCTGAACACCATTTGTTGAAGAGACTGTCTTTTTCCCATTGGATATTATTTTCTGGTTTGTCAAAGATTAGTTGGCCATATACTTGTAGATTCATTTCTGGGTTTGCTATTCTGTTCCATTGAACTATGTCTATTTTTATGCCAGTAGCATACTGTCTTGATGACTCTAGCTTTATAGCTTGAAGTCAGGAATTGTGATGCCTCCAGCTTTTTTTTTTTTTTTAAGATTTTATTTATTTATTTCACAGATCGAGAGAGAGAGAGAGAGAGAGAGAGTGAGCACAAGTAGGGGGAGAAGCAGGCAGAGGGAGAGGGAGAAGCAGACTCCCCACTGAGCAGCAATCCTGATCAGGACTTGATCCCAGGATCCTGAGATCATGACCTGAGCCAAAGGCAGCCATTTAACTGATTGAACTGCTCAGGTGCCGCATGATGCCTCCAGCTTTGCTTTTCTTTTTCAAGATTGCTTTGGCTGTTTGGGGTATTTTGTGGTTCTATACAAATATTAGGATTGTTTGTTCTATTTCTGTGAAAAATTCTGATGGTGTTTTGGTAGGGACTGCATTAAATGTAGTTTGTTTGGGGTAGTATAGACATTTTAACAATATTTGTTCTGCCAATACATGAGCATGGGATATTTTTTTCCATTTCTTTGTGTCATCTTCAATTTCTTCCACTAATATTCAATGGTTTTCAGAGTATAGATCCTTTACCTCTTTGGTTAGGTTTATTCCTAGGTATCTAATGGTTTTTGGTGCAATTGTAAATGGGATTGATTCCTTGGTTTCTCTTTTTGCAGTTTCAGTATTGATGTATAGATATGGAACAAATTTCTGTACCTTAATGGACATCCTGCAACTTTGTTGAATTCATGTATCAGTTCTAACAATTTTTTGGTCGAGTCTTTTGGGTTTTCTACATAGAGTATCATGTCTCCTGAGAATAATGAAAGTTTGACTTTTTCCTTGATGATTTTACTTCTTTTTGTTGTCTGATTGCTAAGGATAGGACTTCCAATACTATGGTAAATAACAATGATGAGAATAAACATCTCTGTATTGTTCCTGACTATAGAGGAAAAAACTCTCAATTTTTCCCCATTGAAGAGAGTATTAGCTGTGGGTCTTTCTTACATGAAGTTGAGGTGTATTCTCTCTATCCCTACTTTGTTGATAGTTTTTTATCAAGAATGGATGATGTACTTTGTCAAATGCCTTTTCTGCATTCATTGAGAGGATCATGTAGTTCTTATCTTTTATTAATGTAGTGTATGATACTGATTGATTTGTGAATATTGAACTACCCTTGTAGCTTTGTAGGAATAAATCCCAATTGATTCACCACTATTTTACTGAGAATTTGTGCATCCATATTCATCAGGGATATAGAACTTTACTTCTCCTTTTTAGTGGTATATCTGTCTGGTTTTGGAACCAAGGTAATGCAGGCCTTGTAGAATGAGTTTGGAAATTTTCCTTCCATTTCTATTTTTTGAAACAGTTTGAGATGAATAGGTATTAACACTTCTTTAAATATAGGGACAGTATACCAGGATGGATGGGCAAGCTGACCTCTCACTGCAAGTCCTGTGTTGCCCCCTTGAGGAACCTCTTCTTTTCCCCAGACCACAGCCACTATCACCATCACTGCTACTTCTACTGCTGCTGCCACCATTATATTTCTCTATCTGGGCCTTGGTTTTGGGCCCAGTCATTTCTTCAGGGCCCTGAAGAGCCTAGACTCCCTAAGTTAGAAAGTGGGTCTCAGGCCCCAAGTTCAGTGCTTATGTGGTGGTAGTGTGGGTGCTGCCAGGAGTCATATCTCCTTTCAGCATGCCCATACTCCATTGTGCCATTGGATTTCATTTATAAAACACACATGCACACCCAAAAGTATTCAGAATTTCATGATGGTGACAGCAGAACATTAAATCAAGTGTGAGGCCTCCTCTGGGATCAGAGTCTATTTACTACATGGATTTTATGCACATAAAGCCTATCTTACTTGCAAGATGTGCTTACTTGGGAAAATAGGTCCCTGTTTATTCTCGGAACAGGTAACCACTCAAAAGTGTTTAAAAATCTTTGAAAAAAAATCTGAAAAAAATTCCTAGATTTGGGTTTTCTTTATGCCCATGTGCATGCACACACATACACACACAGAGAGACACATGCAGACACACACACAGGCACACAGACACACACCCCTCACATTACTGAAACAAAAATGCCGTTAAATAATAACCTTGCAATACATTCTTTCTTTTTAAAAATTCTGGTCCTCACCTACTAAAGGAATACAATTTCCTTGAAATATGACCAATTCATCTTGGTTTGCCTGGGACTTTCCTGGTTTTAGCACTGTAAATCCGGTGTCCCCTCAGTTCTGGCAAAAGCAGGATGTGTAGTGACCCTGCTTCCATGCCTCTATTCTTTTTTTTTTTTTTAAAGATTTTATTTATTTATTTGACAGAGAGAGATCACAAGCAGGCAGAGAGGCAGGCAGAGAGAGATGGAGAAGCAGGCTCCCTGCTGAGCAGAGAGCCCGATGCGGGGCTCGATCCCAGGACCCTGAGATCATGACCTGAGCTGAAGGTAGCGGCTTAACCCACTGAGCCACCCAGGCGCCCCCCCCCCTTTTTTTTTTTAAAGATTTTATTTATTTATTTGACAGAGAGAGATCACAAGCAGGCAGAGAGGCAGGCGGAGAGAGAGAAGGACCATGCCTCTATTCTATGTCTACAATTCTCCTTTCTTGCCTTGATTTATTTTCAAACTACTAGAAACTTGAAGTCTTGGCCCAAGCAATCCATCTCCTCTGTGAAACCTTTTCTGATACTTCCAGGCAGAGGTAAGTTCTCCTTCTTCTCTGCTCCAATAGACTGAGTATAACTTTTACAGAATTTACCATATTGCTCTCTTGCTTGTTTTTCCCATTGGATAAGAGCTCATTAGGGCAGGAAATGAATTTTTTTTAAATTTCTATTTTCTTTGTACCTAACATAGTGCTGGATACATAAGGAGTACTCAATAAATTAAAAAGATAAATGAAGCACTGGATCTAAAACTACACTTTGTCATGAGGATTGGAAAACTGAACTAAGCAGCAATGGTCAATAATCTTTCATTTAGTTAGAAAATCAGTTTGGACAGTCACAGCTGCTTTCAGAAATACTAAATAAATCGACTCACCCTCCAAGTGTTGGGGATGAGTTCAATTAATTCCTTATTTACTACATTCCTTATTTCACCCTAGCCTTCTTTTACTTAATGAGATATTTTTTCTTTAATCTGGATATAAGATTAATCCATTATAGTCAGCAAACAAAATGGCTTCCTTTTGTATTGATAACAAGTTTCTGTATCACTGGACATATTCATAGAACTGTGATGTTACTGAAAACTCATCACTATTATCTTCTTATTACACAATAAAACTTTTTCCTAACCTTGTTGATGTCACCGAAAGTTGAGTTTGAAAGACAGAGATAAAAGATTAAAGTTTGGGGCGCCTGGGTGGCTCAGTGGTTTAAGCCGCTGCCTTCGGCTCAGGTCATGATCTCAGGGTCCTGGGATCGAGTCCCACATCGGGCTCTCTGCTCAGCAGAGAGCCTGCTTCCCTCCGTCTCTCTGCCTGCCTCTCTGTCTACTTGTGATCTCTCTCTGTCAAATAAATAAATAAAATCTTAAAAAAAAAAAAAGATTAAAGTTTGGATTTAGACTCAGTGAAAGAAAAATAAAATTTTGCTTGAAAATTGCCTACCCAATGCTGACATAAGGCTGATGGATATAATCAGTTTATCTAGTGTCATGATAATATCTAAGTTGAAAGGTTTTGATTTTAGTAAAGAAAAAGAAATAGCGAATGTCTTGGTTTACACCAAGAAATTCAGCTTTGAGTGCACTGAAATGCATGATTTCATAGATTATGAGTTTGGTTTAATGACTGACTATAAAAGTATTATTTTAGAATTCAAAATTATTATGATTTATACTATTAAAAATTAGAAGTATATTATATAAAGAGCTGTTTGTATAATCCTGATGCATTATAGAAATTACCAGAAATTTTCATTATAGTCAATTTCTCTTAAATATTTTTGATATTATACTCTAAGTTTTTACTATACTATTAAAATGAGTCCTGATGCTCACTATTTGGAATTAGGCCAAACTTCAAACTTCATAGGTTAATGGCACAATCTTCCTCAGACTGTCTTCATCAGTCACCTGTTTGGAGGTCCACAGGCATCAGCAGTTCTGATCAACTGGCCATAAATTCAGGATTTCCCACTACCCCCATCAAGTTCAATAAATTCACTAAAATGACTCACAAAACTCAAGAAAGTGCCTCTTACGATTATAGTTTTATAATAGCAAAAAGTGTAAAACTCAAGATCAGCCAAAAGCAGAGAATGTAGATGGCTATATCTAGGAGGGTGCCAAATATGAAACTTCCAGTGTCCTTTCCCAGTGGAGTCAAGATGCTTCATCTTCCTGGCATATTTATATGTAACAGTATATACAGAGTATTGTTAACCAGGGAAGCTCACCTAAGCTTGAGTGTACAGACTGTTTACTCCAGTTTCATTATATAGTCATGATTAATTGTATCACTGACTATGGGATGGTGTTCAACTTCCACCTCCTTCCCTCCCCAGAGGTCAAAGGATTTAAAGCCTTCAACATCTAATCACATAGCTGTTTTTTTGTTTTTTTTTTTTTTGCCTTGGCCATCTCCTAACCTAGGTCATCTCAGTTGGTTTAAACTATATAGGAGCCCACTATGAGTCACCTTAATAGCATAAAATCTCACAGCCTACTATAAATAACAAAAACATTCTTATCACTTGGGAAATCCCAAGAATTTAGAAGTTATCTCCCAGGAACTAAGGACAATGACCAACCAAAATATTGTATAACCATTCACTGGTAAATTGGAAACTATTAAGATTTCTTCTGTGCATATAGGCTAGTGCTCTTTATCTGCAAAGTACACACAATTTATTTTATATGTGCCAAACAGAATGTACCAGAAGAAAAACATTTTATTCATAAGCTGTTGCAACAACACATTGATCTATTTTTTTGAGTGCAGAAATAAGTCCAGGGAATAAGGATTTGAGGCCACTAAAGCTTTATTCTCTAATAGTGTCCTTCTTTTATTGGATAACTTTCAGAACAGCAAAACAGCTTCCTCAGTGCTTCACATTGTTCTATATGTGTAATACCACTTAAGGTATTGACATACATATGGAATATGTAACTACTGAAATTGGATGGTTAGAGCATTTTTTCTTCTTTTTTTGGTCCATCTTCTCTCTGCATGTGTATTTATTTCTTCAGTTTTCTTTCATATTTTAGGGGAGGAAAATAATTTTCCCTTTACCTTTCTAAGGTTCTTGGCTGAGACTCCCTACTCTAAAAGACAGATTAATAAGAGAAAAACAAGTTTAATATTATGTATATCTCTTGTCTGCCCAAAATATACCCAGAAAACTGAGAAACACCCCCAAATGACCCAAGCTATCACTTTATTATTTATTTATTTATTTTAAAGATTTTATTTATTTTTCAGAGAGAGAGAGAGAGAGAACAAGCAGGGGGTGCTGCAGGCAGAGGGAAAAGAAGGCTCCCTACTGAGCAAGGAGCCTGATGCAGGACACTGGGCCCCAGTGATGAAGTTCTAGAATATAGGTGAGGTTCGGTGGGGTGAGGTCCAAGGCAGATGACCAAGAAAGAATTCTTGAGACATCTTTGGTGCAAAATGGTGGTTTATTAAAGCATGGGGACAGGACCCGTGGGCAGGAAGAGCTGCTGCCCGGGATTGTGAGGGGTGGCAGGTTATGTACCATGGAGTTGGGGGCAGGTAAGGAAAAGGGAGGTTTCAATAGAACTTTCATATGCTTAAGAGGACCTACAAAATACTGGATACCAGAGGCCTTGCCATTGCCAAGGTCGTTTTGCTCTCTAGCAAGGTATTAACATTAAGATGGGTGGGAGATTCCTAAAGAATGTCACATATGTCCCACCCAGGAGTGGGGGTGGGGGATAGTTGGAGGGTGTCAGCTTCTGCTTTGTCCTCAGCCAACCTTCTGTTCCCTCATCACCAGTACCCTGGGATCCTGACCACAGCTGAGGGCAGACGTTTAATCCTTAATCAATGGAGCCACCCAGGGGTCCCCAAGCTATCACTTTAAATACCATCCCTATCTACAAACAAAAAATGTTCCAGAGTGGGAGGACCAGTTACAGGAGGGTATCAGGAAAAGCACAATAAACAAGGGTATGAGTGTTATGCGGATTTAGGTCATTGTCTTCTCCATTGATAAGTATTTCTAGAAATTTAGAGTCATGCTGACCTGGTATAGAAGGGAGACATCCTTACAAATGGAGATTTTTTCCTTATAAATGTAAATGTCCCTTACAAAAGGGTAGTTTTACCCTGTTTTCAAAGCTTCCCCTGTGTCTGCTGTTTCTTAAAAATAACCAGCTTGTGTAATTTGGAACTATAGCATAGAGAATATAGTCAATAATGTTGTAATAATGTTGTATGATGACAGATGGTGAATATACTTATTATGGTAAGCATTGAGTAATGTACAGAATTGTCAAATCACTGTGTTGTATAACTGAAACTAATATAACATTGTATATAGACTATACTTCAATTAAAAAAATAACCAGCTTGAAATAATCCTTATGCCAAAGAGGCATATTTTGGGGTGGCAAATTCTGCTCCCCTTGAATATCTTGGTTAAACTCATAGTTTCTGAGGTCAGACTGATGAAGTCTTAGAATATAGATAAGGTTTGATAATGTAGAGTTCTGAGTCGACGTACAAGAAAGAATTCTTTTTTTTTTTAAAGATTTTATTTATTTATTTGACAGAGAGAAATCACAAGTAGGCAGAGAGGCAGGCAGAGAGAGAGGAGGAAGCAGGCTCCCTGCTGAGCAGAGAGCCCGATGTGGGGCTTGAACCCAGGACCTGGGATCATGACCTGAGCCGAAGGCAGCGGCTTAACCCACTGAGCCACCCAGGCGCCCCAAGAAAGAATTCTTGAGACATCTTTTGTACAAAATTGTGGTTTATTAAAGTATGAAGATAGGACCCGTGGCCAGAAAGAGCGGCTGTCCCGGGGTTGTGAGAAATGGTCCATTATATGCTTGCAAGTTGGGAGGGGGTCAGAGATGGTGTAAGTTCTTTAAGGAATTTTGGAAGCAAGGTTTCCAGGACCTTGAGGAGCTTGCTATTGTTGAGAAAAAGGTTATTCATTACTAGTAATAAAATGTTTTTGTGAAACCCTTTAGATGTATATCTGTGGGCCATATACATGGGTATGATTGTCAACACTATCTTGGAGGGTTTACAGATAGAGTTTCCAAAGTTATTGCTAAAGTGGACTTACAGGATCCTGGTTGGGGGTAGGGGGTCAGTCAGGCTAGGATTGTCCTTTGCCCTTAGCAAAGCCTTAAGGTGGGGGGTAGTTGAGTCCCTAGAGGAATGTCACTCTGCCTGTTTTAAGGACTTGTCAGTGGGTAAGGAAATTTAATAATTTTTCTTCTGTCTCTGTCTACCACATCAACACTACTATGTTCAAATTCCTGCTTTTCCACTCATTATCTGCATGACATTGGGCAAGTTACTTGGCCCCTCTATGTCTCTCATCTATAAAACAGGAGTAATAGTAATATTTACCTCACAGGGTTTAGTGAGAATCCAAGTAACATAATAATCAAACAAACAAATAAATAAATAATAAAATAACTAATGTATGTAAAGCACATGAAATAGTTATTGCATAGTAGTATTCATTAAATGCTGGCAGTTATACTTTCATTTTGAGCATAATATATGTTTTGTATAGTAGATCAAAGACAAGAATTCTTTTTTTAATTTTTAAAAGTTTTTTATTTTTATATTTAAATTAAAATATAATGTATCATTTGTTTCAGGGGTACAGGTCTGTGAATCATCAATCTTACACAATTCGCAGCACTCACCATAGCACATACCTTTCCAAATATCCATCACCCACCCACCCTATCCCACTCTCCTCCCCTCCAGCAACCCTTAGTTTGTTTCTGAAATTAAGAGTCTCTTATGGTTTGTCTCCCTTGCTGGTCCCATCTTGTTTCATTTTACCCTCTCTTCCCCCTGTGCCCAGCCTCTCAAATTCCTCATATCAGAAAGATCATATGATAATTGAAAGACAAGAATTTTTCTGTATAGCTAAAAGATTCCTTTGAGATCAGCTAGTCTAAACTTTATTCTCTTTCACTTGTCAGGGTAGGCAACAAAGCACATATAGAAGTTCAAGGGAGGCAAAATGACTAGCTTAAAGTCACACAGTGAGTGGCATAGTTGTGATTAAAATCCTCATTGCATGTTTCCAAGCTGAGTGCTCTTTTTACTATACTGTACTACATTAAGTTGAATACAACTTATAGTCATTTCAAAGTAGTAGTCCCTCAGAAATCTGGGGGGGCGGTGGAAATTCAGAAAGACTGATATGCTGAACAAAACTCAACCTAAGGGTGGGTCCCTTCTCTAAGAAAATGCAAAAGATCATGCCTCAATTTCTTCAAATGTGAGTTTATGTATATAAGTTTGTGAAGAGAATTCTGTACATATCTTATAGTAAGTGTATTTTTATTTTAAAATATTTTTTTGCTATGTTCCCTTAAATTTGATTCTTCTTTTGCCCTGAACATTTTTATTTTTTCTTTTGATTTGGTTGTTGACAGATTTATTTTCAATTCGGTACAGCTCACTGAATTGCAAAGGAAAATAATGAGTGTGAAAGTGTTATAGTACACCCACATAGCCCTTCCACCTGGTTGCCTTATCCTTCCAAACAGACACCACCCCAAAGTAAACCCTGTTGCTCAAAAACAAGGATGAAAGAAGAGTGGTAACAGTCTGCTGCAATATTCTAATTCAAATGCTATCTTGAATGTTCTCCATGGGCTGTTGTGATAAGGGATGACATGATCCTGTGATGAACAAGGCAGCACTTCTAAATTGGAGTTTGTGGAATGCAAGTCCACTTGAGATACTAAGTATTCCACAAAGATAATGTTTTTTTTTTTTGCAAATATTCTTAGACAAGTTTGAGTTAGAGCATTTAAAAAAATGTTTTTTGATTCCCCAGTCCTTTTCATATGCTTTAGAACAAATCTTCAAGAACACTTTGGGAAATACAACAAGATTTTGATAGTGTGAGGGTTCTTAACTTGGAGTTTGAATGTTTTAACTGAGATTTTTGTTAAGGTAATTTTAGATACATATGTATTTGTAAAACATAAGGAGGTTCTATGTACCCTTTTCCTAATTTCTCCCAATGGAAAACATCTTGCAAAACTATAGTACATTAGGACATTAACAGTTATACAACATACTGATCCTATTCAGATTTCTCTAGATTTATACCCATACACGCATGTGTGTGTGCATGTGTGTGTAGGTATGCGTGTTTAGATCTATACCTTTTTATCACATGTGTAGTTTCAAGTATCTGGTCCACAAATTTTCATCAGAAAATTATTACTTCTTTATTTCTACTACTCTGTTATTGAAGATTTGCACTTTCTTCAATGATCAAGGTAGGTTAAAAAACAAACAAACAAACAAACTAAAAACCTACACAGTTGTATTAGCAGTACCTATGACTTTTTTATTAATAGAAGTCACATTATAGTTCCTTTTTTAAAAAGAGTTTATTTACTTATTTGACAGAGAGATCACCAGTAGGCAGAGAGAGAGAGAGAGAGAGAGAGAGAGAAGCAGGCTCCCCGCTAAGCAGAGAGCCCGAGGCTCCATCCCAGGACCCTGAGATCATGACCTGAGCTGAAGGCAGAAGCTCAACCCACTGAGCCACACGGGTACCCCCACATTATAGTTCTTGTAGCTATCTCAAAACATCAGTTATGGTCATCACTACTTCAAAATTAGAATAATTATTAAACCTGCCAATAGATCTTATTACTTAATGCTTTAATAAACGTATATTTTACTGTATCACAATTTTCAACAAGTTTGATAACTTTATTTCAACATATTTAGTTTCTTTGTAATCCTATGTGTTTTATTTATTTATTTATTTATTTATATATTTTTTTAAAAGATTTTTTTAAAAAATTTATTTGACAGACAGATCACAAGTAGGCAGAGAGGCAGGCAGAGAGAGACAGGAGGAGGAGGCAGGCTCCCTGCTGAGCAGAGAGCCCATGCGGGACTCGATCCCAGGACCCTGAGATCATGACCTGAGCCGAAGGCAGAGGCTTTAACCACTGAGCCACCCAGGTGCCCCTGTTTTATTTATTTAAAAATATTGTTTTGAGGACAGATTCATAAGCTTCATCAGATTGTCATAGGGATCTCTGACACAAAAAGGGTTAGGAACTTCTAGTGTAGTCAGGAAAATGCACACTGAAAAGAGAGACAGGAGAGATTATTTTCATTTCCAGCTCTGCCTCTTATTACTTACATAGCTGAGGCAAGTATGTAAACTTTGAGTCTTAGTTTTCTCACCAGCAAAATGGGAGCGAGAATAATCAGCAGCTATAGTTACCTTATAGCTCTCAATTTCTCAGAATCTGTTATACCGAAATCATCTTTCCACCATCTTCTGAACTAGTTCATATCTAATAAAAATAAACTTTTTCCTTTGAATTTTTAATGATATATGGGTAACTTGGAGATTTTTCAGAAATAGCTTCAAACCATTCATTCTTTCAAAAATAATCTTTATTCACACTGTACACATAATAGAACTGTGGATGAAGCACCTAAGAAGATTAACAAGATCAATTGTTAATTAGCAATTAATTGTTTTTTGTTAACAATTAATTGTTTCTTTGTTAACAGTTGATGGACAAAACCAATGTTGGAAGGGATTGTTATCAGCAAAGAATTTTTAGAGGAGGAATTTGAATTTGAATTTAATTGAGCTGAATTGGCCATATAAGTTGAGTTTTGCAAGGGACTCTAAGGGAGGGGCATTCTAGAGAAAGCAAATGACCTAAGTAAACACACTGAACAATGAGAGAGTATGGTGCATGGGAAATAGCAAGCCCTTGTCTATATCTTGTGAGAGGGTGAAAAAATGACTCTGGAGAGATAGCCAGATCCCTATCATCATTAAGGGCCTTCTATGCCTGCCAGGCCATGCTAAGAGATCATGCATTTTACTGAGAAATCAGTGGTGGCTGACAAAGTCTTAAGAAGGAAAAATGACATAATCTAATTTGCAATCCATAAGGATTCTCTGGCAGTAGGCTGAAGGAGGAACTGAAGGGAAATAAAACTGGAGGTCGAGAAACTAGTTAAGAGACTTCCAACAGCTCAGTTGTAATAAAAAATTGAGGGCTTAAAATAAACATATCATCATGGGGGTATACAATAGAAAATGTATTTGGAGGAAATGAAGGAGCAGTCAAGAAAGGCTTCTAGGTTGCTCACTCAGAAAATTTTGTAGTTAATAAAAGTAAAAAAAAAAAAACGAGGAACAACAGATTGGGGAAATAGGGAGGAACAAAACATTGGTTCAAACTTAAGAAAGATTGATTTTGAAATAAGTCCAGAACACCTACATGGAAATTTAAATGTGAAGGTTAGAAGCAATGTTTGGGCTCACAATATGGATGTTGTAGTCATCAATACTTGCATGTTAAATGATGTTACAGGAGTGGACACTGTCATTTAGAGAAATCAAAAGTGAAAAGAGGAAAGCAGTAGACTCTAAATTTTATTGGCAATGTATTTCATTTATAAAAATGTTTAGCCTCTAAGCATGTGTGGGTATGTTAGTTTAGATGTACATGTGTATATTTTATAAATATTTTTTATTAAAGATACAACAAGAAAGTCAATAATAAAAAGATAAGGTTACATGCACATGAAAGTTCCAATATTTTCCACAGTCCAGTACATCATTTGTGTACCCCCTCAGGTGTGTGCACCTCACTGTGGAAATCAGTGGAGAATGGGAATTACAATGGAAAGCTGGAACCTTAAAGGATGAGTAAGAAATTGGTGGAAACAACTTGGTAAGGGTACTCCAAGTTGGGACGCATTTGGAGCAGAAGCATATAAGTAAACAATGGGAAACACAAGTATAAAGTTGCTGAAGCATAGAATGAAAAACAGGAATAGCAAGAATTTATGTGGAAGAATTTTCTAAAAGTTGGGTCCTCAGGGCCTATAGGCCATAGTAATGGGATTTGGTCAATGGGAAACCAGAAATGGTTTAAAGTCAACAGGATGCCAGAAAGGGTTTAAAGTAAGGGAATGAACATGGTTCTGTTTATATTTGGCTCTAATCACTGGTGGTGGTGGGGATTGGAGATGGTGAGTTTGGAATCAGTGAAATAGAATGAAAGGTATAAAAAATGGATTTGTGAAAATGAGTGAAATGAATTAGGCTTATTTCCCCTTGAGAATGGATAGCTAAGGGGTGGTTTGGTCACAGTCTTTCAATATAAGATTTGTAATGTGAACGATTTTGTTTGGTCTAATCACTGAAAAGTGGAAAAGAGGCAAGAAAATGAAAGTGAAGTCTGAGTTGGTTACTAAGCAAACTCTTGATTATTCGATTGATGATTTATATATTTAAAGTCTTTTCCTCTAGAGATTTTCATGAGGAGAATGGCATCGGTGGCTACTTTATGACAGGCAGATAACAAATGTCAGAAAAGTGTGGATGTAGAACTATTGAGATTGTTCCTTTTAAAAATCTGATGACAACTGTTCTATGAAGACTAGGTTCCACTTGAGGGAAGTCAGTTTGTGAAAACTACGGTTTAATCATTCACCTCATTTTAATAAGGGGTCCAAATCAGTTAGATGCTTCCAGGAGATTCTGTTTTGCCTTGTGATACTCTGAGAAAATGATCAACCAAATAGCAAGTACTTAATGACAATTTACTTCATTCTGGGTAAAAAAAAAATTACTGTATTGTTTCTGCTCTCTGAGAGCTGATCATATAGTTTGGGAAAACAGGACATATGGATGAGAAACTAGCAATATAAAGAAGAATATAAATTCAAAGATAACTTATAATTAGCCCATAAACTTCTGCTGCGTCATATTAGGTGATGCAGCATATTTAAAAATCTATGTGTTACTGGAAGCTTTCCTAATAATGTCATTTCTGAGAAACTTAGGTAAACAGAAGTGAATGCATCTTAGAATGTTTTTCTCTTTTTTTAAAAAATATTTTATTTATTTATTTGACAGAGAGAGAGATCACAAGTAGGCAGAGAGGCAGGCAGAGAGAGAGAGAGAGAGAGAGAGAGAAGCAGGCTCCCTGCTGAGCAGAGAGCCTATGCTGGGCTTGATCCCAGGACTCTGAGAGCATGACCTGAGCTGAAGGCAGAGGCTTAACCCACTGAGCCTCCCAGGTGCCCCTGTTTTTCACCTTTACAGTGAAACTTGACATATCTAGTTCTGCTATGTAAAAGGGTAAAAGGGTTAGAAATGTATAATGATACCACTAATTCTATTTCATAATTCAAGAATTAAATTAATATTTACTCCAAATATATTATTGAGTTTGAGTACAAATGGTTTATAGATTCAGCAGAACAAAGATGTTCTAGGATAAGTAATAGCTAACAATTTGTTTATTGTTCTGAAATGAGCATTTATAATTGTTTACATTAATGCATGCTGAGAGGCAGTGCAATGTGATGGGAAGAGTATTGGACTAAGAATTAAGAAAACTTTTCAAGTTTTAGTTCTTCCCCTAATTAGTTCTATGATGGTCCTGATTAAAATGCTGTCATAGTAATACAATCTGTTCTTCCTAAAGCATGACAAATTGGATGAAATCATCCTTATTTTAAGCCTAAGAAAAATATTGAGAATTGAAAGTCACTTGAATGGAAAACATGACAAATGTAAAATAATACTGATGAATGGCCTAAACACAAAGCTTAGGGATGCCTGGGTGGCTCAGGAGGTTAAGCAGCTGGCTCCAGCTGAGGTCATGATCCTAACGTCCTGGGATCAAGTCCCGCCTTGGGTTCCTTGCTCAGTGGGGAGACTGTTTCTCTTTCTGCCTGCTGCCTAATTCTCCCTCTGCCTGCCATTCCCTTGCTTATGCTCACTCTCTCTCTCTGATTTGAAAAAAAAAAAAAAAGCTTGAATAAAATCCAGTTACCGAGAAGGTTTGACGTGTTAGTAATATGGTATTTGGGTAAAAAAATGTGTTGGGATTATATGGTAATAATGTGGGAGAAGACCATAATTACATGCGAGAACTTTCATATAGGAAGCAGAGCTCTAGAAGTGAGATATATAGACTTCCTTAAATATTACAACTTCATAGAAGGGCCATAAAAACAAGGAAGAAATAGAGAGGATGAAAACATTTATGAAGTACTTATTATTTGTGAAAACCTCTACAATCCATTTTCACAAGTTCTTTATCCTATGAGGAAAGTAATATAGACCAGTATATCCCGGTCACCTGGTACAATTGTTAAAAATACAGATTCCTCACCCCCAGTTTATTTCATGAATCATAGTATCCAGAGAAGGGAGCCTATAATCTGTGTCTTTTGCATGTGACTCATGTGATTTTGATGATCAGGCAATTTTAGAAAATACTACTGTAGACTCTTAATGTTCACAAAAGACATATCCAGAGACTTTTAGAATTTCTCAATATTGCAAATAGCACTATAATCACTAAAACTTGTAAAAGTTCTATTTTGCTGGCTAGGAACATCATTTTCTTAGATCTTCTCATTTTCTCTTTCTCTTTGTTTCTATACCAACAAAAGCAATTGGATTTTTTAATGTATTTTTTCAAAAAGAAACAAAAGTTTTATCACATTGAAGGGGTTACTGAGCACATGAGCTCAATACTTATATTAGCCATGCACTTTTTATTATGTTAGCTATGTACTTCTCTGGGTAGACATACTGAAGCTAGTCATATACTTCTTTGGGTAGACAAGTAGAAACTGGGATGTCTCCTAAGTATAGATGATGAGACTAATCTTGCTTTTCATAAATTTATAATACAATGTCTGCTAAATGTTTGTCAAATAAAATTGTGGAAGAGTAAATCTACAATACATTTGGCAAATTTTCAGTTAACATTATAGTCTTTTAGGTAGTGAAATGCTAAGTTGGAGTTTGTAAAACAGAAAAAGTCATTCTCTGTAAAATCATTCTAACTTCCTGTAATGTGAGCAGGTGAATTCAACTAGGGACTCTGTGGAATAACTTTTAACATTTCTCTGGCACAAATGAATTGGAAGATGTGTCATACTGATTACAGAAAGTAAGTATGACTTGTAAAGGTGAATGAGCAGGACACTGATGAGACTGTGGTACATAGCATGTGTTTGAAGGAAATAACACAAATTATATTTATAGGTTAATGGAATCCTAGTTTACCATTTACATCTATAGACAGGAGCTGAGTCTGCCTAAAGTAGTCTCTCTGGGCACCCAAGGATGCTTTATCACATCCACCTGGTTTTTTTTTCTTTATAGCACTTGCCACACATATTTTATTGTTTATTCTTTATTTATTTGTTTGTTGTCTGTGTTGACTTCCCCTATGCTCAAAACAAGATGCAAACTGCATGAGAATAGGGACCTTGTTTTTCTTGCTTTGTTTGTTGTGGTGAATGATCAGCTCCTAGCACAAAGCAGATATTTATTAAATATTTGTTGAAAGCATGAATGTTCTAAAGGCACCAATTTAGTATGCTGCTGTGGCCAAAAGGTCAAGAAAATAATGGGCATTATCATGGTAGATATTAAACATAAAAATGCAATATTTTACTTTGTGTGAAAATTAAAGATTTACCTCCATATCCAGAAGATATGTTTGAACTGGAAAAGTTCTAAATTCAAGTAACATGTAATCAGGATGATTGATGAGCAAGATCTTTAAAAGTAGAGTATAAAGAGTATCTTTCTTTAGTCTAAGAAGGTGAAAGCTGAAGGTTACACATTGTAAGGGAAAGGATAAGTTTAGAGATGTTCATTAAATCTCAATATTTAATAGGAATTGCCATTTGGATTCCTTTATTCACTACACATTCACTGTATAACAGGTAACATGTTAGAGGATGGAGATAAAAAGATGAATAAAGTAAAGTAACTCATAGGGTAGTGGGGAAAAAACTTGAGGTGGGGATGTCAGCGAATGCTTTCTGGATAAGGTGATACATATTTTAAATACTAAAATATGATTAGAAGTCAACCAGGTGAAAAGTGTTTGGAAATAGGAAGAAAATTCTTGATAGCAGAAACAAAGGAATTTAACAATGTGGCAGTATATAAAATCAATGCACAGAAATCAGTTTCATTTCTATACACTAATAAAGAGACAAAAGAAAGAGAAATTAAGGAATTTATCCCATTTACAATTGCACAAAAAACCATAAGTTACCTAGGAATAAACCTAACCAAAAAGGTAAAGGATCTGTACTCTAAAAACTATAGGACCCTTATGAAAGAAATTGAGGAAGACACAAAAAAATGGAAAAGCATTCCATGCTCATGGATTGGAAGAATAAATGTTGTTAAAAATGGCTATGCTACCAAGAGCAATCAATACATTCAATGCAGTCCCTACCAAAATACCACGGACATGTTTCACAGAGTTGGAACAAATAAGCCTAAAATTTGTATGGACCAGAAAAGACCCCGAATAGCCAGAGGGATGTTGAAAAAGAAAACCAAAGCTGAGGGCATCACAATTCTGGACTTCAAGCTCTATTACAACACTGTGATCATTAAGACAGTATAGTACTGGCAAAAAACAAACACATAGATCAATGGAATAGAATAGAAAACCCAGAAATGGAACCTCAACTCTATGGCCAACTAATCTTTGACAAAGCAGGAAAGAATATCCAATGGAAAAAAGAATCTTTTCAATAAATAGTGCTGGAAAAATTGGACAGCCACATGAAGAAGAGTGAAACAGGACCATATTCATACACCATACAAAAAGATAAACTCAAAATGAATGAAAGACCCAAATGTGAGATAGGAATCCATCAAAATCCTAGAGGAGAACACAGGTAGTAACCTCTTTGACCTTGGGCACATCAACTTCTTCCAAGACATGCCTCAAAGGCAAGGGAAACAAAAGCAAAAATGAACTATTGGGACTTCATCAAGATAAAAAATTTCTGCTCAATGAGGGAAGCAATCAAGAAAATTAAAAGGCAACCTTCAGAATGGGAGAAAATATTTGCAAATGACATAACAGATAGAGGGCTGTATCCAAGATCTATAAAGATCTTAGCAAACTCAACACCCAAAACCAAATAATCCAGTCAAGAAATGGGCAGAAGACACGAACAGATATTCTTCAAAGAAGACATACAAATGACCAACAGACACATGAAAAAAGACTGCACATCATTTTACATCAGAGAAATACAAATCAAAACCACAATGAGCTACCACCTCACTCCAGGCAGAATGGCTAAAATTAACAAGTCAGTAAGCAACAGATATTGGTGAGGATGCAGAGAAAAGGGAACGCTCTCACACTGTTGGTGGGAATGCATCCTGGTACATCCACTCTGAAAAACAGCATAGAAGTTCCTCAAGAAGTTAAAAATAGAGCTACCCTCCAAACCAGCAATTACACTAGTAGTTATTTACCCCAGAAATACAAATGTAGTGATCCAAAGGGGTACCTGCACCCCAATGTTTATAGCAGCAATTTCCACAATAGCCAAACTATGGAAAGAGCCAAGATGTCCATTGACAGATGAGTGGGTGAAGAAGATGTGATATACATATATATAATGGAATATTGTGCAGCCATCAGAAAGGATGAAATCTTACCAATTACATCCACGTGGATGGAACTGAAAGGTATTATGCTGAGCAAAATAAGTCAATTAGACAAAGGCGATTATCATATGGTTTCACTCATATGAGGAATATAAGAAACAGTGCAGGGAATCATATGGGAAGGGAGGGAAAAATGGAATGGGACAAAATCAGAGAGGGAAACAAATCAGGAGAGACTCTTAACTTTGGGAAAGAAACTGAGGGTTGCTGGAGAGGTGGTGGGTGGGGGGATGGGGCAAATGAGTGACAGGCATTAAGGAGGACACGTGATATGATGAGCAATGGGTGTTGTATGCAAGTGATGAATTACTGAACTGTGTTTCTGAAACTAATAGTGTTCTATATGTGGGCTAATTGAATTTAAATAAAAAAGACAAAGGAAATATATGAGAAACAAGAAGATGTGTGAATGATGACAAGAAGTTCAGCATTGGTTGAATGTAACATTTAATAGAGGAATGGATGAAAAATGAGTTTGGCAAGGCCAATAGGGACAATCATGAAAAGCTTAAATAATATATTAAGGAGTTTGGACATTACTATATAAGTAATATAGACATTGAAAGCTTTTAAAGCATACTTATATGTGCTTATATGTAAAGTTTTAAATAGTTTGGCCTTGAACTTTTTTGGCAGATAAATTTGAAGGGGAATATATAAGAGGTTGGGAGAACAGTTAGGAAGACATTGTGTTAGTCTAGGCAAATGATGATGGTTGATTTGAGTAATGGTAGTGTGGATGTTAAAGTGATGACAGACCCATAGAATATTAAGGAGTATATAGTCACCAATTGGATATGGGGGAAGGAAGGAGAGAAGGGAGTCCAGATGACTTTAAAACTTCTAGTTGTAGTGATTGAGTAGATGATGACAGATACCAAATAATTATAGAGGAAGGAGAATATATAATATGGGATTTAGAGATGAATTCAATTGTGGTATTAAGATTTCTGTAAGACACTTAGCATGCAGTTTAGTACAAGTCTTAAGTTAAGCCTGAATGAGTGATTTACTTTAGAGATATAGATGTAGGAGTTATGAGAACATAGGCAATATTTGAACACTTGAGCTGTAATTTTATCATCAGTGGAAAAGTGTAAAGTAGTGGGTTATAAGGCCCAGAATGCAGGAAATTAAGCATTTAGTGAGAAGCTAAGAGGGCAATATTTAGGATTAATAGAAGGATGTTTCCTTCCTTTCTTTTATATAGAGCAGGTAGAAGAGTACTAGAATTTCTAACTTCTAAGACATAATACAGATTGAAAAAAAATTAAAATTTTTAGATAATTTTGTGACTTGCAGATCCACAGCATTTATTAATAAAAAGGTTATTTGTGGGGGCATCATTAACCTGTGAAATGGATAAAGGCATTTCTTATGTTTTTATAACACTCACCCATTGAACTATTTGTAGATGTTGTCTGGATTGACACCAAATGGATAACTATTACTCATGGCTTTATTTGCCCTATTGACATACAACTATAGGAGCAGGGATTGGAAAATAGGACTGTATCCTAATTTTCCTGTCAAATTAAAATGCAATCTGAGAAAGGTAATACAATATTTTTAGCTCTCTGGCAAAGAATATTGAGAAGAAAATAACAGAAGCAAGACCCACAAGGATAGAGTAATAAATAATTTCTCTAGAAAATATAATACACTAAGCTTGCCACTACAAAAATGAACAATGCTGACCTAAATAGGTGAATCAAAAGCAATAGTATCCTATTAGAGACATCTAAAATGAATTAATTCTCGTTAGCTATAGAAAGCACATTTTTGAAGTAGAAAATCAGGGAGGAGTGTTGCTTTAGTGGAATTTTGGCAGTTACTATAACATATAATTAAAAATTTATTTTAGGCTCTGCCTTCAGCTCAGGTCATGATCCCAGGGTTCTAGGATCGAGACCCGCATCAGGCCCTCTGCTCAGCAGGGAGACTGCTTCCCCCTCTCTCTCTGCCTGCCTCTCTGCCTACTTGTGATCTCTCTCTGTGTGTCAAATAAATAAATAAATAATCTTAAAAAATTTTTTTTAAACAAATGTCACTATTTGTAATTTCTTTTACCTTTTAGTTAATTTTTTAGTTGAAGTATAATTGACATATAGTATCCTATTAGTTTCAGGTATATATCATATTGATTTGATTTTTTTATACATTATGAAATGATCCCCATGAGAAGTCTAGTTACCATCTGTCACTACAAAGTTATTACAATATTATTGACTATATTCCCTATGCTGTACATTATAGCCCCATGACTTACTTGTTTTATAACTGGAATTTTGTACTTCTTGATCCCCTTTGTCTATTTCACCTGCCTCCCAACCTCTACCCATCTGGTAACCATCAGTTGGTTTCCTGTATCTATGAACCTTTTTCTATATTGTATGTTCATTTGTTTTTTTTTTTTTTTTTTTTTTTTAGAATTCACATATAAGTGAAATCATACAGTATTTGCCTTTCTCTTTCTGAGTTATTTCACTTAGCATAATACCCTCTAGGTCCAACTGTATTGTCACTATACACACACACACACACACACACACACACACACACACACACATTATCCATTCCTATTGTCACAACACCCCCCCCACACACACACATCTTCTTTATACATCTTTATTCATTCTTCTGCAGTGGATACTTAGGTTGTTTCTATATCTTGGCTATTGTAAATAATTCCTCAGTAAACATAGGGGTGCATATATCTCTTTGGATAGGTGTTTTTATTTTCTTCAGATGAATACCCAGAGGTGGAATTGCTGAATCATGTGGTAGTTCTATTTTTAGTATTTTGAGGGACTTCCACAGTGTTTTCCATAGTGGGAGCACTAATTTTAATTCCCACCAACTGTACCAGGGTTCCCATTTCTCCACACCCTTGCCAACATTTGTTATTTTGTGTCTTTTTCATAATAGACAATCTGACAGGTGTGGGGTAATATCTCTTTGTGGTTTTGATTGGCATGCTCCTGATGATTAGTGACGTTGAGCATCTTTTCATATATCTGATGACTATCTGTATGTCTTCTTTGGAAAAATACCTATCCAGGTTGTTTTTGATATTAAGTTGTGTAAGTTCTCTCTATATTTTAGATATTAACTCCTTATTGGATATATGATTTGCAAAAGCTTCTCCCATTCAGTAGGTTGCCTTTCCACTTGGACTATTTTTCTGTGTAAATCTTTTTAATTTGATGTAATCTCATTTTTAAATTTTAGCTTTTGTTGCCCTTGTCTGAAGAAACTGGTCCAAAAATATGTTGCTAAGACAAATATCAAAGAGCTTCCTCATTGTAGTTTCTTTTAGGAACTTTATGGTTTCAGGTGTGACATTCAAGTCATTAATCTGTTGTGAAGTTATTTTTGTGACTGAAGTAAGAGAGTGGTCCAGTTTCATTATTTTGCAAGTTGTCCAGTTTTTCCAGCACCATTTATTGAAAAGATTGTCTTCTCCATTTTATATTCTTATATTCTTGCCTCCTTTTTCATAGATTAATTGACCATATAAATGTGGGTTTAATACTGACATCTATATTCTGTTTCATTGATTTATATGTTTATTTTTGTTCCTGTATCATGCTGTTTTTATTACTATAGCTTATAGAAAAGTTTGAAATCTGGGAGTGTGATAACTTCTGCTTTGTTCTTCTTTCTCAAAATTGCTTTGGCTATTCAGGATCTTTTGTGGTTCCGTACAAATTTTAGGATTATTTGTTCTAGTTTTGTGAAAAATATCACTGGTATTTTGGTAGAGATTGTATTGGATTTGTAGATTGCTTTGAGTAGTATGGTCATTTTAACAATATTAATTCTTCCAGTCTATGAACATGATGTATCTTTTGATTTATTTGTGTCATCTTGAATTTCTTTCATCAGTGTCTTATATTTTCAGAATGCAGGTCTTTCACCTCCTTGGTTAAATTTATTCCTGCGTATTTTATTTTTTTAATGCAGTTTGTAAATAAGATTTTTTTTCTTAATTTCCCTTTTTGATAGCTCATTAGTGTGTAAAAATAAAACCAATTTCTTTATGCTGATTTTATATCCTGCAACTTTACTTAATTCATTATTTAATAGTTTTTCATGGAGTCTTTAGGGTTTTCTATATATAGTATCATGTCACCTGTAAATAGTGACAGTTTTACTTCCTTTCCATTTTGGATGCCTTTTATTTCCTTTTCTTGCCTAATTGCTATGGCTAAGACTTCCAATAATATGTTGAGTAAAAATGGTGAGAGTGGACATCTTTGTCTTGTTCCTGATCTCAGAAGAAAAGCTTTGTACTTTTCACCATGGAATATGATGCTAGCTCTGAGTTTGTCATATATGGCTAGTATTCTGTTGAGGTATGTCCTCTCTAAATCCACTTTGTTGAGAAATTCTGTTGAATTTTCTAATGCTTTTTTTTTAATCTATTGAGATAGTCATATGATTTATCCTTTATTTTGTTAATGTGGTGTAGCATGTTGATTGATCTGTGGATGTTTAACCATCCTCGAATTCATGGAGTAAGTTCTACTTGATACATTGTATGGTCCTTTCAAAGTATTGTTGAATTTGGTTTACTAATTCTGTGTTCATCAGGAATATTGATTTATTATTTGATTTTTGTAGTGTTTTCATCTGGTTTTATTATCAGCATAATGCTAGCTTCATAAAGTGAGTTTGAAAGCACACATTCCTCTTCAAATTTTTGCAATAGTTTGGAAAGTATAAGTATTAACTCTTCTTTAAATGTTTGGTATAAATTCACCTATGTAGCTATCTGTTCCTGGACTTTTGTTTTATGGGGGTTTTAAAATTACTAACTCAGTTTCATTGCTTGTGATCAGCCTATTCAGATTTCCCTTTGCTTCATGATTCAGTCTTGGAAGGTGGTGTCTTTCTAGGAATTTATCCATTTCTTCTAGATCGCCCAATATGTTGGCAGATAATTGTAGCAGTCTCTTAAGATCCTTTGTAGTAGTTGTAACTTCCCTTTCATTTCTGATTTTATTTATTGGGTCCTCTTTTTTCCTTCATAAGTCTGGGAAGAGGTTTTTTTTTTATTTTGTCTTTTCAAAGAACACATTTTTACTTTCATTGATCTTTTCTATTTTTTAAAGTCTTGATTTCATTTGTTTCTGCTTGATCTTTATTATTTTCTCCCTTCTACTAACTTTGGTCTTTGTTATTTTTATAGTTCTTTTGGGTATACAGTAAGACTGTTCTGTGGGGATTCTTCCTGTTTTTTTAGATAGGCCTATGTCACTATAAACTTCCCTCTTCAAACTGCTACTGCTGTGTCTCATAGACTTTCAGAAGTTGTGTTTCCATTTTCATTTGTCTCAAGGTATTTTTTATTTCCTTGGATTTGTTCATTGGCTCATTGGTTGTTTAGTAGCATATTGTTTAGTCTCTATGTTTTTGTGTTTTATAGTTTTCTTCTTATAACTGATTTCTAGTTTCATACTATTTTAGTCAGAAAAGATGCTTGAGTGAAGCTTGGAAATGATTTCAATGTTCTTGAGTTCATTGAGACTTGTTTTGTGACCTAACATGTGATCCATCCTTGAGAATGTTCCATGTGCACTTGAAAAGAATGTGTATTCTGTAGTTTTAAACTGAAATGTTGTGTATATATATATATATGTATATATATATGTATATATATATATTGTATATATATATATGTATATATATATATTGTATATATGTATATATATATATATATATATGTATATGTATATATATTAAATAATTCAGGTCTAATGTGCCATGCAAAGCCAATGTTTCCTTATTGATTTTCTGTCTGGATCATCTAGGCATTGATGTTAGTGAGATGTTAAAATTTTCTGCTATTATTATATTACTGTCAGTTTATCCCTTTATGTCTACCAATACTTGCTTTATATATTTAGGTGCACCTATGTTGTGTGCATAAATATTTATGAATGTTATATCTTCTTTTTGAATTGATCCCTTTATCATGGTGTAATGCCCTTCTTTGTCTTTTAGTATTTTTTTGGAAGTCAATTTTGTCTGATATGATTATTGCTACACCAGCTTCCTTTTTGTTTCTATTTGCATGGAATATCTTTTCCCATACACTTCTTTCAATATGTGTGTATCTTGAGATCTGAGTGAGTCTCTTATAGGCAGCATATATATAGGCCTTCTCTGACCCCATGGCTTTTGATTGGAGTATTTAGTCCATTTATACTTAAAGTGATTATTGATAGCATGTAGTTATTGCCATTTTGATGATTTTTTTTCTGGTTGTTTTTGTAGTTCTTTATTCCTTTCTTCCTCTATTGGTTCCTTCCCTTTGGCTTGATGGTTTTGTTTAATGTTATGTTTGGGTTCCTTTCTCTTTATTTTTGTGTATCTACTGAAGAATTTTGGTTTAAATTTACTGCAAGGTTCATATATATTGATCTATATAAATAATACCCTATTTTAAGCTGATAGTTGCTTAAGTTCAGATTCATTGTAAAAACACTACAATTTTACTCAGTATCCCACCATGCTTTATGTTTCTGACACCTTATCTTACATCTTTTTTATTTTGCATGTCTCTTAACTACTTATTGTAGTTAGAGTTGATTTCACTGTTTTTGTCTTTTTGCCTTCATACTAACTTTTAAAGTGGCTGATTTATGACCTTTACTATTTTTGCCTTTACCAGTGAGATTTCTTTTCTTTCATATATTCTCTCATTTCTAGTTGTGAACCAACTTTTATCCTTTTTTATCCTTTAAAGAAGACCCTTTAGCATTTCTTGTAATGCCAGCTTAGTGGCGATGAACTCTTTTAGCTTTTGCTTGTCTGGGATGCTCTATCTTTCTTCCAATTGTGAATGATAATCTTGTCAGGTAGAGTATTCCTTGTTGTAAATTTTCTCCTTTTAACACTTTGACTATATCCTGCCACTTCGTTCTGACCTGCAAAGTTTCTGCTGAAAAAACAGCTGATAGTCTTAAAGTGTTTCCCTTGTATGTGACTATTTGTTTGCTGTCTTTTAGATCATCTCTTTATCATTAACTTTTGCCACTTTAGTTATAGTATGTGTTAGGGTGGATTTATTTGGGTTCATCTTGTTTGGGATTCTCTGTGCTTTCTGGACCTGGACATCTGTTTCCTTTCCCACAGTAGGGAAATTTTTAGCCATTATTAATTCAAATATGTTCTCTGCTCATTTCTCTTTCTCTCTTCTTTCTGGGACAACTGTAACATGAATGTTACTGTGCTTGATGTTGTCGTAGAGGTTCCTTATTCTCATTTTTTAAAATTCTTTTTTCTCTTTGCTGTTCTGTATGATTTGTACTACTCCACCTTCCAGATCACTGATCCATTCTTCTGTATCATCTAATGAGCTTTTGATCCTTTCTAGTGTATTTTTCAGTTTGGTTATTCTTTTTTTAAATTATAGGACAGCAGGAGTTAGGGTGCACATGAGCCAGGGGTGTCCTGGTGCATGTTGTGCTGGGGTAGTCCTGATGGGACAGCTGGGTTGTACATGGGCACATATATTATCACATTATCACACATTGATTTTATTAGTTTGGGTATCAGAGTTCTGGGGAAACATGTCATTGTAGGCAGTATATATAATATTAGGAACATGGGTTTTGTGCTGAAACAATCAAGGTATTAATTCTGGCTTCCCCACACACTAGCTGTGGGCTCTTGAAAAAATTATGTAGCTTTCTCAAACCCCATTTTACTTATTTAAAAAATGGAGGTAATACTGTTTTTTAACTTACATGGTTGTGGTGATGATTATATAAAATAAAGCACACCAAGTGTGCAAAACATGTAGCACAGAGTAAGTACTAAAAAGTTGTCTATTATTTACTACTGTTTAAAAAGGCCAGAAAAGAAACTTTTTGTTGGCACCATTATTATTATTTATAACATAAATATGCAAATGACTATTGAAAAAATCATCAGTGAACAACTTTACTTTTAGTATAAATGGAATCACTTCTACCTTCACTTAATATGCAACAATGATTAGTGCCAATTTGAAAATGAGAGCTGGTAATATTGATAATTTTTCCTCTTACACCTGAATGATTTTTTATATAGCTAGTAAAAACAGTGCTGCTACTTATAATATTTACTCAATGAGAAGCAAGTTGAACTGGTCCAAGCATTAAAAAGTTGTTATTTTTAGGGAAAGATGTTATCTATCTTGTTATCTATATAAAGCACTAGATAAACACATCAAATGTGGCTTTTTCATATTTCAGGGTCATGCCGGAATTGTCCATTTTCTTTTTCTTTTTCTATTCCTGGCCTAAGAAAAGATGATTATTATATACAAAATCGTTTACCGTCATAATTATCCCCTTAATATGAATTTTTATTTTTCTGCATATTTCAAGTGTAGTCTTAATTCTATGCTTCAACAACCCTACTGTTTTTACTTGCATATACAGAATATGTTTCGTTTCTGATCAGAGGCAGATGATGCCTTCAGCACCCAGAAGGCAACATAGATCCTGCAAATATCACAAATGCCAGTACACACATGGTGCCTCCTTGGTGGTATTAGATGTGTAGCTCTAGCAAAGAGCATCCATGGAAATAGCTGAAATGTAGAAGGCAGGTAGGTGGGGGACCAGATGACAGCTTCTAAAAACATAATGGAATGAACACACAAGAGGCAGTTGTCATATGAATTGAGCAATATAATTCAACTGGATATGGCAGAACAGGGTGACTTGGAACAAATCTTGGCCAAGCAGGTCATTAGTAAATAACAGAGAAATATCTTTTGTCAATTTCAGGTTTGTTTCCCCTCTCGCTATCCTCACTTAAATTCTACCTGCTGTCCAAATCACACTTTCCAGATAAACTCCCACCTTCTGCATGAAGACTTCTTTAATACTAATGAGGATGATATATTGAAAGGGAGAATTACATATATATGAGTACATATATATACACACATATATACATATATATGTAAAAGTATATATATGGATACATATACATATATATAAGACTTTATATATATGACTACATATACATATAATATATATAGTCTTATTTTACCTTTGCAACATCTCTTTGAGGAAGCAGATCCTTAGAAATGTTGAGAAAGTTGGCAATCCATTCATCCAAAGTAGTGTTGATGACTTTAGGACTTGTAGAGAATAAGGTGAATATGGAAGATCCAGGTAAAGCTTTCTAGAAAGTTGTTCATGAATCTGAAGCTTAGTAGGACACAGAGGAGGACTTGAAAGCTGTGTGAGTCTTTCACAATTAATGATGGTAGTTAAGAACAAGAGAATAGACAAGATCAGATAAAGTATCTTAAATGAGGGAAAGTGCCTGGGGAAAAAAAAGGGGGGTCTGAGGACAACATTCAGGGAGATGCCAGCATTTAGGAATGAATGGAAACATAGCAGGCAGCAAAAGGAAACTAAGAAGGAGCAGCCATAAAGATGGGAGAAAATTTGAGAGAGTTTGGTGTTCCAAAAGAAAAAGGAGGATGAATTTCAAAAAGGGAGTGGTCAACATAGGCAAAGACCACAGACATTCCAAGTTAGAAGAAAGTTGGATTAAGAGAGGGGAGACGGTTACTAGTGGTGCCCTTAGAACACTTTCTGCAGTTTTATGGGTGGAGATTAAGGTACAGGAAATGTAGACAAGAACATTATACAGCATAGAAAAAGCTTAAAAGCTTATTCATACTGTGATGGGGAAGAAGCAAGTAGAGAGGAAGAGACTGACATAGAAAAGAGAGTGGAGAGACCATGACTGGACTGAACTTTCTGAAGAGATGGGAGAGACTGGGATCTAAATCATATGTGGAGTTAGCTTGATTGTTGATAAGGGAAAGTTTAATGTTTATTGTGAGAAAAAGTTAGGCAGGCACTAAGCAGGAAGCTTGAGGACAGTTTGGCAACCAAGAAGTAAGAGAAGGAGCTGAGCAAAGGGCAGCTCCCTTTGCTCTACTCCATAATTGTAAACCACTCTACATGGCTTGTGGTGTCCTCTGGAAATCCCCAGAAAGATCTGAGATTCAACATCAACAATTCACCTTTCTATACATATTCACAAACATTGTCTCATCATCCATCAGAGTACTCCAGTTTGGAATGCTGAAATCAGAAATGTCTTTCCCTCTTGTTCACAGAATCAGGTCACTCATCCTCACTATAACCTCCTGCTCTTGATAGCTCCCTATTTTTCCAGAACATCTTGGTCTGGCTTCCCTTTCTTCTTTATCCACTCAAGTATCACAGTGGTTCTCTTTCTAGTGCCCATCACCAACCTTCCCCAATGGTTTGAGACTTACAATCCCTTATAGCTATCAGGTTCTCCCTTTACTCATGTGTCAGGTACACAACTGAACCTATGCAGGGGTAAAAGCTTTTCCCTTCTTCACTTCTAAGTTTGTGGCTGGTCTGATAGTTAAATTGACATTAGATAAGTGAATAGGAGAAAGATTTAACTTCATATATCCTGGAACCCCATAAAAATATGAGACTTAAAGAAGTGCCCATACCAACCAGCTTTCATACCTTCTAAATAAAGAAACAACAAATCTGTGAGGGATTGAGGATACAAGAAGGTTTATTTTGGGAGTAGTAAATTAGTGAGTAAGTAACAAAGTTTGTTTATACAGCCTTCTCAGCCCTAAATTCCCTATTTCTGGTGATAAGGATGCCTTCTACCTTTCTGCCTCAGGAAGGGTACCTTTCACATGGGAGATTTATTTCCTCCTTTCAGAGAGACAAAGGAGGATTATAATGTCCTTTTTGTTCTGGCTCTTTCTTAAGTAACTTTAATTCAAAATAATCAATATTCCAAAATGTCATATTTTGGGGTAGCATATTCTGCTCTCCTTCAGTCCTACCTTTGAAACTTGCAAGAAATTTCACAATTCAGAAGTTGAGTTGATAGATCTCTCCATTTAACTGAGCTAGTCTTTTAGTCTTGAAAATTGGTCAGTTTAGTTAAACAACCGTGTTTCATTTCAGGAGGCAGTGCTGTAGGTATGCTCCCAAAGTTAGGCCTGTATGGTGTAAATACGTACATCAGGTATTTAGTAAGAGATATTCCTATGGAAACAAAAGGAAAACAATGGTTAATATTTGGAGTGGACTAAAAATCCAGTCTGAGTCCTGAGGGCAGCCAGTCAAAAAATTTTTAGATGTCTTGCTCAAAGCATCTTGTGATGGAGTGAAGGCAGGCAAGCAGTGGAAATTCTTACAGATTTTCCTAGTTTGTACTTTGAATGTCTCTGGTGATCTTTCTGAGTGGCCCACACAGCAACAGACATGAAGACTGTCCATACATGAAATGCTGTAATTTCTCTGAAGTTTATATCTAGTTGTCCAGTTTTATCTTGCATGGCTTCAGGAAAAGGGCAGTTTTAGTTCTTAATTGTTTCAAGTCAGAAGGGAGAGAGGAAAACTAGAAATGTTATTTTGGAGAGTTGTGGTCAGATATTAGAGAAAACTGGAAGAATTCTGGGTAGTCTAGTCCAATTTACAGGTAGATAACAAAACCTCAAAGACAATAAATAAGACTAGAATCTGATATCCACAAGACTGTGTTATAGATTTTACTGAAAACAATTTTTTTTTCTCGAAAGTCACCTCATTTCTATCAGAGATAAACAAAGTAAGACTAATTTTTTGCAAGATAAGTCTAGTCTCATTAAATTTGGCCTTAAACAATAAACTTGATTATTTTCATAAGTACAGCAAGAATATAGTGATAGACCAGATAGGCTCCTTTAAGTCTGTTTCACTAGAATAATTTTCATTAAAAAAAATTCAGATTGAACTCTTTAAAGTCTCTTGAGCCTAGGAAACCAAGCCAAGGACACAACATCAGTCTTAATCTGCAATACTTACACATTTGGATTAATTCCTTTCTTATTGATGTTCCCAAAATATCCTGATTCCTGAGCCTGCAGGAAGGAATTTTCCTTACTCATCTGGTAAGGTTGTCCAGAACCTTGTAAACAAGTTACTAGACTGTTTATCCAAGGGGCTTTATTTGCTCCTGAAAGTCAACCTTAGGTCCTTATGGATTTCTGGTCATATCTGGGTCTATATACATCTTTTTCAAATATGACATTCCAGTCAAAGCCTTGGCCATATAACTAATGTTTCCAATTATGTCATGTTACAAGAACAGATTCTTATGGAACTCTACAAATAATTATACTACCACAAAAATAAGAATACTCACCAGGAGTTTATGAATTCTGGTGAGATCAGGTAAGGAAAAAAATAATTGTTTTATCTTCACAAAGGTATACTTTACCAAACTGCTGGTAGTTTAAGAGAAAAGAGAAAATAGCTTCCTTAAATCTAGAAAAAAAATTAAATAAGCAAAAATGTTTCAAAAATTCATTTAAATTATACAATCATCTTCATCAGTTCATTCAGTCCCATGTAATTAATTTTTTTATCTTGATCTTTTATTAGCAGTTTAATGAAGCTGTCATGTTCTTCATTAGAGTTCTGTAAATCCTTAGTGGTATGGTCTGAAAGTCATCTGAAATATGTACTTGTTAGAATCCCTTCCATGGGTCTCCTTGAAGATGAAATACTTTTGCAGGAAGGTTCTTGCAAAAGCATCAGAATTAAGCAGCAACTGTGTATAAATGGTAAAGGACTTAAAAATGGCCATAATTAAAGATCTGATAAGAGTTCAGTATAATACAATTGACAAGGAAATTTGGTTATTTCTGTGACATACACTTTAATATGGAATATTAATAATTGGAATTATGACTGATAACACTACATATCGATTTTAGGAATCTTATATAATTTCTGTAACACTTACATTAATAACCCATACCCATATGAACATAACCTAAAGAGGTTAAATATCACTTCTTATTTGACAATGCTTCTCATGTAATTTAACATAAACAACACTAATGTTTAACATCTCTTTTACTAGGAGGAGAGAGAACAAAACTTTGAGATGTTCCATGGACCCTCTGGAAATCTCAAAGTTTGTTCCAGATTAAAATGATTTTGATGTGGGGACCAAAGGCAGAAGAAAAATTATTAAATTTTCTTATTACCTACAGCCCATTGACTGTAATTGACTCTGTGCTTGAAACAGGCTGAGTGACATTCCTCTAGAGACTCAACTGCCTTGGTGTTGACACTTTGCTAAGGGCAAAGGACAATCATATCCCGACCCCTCACTGCTCCCCTCACCGATCACTCCAGGATCTTGCAAGCCTACTTTAACATGCAAACTTTCCTTTAGAAATTTCCTTTATCTCTAAACCCCCAAGATTGAAAGTCAATCTTCCCCAAGAATATGGTCCACCAATATACATCTGAAGGGTTTCATGACTAAGGTTTTGTTAGATGGTAATAAATGACCTTTTCCCAATAATAGCTAGCTCCCACAAGGTCCTGGAAAACTTGTTTCCAAAATTCCTTAGAGACTTACACTCTCCCTAACCCCCTCCCAACTTGAAAGTATATAATGGGTCACTGTTCATGACCCCAGTGAAGCTTTCTGCCCATGGATCCTTTTGCTTTAATAAAATTAACTTTTTGCACCAAATACATTTCAAGAATTCTTTCTTGGCCATCAGCTTTGAACCCTAATGTCTTTCCTACATCAACTTCATTTAAAATTTGATTTGGGGGAAATTTGTCAAAGATATTAAAAGGTTATGGAGTACCTGGGTGGTTCAGTCCATTAAGTGTCTTCCTTTGGCTCAGGTAATGATCCCAGGGTCCTGGGATCAAGCCCTACATCAGGCTTTGTGCTTAGCAGGGAACCTGCTTCTCCCTCTCCCTACTCGTACTTGCTTTCTGTCAAGTAAATAAATAAAACCTTAAAAAATATATTTTAAAAGATTTTAAAATACTTGATTAAATAGGATCACAGATCACTGTGAAACAATACATTTAACCAAAGTGACAATTTAAAGGCAGTTACAAAAGGTTACATAGTTGTAAGCAAAATTTAGCTCTTCTAACATCGAGAAGACTGTGTTTTAAACAATGAAAGACCTGATGAAGACAGCATGAAATACACTAAATTATTTTGATAAAACACAGAATCTTTGTTTTCTAATCAGATTACTTAAAAGGTAAAGAAAAGTCTTTCATAATCTCTTATTAGAAGAAGATCAATAGTCAAAGAAAACTTTGTCCTTTTAGCAGAAGAAAGAATATTAAGTTTTAGTTTTACACAAGCATAAGTATACAATTTTTATTAAAACTTATTTTAAAAGCCCTTAAATTTATTCAATTTTAGCCCGCTTGACTACACAAGGAAAGATTTTTTTCCTTCTCCCTTTTCAACTTTATATATCCATTTAGTTTGTTCTCTATTCTCTTCTTTGTTACTCAGAAATTACCAGATTTTCTATGTTAAACAAAATTACTATTTTTCCTTTAACAAAATACATTTCTATACCTCATACTTTTCTTAGTCACATCCTACTTTTTTTTTAAAAGATTTTATTTATTTGACAGAGAGAGAGATCACAAGGAGAGACAGAGAGAGAGAGAGAGAGGAGGAGGCAGGCTCCCTGCCTAGCAGAGAGCCTGATGTGGGACTTGATCCCAGAACCCTGAGATCAGGACCTGAACTGAAGGCAGAGGCTTAACCCACTGAGCCACTCAGGCAGCCCCACATCCTACTTTTTTCTTATAGAGATGTTTCCCTTACTATTTCTGGGAGTTTTAAGTACACTTACTAAATTAACTCATTAGTTAACTATTAAATTAATTATAGTTTTTAACACTTAGAAACTTTAATTTCTAGTAAAAGCTGATAAGGGAGCAATTGTGAACTATCTGTTAAATCCAACATTCTTTTGATTGGCAGATTTATGAATATATTTCATGATTTTTAGAAGCATATACTTTTTTTATATAGTACAGTTTTTCAATGTGGCACAGGACATGTTTACTGACCAAGCCAAATATCTTTAGTTTCTCTGTAATAAGAAGCCAAAAGGGGTTAGACCTATGTTTAGTAACTAATTTTTCAGTATTTTATTTTGTTTGGAAATGATCCAGTCAGTGAATTTCCATCATTTAACTTAATTTATTAAAACTTTAAGGTTTAAAGTTACCAAAAAAGATTTTGGAAACTATTTAAGTAGACATATTATACAATCTAATTATTATTGAAAACTTAACTTACAAACTTTTATCTCATTTACATCTATTTAAATCATTTGTTTAAAGCAATCATATCTATATTGCTCATGAAAATTTCACGAGATATTAAAGCAGCTAGCCATCATCTTAAGTTACTTTTCTTGCTGACAAATTTTGTAACAGAGATAATATGAACTTATTTGACAAATAAGCCCAGGTGGAATAAAAGTTGTATGTCTGCACTACATTTAATGTTGATAACTCTGAAGACATTCTTTTTTTAAAAATTAAACCAATATAATTAAGCTAGCTTTTATTTACTGAAGATTATTCCAAATCATGTGAACTTGAAAAACATTTCTGTTAGTTTCAAATATATTTCTGAAAGCTTAGAAGTATTTATTTTGATCAGCATTTATTTTTCTTTAAGCCATTAAGTGGAGCCTTTAAAAAATTAATTTTGGCAATACCATCCTGGTGTAGGAAAATATCACATATACATAGCACACATTTATAGACATACATAAACATACAGAGACCTTATAAATTTCATTCTAAATTTTGGTCATGAATTAGGTACGGTAATACGGAACTCACTAGTTTATAAATAGCAGTTGGATTCAAACTGTTTCTGTAATTGGAGTAAAATGTGTACCTGCTCAGATAGCTAAAACTTTTTACTAATATTTGTGAAGACTCTTAAGAATTGTATTTGTTTTTGATAAGTAATCTTAAGAAGGCTGTGAACTAGTGTTTGGGCAAAGGAGCCTTTAACAAAGTTTGTATATTAAAAAGCTTCTTTCTTCCCTTTTTTCTTCAGTCTCAGGTAATTGTGGGCAGAGTTTTATCTCCTGGGTTGTTTATATTTCAAAGACATGTTAAGATTTACATCTTCAAGGGATGGAGCAAAAATGTATGTTTTCTCTTAGGAGTTTTGTGGTATATTTCTCTACTATCAGAAGTGTAGGGTAATTATTTCTTAAAATTAAGTTTCTATCTTTTTCTTAAGTACAGGACAGTTCTGTTTCTAAAATCCCAATCTTTTATAATACCTACACATGTTCAGATGAAGAGAGGAGGTTTGAGGTTGTTAAATTAAGTGGACTTGGAATTATTTCTAGAACATCATACTTCACATTCCCCCATGAGAAAGAAACTTTTCATACCCCAGCAGAAGGAACAATTTCTCCTTGACCAGCAAAAACTGAGCCAATGAGAACTCAGCAAAACAGCCCCTTCCAGCTTTCTCTTTTAATGTATAAAAGCAGGCTCATCTCCTCTATCCTAACCAGACTTGCCAATGGTTTGCCATAGTTTATTTTTCCTGAATTGCAATTTTCTGCTATTCCTGAATACACTAAATTGGTTGTAAAATAACTGGATCTTTCGTTTTCTAAGGTCAACATTACATGGTGACCATGGTGACCGGGAAGGGACCCAAAGGAGACAAACCCATCAGAAACTAATGATTTCCGGAATCATGTGAAGTACCCACTTGAGTCCTTTGTGCTCTCTGCTTCTGTGAGTCATATTCTTCCTTTCAGTTAAGTAAGTCTCCTCTTGGATATGAACTCCTTCCTTTTGGTTGAGCTCTCTGACTTTATTTAGGATCTGTTCTTGTTTTTATGAAGGCACCGTTGTTCTTGCTGAGTACTCTTCTGTCTTCTGATCCTCTGGTTTTGAGTAATGGGATCCCCATCTGCTAAATTCTCTTAGGAGGGACCTCCTTCTATTACCCCAGCCAGTTTTATGTTCAAAAACTATGGTCCTGGGTCATCTGGGTGGCACAGTCAGTTAAGTGTCTGACTCTTGGTTTTGGCTCAGGTTGTAATTTCAGGATCATGAGATCAAGCCCTGAATCAGGCTCTGTGCTTAGTGCAGAGACTGCTTAAAGTTTTCTCTCCCTCTCCTTCTACCCCGCTGCTCCACTCTTCCTCTCACTCTCTAAAATAAATAAATAAATCTTAAAAAAAAAAGCCCTATGGTCCCTGCTCATGTGCATTTTTTACTACTTGGACCAATTTAACCAAAAATAATTTAGAATTCCAATGGCTATCATGGGATGCTTTTGATCTCCCCAAACTTTTTTTTTTAGAACCATCATTCTAAAATAAAACAGATTGAATAGAACCCCTATTTCAATTTGTATCTTGAGGCTTCCAGGTGTATTCAGGACTCTAAAATCATCTCTTTTGCTAAGGTCTTAATGCTAAGCCCCTAATTTCCCATGTCCCCTCGACTAAAGCTGAACTATAAGCCATAGACAAAGATTTTCCTGGAGTTATTGAAGTTCTCCATAGATTTGCCAAGGAATTTGATATAGTCATTCAGACTTACAAACACGTTCCTTAGATTTGTTCCAGCTACTTCACATGCATGTTGGTGAAGGCCAAGCCCAACACTGGATGAAAACAGCTAATTGGGATGATCCTGAATAAATCTCTAGAATTTTAAATGTGATACCAACCCCATTGCCTTTTTATATGATCAGGCTGGGCAATTCAGAAAACCAGTGAACCTGTGAACAACTATTACAATCACTTCCACATTGTTTTTAAGGAAAATTCTGCCCTCCTTATGGATGCTGAATCCACTAAGGTAACCTTCAACTCTGTTCATTAAAGGGCTGAACTGGGATCTTTCTCTTGTAGTTAAGAGAACTAGGATGGAATGGGAAAGTATCCAGCCTAGATTCAGTTTTTTAGCAAATCAGCTCACCTATACCCTAGAGGATTCAAATAAAAGGAATACCAGTAAGATCTTTGATTTCCAGATCTAACAAAAAGAAGCCCCTAAACAAAACCAAACCCCTCCTGGACTCTGCCACTTTTGCAAAAAAAAACAAGATGCTGTAGGAAAGATTGTTCCAAATGTAAGCATCCCATGTGTGGTTAGCCCTTTAACCACCCTTTCCAATACCTTTCAAACACCCAGCTATACAGTTCTGAGGAACTACAGGACTTTTCCCAATCATTCCTCTTACCGGGCTTAGAGAATTCTTATGAACACTGGAGCTACACTTTTGGTGCTCGATCCTATTGTTATTAAATAACTCCTTATGCCAAAGTACTGAAACAATTCAGAGGGAGGGGATCTTTAATAAATACAAACAGGTTTCTATCTATAAACCTATTCCCTTTCATTTAGGCCCTCTAAGAGATACTCATACTCTTCTTCTTAGTTCCTCCACCCCTATTCATGTATTAGGTTGAGATTCTTTAGAGAAATATCATGCTGGAATTTTTCTCCTGAAAGGGTGAGATGATTCTAGAATTTGATAGCAACCAAAATAGTCAACTAAGTAAATCAGATGACATTCCAATATCTTTTATTTGCTCCATCAAATTTTTTCCATGATTGAGTTCTCTGTGGATAAGGTCAGTTAATAATTCTTTACTTGGGAAGGAAAGCAGTGTGCCTAGACAGTAATGGCCCAGGGTTTTACTAAAAATCCTCCCTACTCCCAAATCTTAAAAGTGGATTTAGATGATATAAAGTTACCTGGAAGCTTTAATTTATTATAATATGTAGACGACTTGTTTCTCTCCTCCCCCTCTCAGGCCTCTTTGCAGGAAGGCAGCATCTACCTGTTAAAACTTTTAACCTTAAAGGGACAAAAATCTCCAAAGAGAAACTGCAATTTGCTCAGACTCAGGTTGGACATTTGCGGGACCTGATATTCAGAACAAGGGCTGTATTTAAATCCAAATAGGCTTCATGACATCCTGAACATCCCCAAACTAAGTGCTAATTAGGTTTTCTCAGACTAGCTGGCTACTGTCAAAATTGGATTTCAAACTCTCTTTTTCTCACTGTAATAATCTTTTTTTTAAAGATTTTATTTATTTATTTGAAAGACAGAGATCACAAGTAGGCAGAGAGATAGGCAGAGAGAGAGGAGGAAGCAGGCTCACCACTGAGCAGAGAGCCCGATGCGGGGCTCGATCCCAGGACCCTGGGATCATGACCCTAGCCGAAGGCAGAGGCTTTAACCCACTGAGCCACCCAGGTGCCCTCTCACTGTAATAATCTTAACCCTGCCACTTGTCTTCCCTTCTCTATGGCAATACCCCTCATGCCTTTGACTCTGACAGATCACCTCCTGACTCTCCATGATAACTTATGGGAAACTGGTTTGTATAACATTAACTCTCCGTGGTTTACTGATGGTTCTTATTTAAAAGGTGAAAATGGGGTGCCTGGGTGGCTCAGTGGGTTAAGCCTCTGCCTTCGGCTAGGGTCATGATCCCAGGGTCCTGGGATTGAGCTCCGCATCAGGCTCTCTGCCCAGCAGGGAACCTGCTTCCCCCCTCTCTTTTTCTGCCTTTCTGCCTACTTGTGATCTCTGTCTGTCAAAAAATAAATAAAATATATTAAAAAAATAAAAGGTAAAAATGATAAATATTATGCTGGGTATGCTATTGCAACTCCTTTTGAAGTCACTGAAGCAACACTTTTGCCCTAGGCTAAACTGGTCCAACAGACTGAATTGTATACTCTTTAAAAAAAAAAATTATTTCTTTTCAGTGTTCCAGAATCCATAGTTAATGCATCCCCCCAGTGGTCCATGCAATATGTGCCCTCCATAATTCCCACCACCAGGCTCACCCAACCTCCTATTCCCCTCCCCTCCAAAACCCTCAGTTTGTTTCTCAGAGTCCACAGTCTTTCATGGTTTGTCTCCCTCTCCAATTTCCCCCAACTCACTTCTCTCCATCTCCCAATGTCCTCCGTGTTATTCTTTATGCTCCACAAGTAAGTGAAACCATATGATAATTGACTTTCTCTGCTTCACTTATTTCTCTCAGCATAATCTCCTTCAGTACTGTCCATGTTGATAGAAAAGTTGGGTATTCACCCTTTCTGATGGAGACATAATTCTCCATTGTATATATGGACCGTATCTTCTTTAACCATTCGTCCTTTGAAGGGCATCTTGGTTCTTTCCACAGTTTGGTGACTGTGGCCATTTGCTGCTATGAACATTGGGGTACAGATGGCCCTTCTTTTCACTACATCTGTATCTTTGGGGTAAATATGCAATAGTGCAATTGCAGGTTCATAGGGTAGCTCTATTTTTAATTTCTTAAGGAATCTCCACACTGTTCTCCAAAGTGGCTACACCAACTTGCATTCCCACCAACAGTGTAAGAGGGTTCCCCTTTCTCTACATCCTCTCCAACACTTGTTGTTTACTGTCTTGTTAATTTTGGCCGTTCTAACTGGTATAAGGTGGTATCTCAATGTGGTTTTGATTTGAATCTCTCTGATGGCTAGTGATGAACATTTTTTCATGTGTCTGTTAGCCATTTGTATGTCTTCTATGGAGAAGTGTCTGTTCATGTCTTCTGCCCATTTTTTGACGTGATTATCTGTTTTGTGTGTGTTGAGTTTGAGCAGATCTTTATAGATCTTGGATATCAGCCCATGGTCTGTATTGTCATTTGAGAATATCTTCTCCCATTCTTGATTAGGCCCGCATTTTAGCCAAAGGCCAAACTGCAAATATTTATACTAACAGTAGGTATGTTGGAATAGCTCATGACTTTGGAATGTTATGGAAACAGCAAGGCTTCCTTACTTCCAGCAGGGATAAAATTAACAATGGCCTTTATATACAGATATTATTAGATGTCATATTCTTGCAGACACTTTGTCCGGTATCAAGTTCCTTGGACATCCCAAACTCGATTCCCTGGAGGCTAATGGAAACCACCAGGGTGATTATTTCTGCAAAGTATTTTGCTCTCAAAGGAATAAACAACTAAACCTCTGCCTTGGTCCAAAGTGATGTTCCCTCAAATAATAATTCAGAAAAATTGACTAGAGATGTCCAACAGTTGGCCGCAGAAAAGGGCAAAACAATATTGGAAATCTACTAAATGTTGGTTCAATAAAAAAGGAATTCTGGTTTTAGTCAAATAATAATCCAGTGCTGCCAGAGACTCTAAAATTCCCATTACTACATATGCGATGAATTATTAGTCTACTGATAAAAACCTTTATAAGCCAATACTAGTGATTAAATATTAATAAGATCACATACTGCCTACTTTGCTTATCCCGCCTGCCCTAAATATAATTCAGGAAAAGCAGTCTGCAACTGCTCCTGGACCCTTCAAATTGCCCAATGGACCATTCAAGTTTTGGCAGATGGATTTTATTTAGCTTCCCCTATCTCATGGATATAAACATGTCTTGGTAATGGTTTGTATGTTTTCTTACTGGACTGCTAGTTTTGTGGTTAAAATTCTACTAGAAAAGATCATCCCTACCTGGGAAATCCTCTCGAACTCCATAGTGGCCAGGGAACTCACATTAACAGGTCTGTGATGTTTGACCAGTGTTACAACACTTCTACTGTGCTTACTGCCTTCAATCCTCAGGGTTAACTGAAAGCACTAATAGCATTATTGGGCAAAATTTGTAGAGAATCTTCAAATATCCCAGCCAACAGCGTTGTCATTAGTGGTTCTAAATTTCAGGTCAACCCCTTTTGGAATTCATTAACTCTCACAGGATGGCCAGTGTCCTTGGCCCCTGCTTCTTTTGATCCAGAAATGGTAAAAGGAGATAAGCTTAAATATTGCAAAGGCCTAATTGCTTCTGTTGGGAATAACCATGCTTTAGTAGAGCAATCTTTCCACAGTGTACTCCGCAGAGACAAAGACCTTAAACATAATACCTTGCAGCCCAGGAATTTCATCTAAAGACATGTCCAGAAAGACTCTCTTCAACCCTGTTGGAAAGACCCCTATCAGGTACTGTTAACCAACCCCTGTGCTGCCAAACTCCAAAGAATAGACCCTTGGATCCATGTGTCACATCTACAGAAAGCACCAAAACCTGACTAGATCTGCACTCCAACTGCTGATGTGAATATAAAGATTTCTAGGAATTGAAGCTGATGACAGCTGAAGGAGACCACTTTCCCAAGATGATTGGACCAGACCTGTATACCTTTTTCTCACTGTTGATTCTTACCTTATTTCATTCCTTTCTTTCTTGGCTCAATCTATTGCAAAAGAGGAATATCTTTCTTCCTTTTTATTAATTTTTAAATTTTTATTAACATACAATGTATTATTAGCCCCAGGGGTACAGGTCTGTGAATCGCCAGGTTTACACACTTCACAGCACTTACCATAGCACATACCTTCCCCAATGTCCATAACCTAACCACCCTCTCCCTAACACCCTCCCCCTGACAACCCTCAGTTTGTTTTGTGAGATTAAGAGTCTCTAATGGTTTGTCTCCTTTCCCATCCCATCTTGTTTAATTTTTTACTTCCCTACCCCCCAAGCTTTCCACTTTGCCTCTCAACTAAAAGAGAAATATCTTTCTCACCATTGACTCTGTCACCAGAAATCCAATCTGTTCTTTCCTATTGAAATATGATTTGTGGGGTGCCTGGGTGGCTCAGTGGGTTAAAGCCTCTGCCTTCGGCTCAGGTCATGATCTCAGGGTCCTGGGATCAAGCCCCGCATCAGGCTCTCTGCTCAGCGGGGAGCCTGCTTCCCTCTCTCTCTGCCTGCCTCTCTGCCTACTTGTGATCTCTGTCTGTCAAATAAATAAAATCTTAAAAAAAAAAAAGAAATATGATTTGTCCCCTGCATCCAAGAGAAATACGAATGAGCCCAATTACAGAGCTCTGGAGAGGAGGGGGAGTTGTAAGGGACAGGGCAAAATGAATTGTACCACCTATCTTTGTGTTTCTGCTAAATTCATTTCCTGACTTTCAGCATTTACATGAGTAACATGTGTATCCTAGACCTGGAGACCAGGCCAGAGTGCTTGTAGTAAATCTTGTAGGGAAAGAGAGGTTAAAACAGGCAGTTAGATGTTTAAGGGATTTTCTGGGGAACATGGAGGGTTTTTAGGAGCTAAGGGAATTTGCTGAGGAGATAGGGCTGGATTTTATTATTTTATTTTTTAGGTTTTTATTTAAATTCCAGTTAGTTAACATACACTGTAATATTAGTTTCAGGTGTACAATTTAGTGACACAGCTGGATTTTAAAAAGAGGAATTTATGTTGGATGTAGACTTTAATTTTTGTTCTAAGTCTAATTTCTGTTCTTTAATCTTATTAAGGGAGTCTCTAAGACTAGCAATTATACTCCTCTGTATCCACTTTATAATTTGGTCTTTCCATAGGTACCAACAAGGCAGTTGTTTAGGATGAGAGCTCTTTAACTTTTTTTCAAATATTGAAGTTTTTCTAATTCAAAGGATTTATTGTCTGGCATTGACAAGCAGGATCTTATATTAATCTCAATAGAGACTCAAACCAATAAGACTTTTTATAGCTTACCCATGAACATAAGAGGCATCCCAAAAGAGAGTGCAAAAGATGCAGTGCTCACAAGATCCAGAGAGTTCAATCCCAGAGTTAGCCTAAGAAAACAAAACATTTGTTGTCACCAGTAGTAAGAGTGGTGTAGTGAAAATGATGTCTCCAGTTTCCCATGAGAATGTGAGATGCCTCCGATCACAGACCCACTAATCTGTGCCACTGAGCAGGTGCTATTAGAATTATACTTTGGGGTGCCTGGGTGGCTCAGTGGGTTAAGCCTCTGCCTTCTGCTCAGGTTATGATTTCAGGGTCCTGGGATTGAGCCCCACATTGGGCTCTCTGCTCAGCGGGGAGCCTGCTTCCTCCTCTTTCTCTCCCTGCTTCTCTGCCTACTTTTGATCTCTGTCTGTCAAATAAATAAATTAAAAAAAAAAGAATTATACTTTTTCAGCACTAACAAAACAACAATGGTTTAGACAACAAAGGCCCCTTATGAACTGGGACACCTCATGGCAAACTCCCCTGAGAGCTGGCACAGTTGGACAAAGAGAATGTTGCCTGTGAGTTCATATGTTGGATTTCCAGCCCATTTAGCTGGCTACCAGATGCAAGCCAGTAATTGTACTTTCTGGCTGGCAGAGACCAGAGGGAATATTCTTACTGGTCACAAGGCCATACACTCAGGACAGAACAAGATGAAAAGAAAACTTCATCTGGTTTTTACATAAAGGACCCACAGCCAAGTTTGTCTAAACAGATGCCAGTCTGGTGAGAACCGTGAACTCACCAGTTTGTGAAGCATTCTACCCTATTGTTTCCCTCCTTATGACAAATGACACAAAAGACAGAGACAAATGAAAACAATCACCATCTCTGGGAGGAAAGAGATCAATAGAAAACAAGAGTACTGGGGGCGCCTGGGTAGCTCAGTCAGTTAGGTGTCTGCCTTTGGCTCATGTCATGATCTCAGGGTCCTGGGATTGAGCCCCACATTGGGCTCTCTGCTCAGCAGGGAGCCTGCTTCTCCCTCTCCTGCCTCCTGGACCTCCCCCTGCTTGTGCTCTGTCAAATAAATAAATAAATAAAATATTAAAAAAATAAGAAAACAAGAGTACTGATAATAAATATTTACCAGAGTCACTATATCCAAGGAACTTGATCACACAAATATATTCTGCAAAATTAAATTTAGAAAAAGAAAAGGACCCTCTCTTTCACTTCTGCCAGACCCCATGAGATCCAGGAGACTGATGTAGTAAGAATTCTTACCTTCTGTGGTCTCTTTTCAGATCCCAGGATCTCTCAGGTGCAGCAGCCCCAGAATGAGTAATGTCCAGGTAGTGGAGGGTCCTAGGTCAGGGGTCAAAACTGCAGAGGTGGGAATGAGGAACTTTTCCCTTTTTCTCTTCTAGGTTCTTTGGCTGGGCTGATAATTAAATAAATATGAGACAGATTTATAGGAGAAAAACAAATTTAATTTCATACATATAAGAACCCCATATAAATATGACTCAAAAAAAAGTGACCAAAGCAGGCAGCTTTTATAACTTCAAGCCCCCCCCGACCCCGGAAAATGTAAAGAATTCATAAGACAAAGAGGTTTGATTTTACGGTTGTAAATTAGTGAGGAAGTAATAAGGTATTTTATGTAGCCTTCTCAGCCCTAAATTCATTCCCTATTTTTGGTGGTAAGGTGCCTTCTACTCTGGGTATAGAGTATAGAGTGGGTATACTTCACATGGGTGATTTAGTTCCTTCTTTCAGGGGCACAAAGGAGGGTTAGAATGTCCTGCTTATATCAGCTGTTTCTTAAGTAACTTCAACTCAAAGTAATGTGCCAAAGTAGCGTATTTTGGGGTGACATATTCCTGTTCTTTACCTGGTTCCCACTGCTGCCCCAACGTGCAGCTTCATTCCCTTTCCCACAACAGTAGCACAACCACAGCCTTCACTGTCAACACTGTCCTGCCCCTTTTCTAGATTTTGATAGACCCCAGGCTTGCACCCTATTTATGTCCCCGAACAGGGGGTCCGGCAACATCAGACTCCACCTCGACTCTCTCCCTCCCCCAGAAATTCTCTGACCTTCTCTGATTCACCCTTTCTTTTAGACTGGGAGTGTGTGTGTTTGAAAGTCCCATCCAAGACCTTATGTGCATGAGCAACAACTATTATTATCGCCGAGGAATCTGATGTGCCCCGTCTCTGTCTAGGATCCACCCGGTTCGCCTTCCAGGGGGCGCTTAGCCTGAGAGATAGGTCCCAGCACACCTTGCGGTGGCGTGCGTGGCTCAGAGCTGTTGTCTGTGACGCATCACGCTATTGTCGCCCTTCACGCACTGGGGGTTGGTGTGGTGAGAGAATCCACCTTTCTTTCTTTCTTTCTTTTTTCTTCTTCTTTTCTTTTTTTTTTTTTTAAAGGAAAAACTTGGTAGTGAGGGAGAAAAGAAACCAAGGAGGAAGCTAGGACTGGGAGAGGACTTTGGCAGGACTCAGTACGGAGCTGAGGGGTGGACCTTTACTGGCAGCAGCAGGCGCGCCGGGTCCATTGGCTGCAGGAACAAGTAGAGGAGCGAGAGACCGCTGCCTGGGCCCTGGCCTCTGAGCTGCAGCGGCTATGGAGGGAGCGCAAGGAGGTGGCTGTACAGCTTCGATGTGCGCAGGCTGCTTTGCAGCATGTGTTGGATGAGAGAAATGTGTTGCGTGGGCGACTGCTCCGGGCAGAGAAGTCGGGCCGGGTTGACCAGCCTCCTCAGGAGGTCACCTCTGAGTCAGGAGGAGAACAGCGTGGGGCCGCTGCCTGGCCAGAGGATATGGATGAGAAGGGCAAGATGATGGCCACGGAGGCACAGGCCATGCACCGTTTGGACGCCCGGATGGCAGCTCCGGCCGCCGCCGCAGCGGCTCCTGCAGCCATGCTTTATGTGCAGGCACTTCCAAGCTCCTGGGCCCAGGCTTTGCAAACCTCTCTGCCAGTGCAGGTGCCACATCCATTCCCATTCTCTGCATCATTCCCAATGGGATTCCCATGCTGGGCACCTCTATCACGCTCAGTAGTTGTGGAAGCAGACACAGCAGCGGCAGCAACAACAGCAACAGCAGTCCCACTCCAGATGCCCCTGAAGCCACCTCTGGGGGTCCAGGAGCAGATGGCACCACTGTGTGAACAGAAGTGCTGTGACCAGGAGGAATATTCTGAGACCTTCCAGGGAGGATGTCCCTTGGGGGACAGCAGAAGCCACAGCCAAGATGAAGGTCCTGTGTGTCCCCAGGGAAAGACTTCGCTGGAGGACAGTGGGAGCCACAGCCAGAAAGATCTGGAGAGACCTCAGAGGACAACATCCCTGGAAGACAGAAGCTCCAGTCAGAAGGAATGTCCATTGATGCCCCAGGAGAAGTACCTCCTGGAGAACAGCAAGAGCCACAGCCAAGAAGATCAAGAGAGGCCCCAGGGGACATCCCCACTGGGAAGCAGCAGGAGCAGTAGTGTGAGAAAAAGCCCCAAGAAACAGCAGCCTCCAGGGCAGAAAGCCAAGCCACTAAAAGGGGAAAAAAGTCTCAGATTCCCAACTCCAGGGGAAGCCTGCCTCAGGAGGCAGTCCAAAGAATTGGGACTGCCCATGGTGTAAAGCTATGAATTTTTCATGGTGCACGCCCTGCTATCAATGCAAGAAAGTCTGTGTAGCAGTTGAGAGTGGAGGCCTGGACACAGGAGAACCTCACTAATTTTAGGAAAGTAAGAATGGAAACACTCCAAAGAAAAACCAATTTCGTAAGACGCCCCCCTACCCCGATCAAAAAGTAGCTCATTTACTTCACAGAAAATTTGAAAACCAAAATCATGGTACAGAAAATTAAATAAAGTAGTCCATTATCCCAATACCAATAATCACTTTTTATCATTCTGATTACACACACACGAGCATAGATATATGTATGTTTTTATTTTATATATCTATTTTAACAAGGATAGACTACTTTTTGAGTATCACACATTTTAAATAGGGGATTTTTCCTAATTGCATTTAAGTTCACAGATGGTGGATTATGGATAACTGATGCTGACTGGTTGACACCCTGGAGAGGCTGAAGTCATGAAGCCTTTTCCTTTTTCACTTTTTTTCTGTTTTCTTATTAACCTCTTTTTCCTGAAAATGTTATGTTGCTGGCTAGTAACAACCATGTGTTTTCAAGTTACAACTGTATTGAACTTTAGGAGTATTGTTTTTCCTTGAAAATGTTATTATTCCTTTTTAAATTACTACAGTGTTCATGTTGCTTCTTGTTTTTAAGTTTTATAGGTGAGGGCCTGTTTTTGTGTCTCTGAGCCTGCAGAAATTGTTTATTGTTGAAGAAGCTGAACCCATCCCATTAGAAGATCTCCCAAGAGTCTAAAGAAATCACACCTTGATTCCAGCTGACCCACACCTCACTGAGACCCCCATTGACTGGAACTGAGAAGAATGAGAGGAAATCACGAAGAAGAGATGGTCTGGCACTCATAAGGGGGGAAAGGACGGCAAAACAATTTTGTTAGAATTTAATTTCTCTGTTGGGACAAGGGATTAATTTGGAAGAGTTGAGGGGTTTGCAATGTTAAATTCTATAGACGGTAGTAAATTTGATGGGTTACATTTAATTCATTAAACAAGTAGTTATCATTACCTAGTGTATGTTAGGAGCTAGAGCCATATGTTAATATTTAATGCACACATCACAACTTTTTGGTGAGTTTGTTTAGATAATAAGAGGGAGCATACTTTGAGATAAGAGGTGACTTCTTTGCCTTGTGTATACTATGGCCTTTGGGTAAAGCCAATTGAAATAACAGTTATTTTTGCAGTTCTGGGAGCAATATCAGAGACTTTCATGAGAAGAGTTACTAGACTAATCATCTCATTGCTCCTAGGTGAAACAAATGACCAATGGCAAATATTGGGAAAGTAGCATCAGGAAGTAAAGGCAGGACTTTTCTGAAAGTGTAATTTCTTCCTTTGAGATGGAAAAACTATTCTTCCTGGTTGCCTGAAAAACTACTGGGTGGCTTAAAGACAGTGTTTGAGGGAGTACTGACTACACACATGAACCCTCAGTCTTGTCTCCTTCCATCCCAAGCCCCTCTCCAGTCAAGAGTGGATGAAGGGCAGGCAAGATGGACAGACATCGTGCTTCTCTTGGATTGGATTAAAAATAATACTGAACTGGGACAAACACTCTTGAGAATGCCCCTGGTCCCCTTCTCTCCCACTTGGTGTATTCTCTTCAAGGATCTCTGTTCTTCTGAGGTAGCTGAAGGAGGGAGCCAGGGTTGAGCCCAGGGGGTGGGGAGGTAGATCAGCTTCAGTCTGAACAAAAGATGTTATAGTTATAAGTTAAAAGATGTTATAGTTAAAAAATGTTATAGTTTCCCCTATGAGATCTCCCCAGCTTACCAAGCTCAATATCTGCCAGGGTTTTTCTGATCCTAATTAGTAATAAAGAGTATGCACTTGCCCCCTGTATCTTCTGTGTCATGTATTGGGACAGGTTGGTCAGAGGTGGCAGCTTAAATGTGTCTTCCTTCTTTCCCAGTAAGGTGAAGGAAAGTTCAATCTTGTTCATTATGAGAGGGCTCCTCTCATAATAAGAATTACCCAAGAATGGGAGGGGGAAGGGTATTTTGTGGGGCCTTCATTCCATGCTACCCTTACTGGCCAAGTCCAGATGGTTCCTTGAAGCTAGGCATGTTTGCTTCTCTAGGGCCAGTGGGGTTTGGAGGTGTCTGCTAACGCTGGAAGCCCTAATGCCTAGGGTCCATTTCCCTAATGCACCAGGTAGCCATTCCCCTCTGGGACCCTACCTTCTCTCTGGGGTCATGGCAGGGAATAAAGAGTGCTTAGGTATCATAAACAGTATTCTTCCTCCATTCACTCTGTTCTCTAAGTAATTCCTCTCTTCCTTAGCACAATTTGGTCAAGATAATGAGGGAGGGAGAAAAACCATAAGAGACTCTTAATCATAGGAAGCAAACTGAGGGTGGTGGGACAGGCGGGGGTGGGGAGTTGGGATAACTGGGTGATGGACATTAAGAAGAGCACATGATGTAATGAGCACTGGGTATTATATAAGACTGATGAATCATTGAACTCTACCTCTGAAACTAATAATACAATACATGTTAATTGATTGAATTTAAATGAAAAATTTAGAAAAAAAATGATCAGGATTATAGAAAACTAAATACAAGCTGGTACCGTAAATCTCCTCTGGTATAAGGGGGGGGAATAAAGATCTGGACACCTTCTTGGAATGGGTATAGTGAGATGAGGGTGTGGACAACAAAAATTATCCTGTCATACCAGAAATCCCTTTTCTCTCAGAGATATGACTAACAGGGAGGGCCTTGGTTACCTGGGATAGGAATGCAGGAATAAAAGAGGGATGTCAGGGGGAACAAACATATAACTGTTTGGAGGGGGAGGAGAGGAGATACTATGATATCCTGTGGATCCTAATGTCTCCTGTATATTTAGAAAGATGAGCATGTACTGATATTTTTCCTGCTGGGTCTAAGATTAGTGCTGGTACAATAAAGGAAGAGTTCAAATGGTGCTGGAGAAAGAGGAGAAAGAATCAGACCTTGCAGCAGGGACTACAGTTACTGTTGGTAGGGGTGGGCCTAGTACAGCTGCCTTACAGGCACTTATGAAGGTGGTGGAGATAAAAGAGTGAGAATAGCTATTTTTCTGAACAGGAGAGTGCAGGGGATGTGGGAAAAAGACTTTTAGATTCTGTGTGATCTCCAAAGTGGGAGAGGCAAAATTCTGTGTGGAAAAAGAGGAGGATCATGGCAATAACCTCCTGTACTTCACATTCTCACCCATTTCCTCACTTCATACCTGCTACTAGACCTTCATAGGAGCAATGCCTTCAAACTCTCATTCCCATTTCCACAATTAATATACCACCTATCGTTTGTCTCCTTCCACTTCTCCTATCTCCTTCCACTTCCACTAGCAAAAGCAGAATTAGAAGAAGTGGTTCTAATAAGAGTAGTTCCTGTAGGAGCATCTGCAGCTACCATATTGACAGGTGTGGGATATGGAAAAACTTCCTGTGGTAGGCAAGAGGAAGCAGCAGTCTCTGGGGGCAGAAGGGACAAGAACAAAGGGCTCAGCATTCTTCAAGATCCCTTAGGGATGAGAGAATTATATGTGGTAAAGACCAAGGGACTGAAATGGTGGAATAATTAAAAATAATTATTTGGGGGATAAAACCATGCTTCAGCTGAAGATGTCTGATCCTGGATGGGAGTTTTGTCTTCTGATGGGGCCAGTCCTCTTTGATTTCAGAAATGAAAAGAGAACCAAGGAGATCTGAAACAGAAGAAACCATTTTCTAAGTATGTCTCTGATTATAAATATAGCTTGATTTCACTTTAGAAAAATTAGAAAATGCAGAAAAAGGAAAAAAAATTTAACCATAACCCCACCACTGGAGATAAGTACCAGTGTTTACATTTTTATGCATTTAATTCCACATATGTACACAGGGATAGGTGGGATAGGTTTTTAAAATATCCTTTATGTGGAATTATACAGAATATTTTATGACCTTATCTTTTATGGTGGCTAAAAAAACAATGATGTCTTATTCTCTTAACAAAATTTTAACTGAAATTTAACTACATTACTAACTATAAGCATAACATTGTACAGCGGGCCCCTAGTGTTTTTCTATCTTGCATTACTGAAACTTTATACCTAATATAGTCTTATTTTTAATTAACATATTCATTTTTTCCTTTTATACCTTAGTCCTTGCTAGGTGAAGGCCCCAATCCTTGTTAGTGCCTCCCCACATCCCACTCAGAGTCACAGGGCAGTGGTACTTCACCCCAGGAGCCTATGGCCAGGTGTCAGGGACCAAATTCTAGTCTAGAGGCTGTGTGGGGCAGGACTGCCTGAGGCCAGAATGGAGGAGTAAACTGTGCAAGCGCTGGCAGCAAGTCTATTGCCTTCTTGGAGGCTGAAGGCCCCTCAGCAGTGACATGGGCCTCTGGTGTACAACCCTGAGGCCCCAATCTGATGTCTGCCAAGGTCCAAGGCTGAAACAACTGAAATGCACTGTCCCATCGCACATCGCTGGGGCCAGTTCTTCTTCTCCATAGAAGCAAAGTTTATCGAATCTGTCCCAGGAGATCATTGCTACCTGTACCTCCAGCCTCTCACCCCAAAGTACAGCCTCAAGGCGTTGCTCTCTGCTCTCTCTGACCTCGTCCAAATGCCAGCACCCAGTGATGGCCCCTTCACCCAAGCCTCTCCATCAGGAAAAAATGCCTCTTTTGAACACTAGGAGGAACACCTATCTGCTGGGGACTGGTCCAGCTGGATATAGTGTAGCTTTTCCCAAGAAGGCAAACCGGGCAGTTGGAGCACTCCAGATATGCTCTGTAGCTTCGGGTGTGTATAAGGGTGTAAATTCAGGTCCAGGTGGAGGGACAGGGAGAGGATGGGCTAGGATCGACTGAGGTTTAAATGTGGTTCAGAGGATGTCTACATCCCACCTGAAATCCTGCTGATGGTATCACTCTTCCCAGAGGAACATGATCTCGTGAGATCTCAGGAGATCTACCATGGCTGGCAGAGGAGTCCTGGGAAAAGAAATAGCTGGGTGCCCTTCCTGGGTGCTGGACCCTTGTTACCCCAGACTTGTCCATAAGGAGTCTGGCTCAGGCCACCTATCACGCAAACCTCACTTCTCACGCATGCCTTTCCCTGGCTGTGGTGCTTTATCCCACAGGCACTAGGCTGGGTGTGAGGGGATTGCCTCTGGCCCAGAGGCTGTGCAGGGACAGAACCATGGAGGCCACAAAGGGTAAGTGAATTGCACATGCAATACATTATGTAATTAATTAATTCATGGACAACATCTACAAAAAAGTAGGTGATAACATGTTTCCATGAGCTCTAAATCAAAGAGGCTGGGGGCAATTCACAGCTGTAAGACCTGAGCAATCTGTGTGGGGGTGATCATAAAGAAACAATGGATCATCTGACAGATTGAAAGATAGGAAAACATTAAAATACTCTACAAATTAAAATACTCTACAAGTACTAATTAGATAACACAGTTGGCTGAGTTGAGAAAAGCAAGCGAAACTAGAATGAATACAAGTGATACGTTCTAAGGTTGAAGGGGTTGAATTATCTAGGCATTATGAGCTCTCAAAACTGCAGCCAAAACTCCCTTCCAGGACAAACCCACACTGACAGGAGAGATGTCATTCTGCTTCTTATTCTCTTTTTCGTTTATGATAATTTTGTTTGAAATTTTCCTCCTATCATCTTCCGTTACTCGTTTTTTAAATGAAATTGGTTTTCTTGAACTTAGAAGAAGACATTGTTCAGTACAGCTTTCTAACATCTCAAAGTTCAATCTATTACTTTTGTGTGGTCTTCAAAAAGCAGCTTACTTTCTTTCAGTTCTGGAGGCTACAAGTGCAAAATCAAGGTGTTAGCAAAGTTGGGCTATGAGGGCCCTGAGAGAAAGATCTGTTACAGGCCTCTCTCATTAGCTTGTAGATGGCTATCTTCTACCAGGGCGTCTTCAAATAGTCTTTCCTCTATGTGTGTCTCTGCCTCTGTGGCCATATTTCCTTCTTTATAAGGACACTAGTCTGATTAGGGCCCACCCTATCGACCTCACTGCAGCTAATTTCATCTGCAATGACCCTGTTTCCAAGAAAAGTCACATTCTGAGGTTCTGGAGTTTGGGATTTCATCATCTGAATTTTTAGGGGACATAATTTAACTTATAAGACGCTTAAATGTCGTTTTTCTACTTTGACTCTGAATTTAAGAGCTACTAAGACTAAGTTCTCAGAACTTGTTTCTAGTATAGGGTATAAACTAAGTTTGAATTCTAACACTGGTGATTGCTAGTTAGATAAGCAAAGTTGCATATCATGTCTATGGCTCAATTTTCCATCTATAAAATGGTAATAATATATATTGAATAGGAGATGTTGTGAGGATTAAATAAAATAATATATGAAAACACACTTAAAACAGTGCTACCTTCAGTTTGTAAGACAATTGTGTAATTTCCTCCCCTTACTTAGAAGAAATAGTGAAACCCAAGTGATAGGCATTAAATAAGGAATCTGTCTGAAAAGTTACCAAATAAAATATATTTGGAAATGCATAATTTTAAACTTTCTTGCTAGTGAGAGACAAAGCTTCTGCCAATATTCATGATGTTTTCTAGTGCTAGGGAAACAGTCGTGAGTTCTATTCTGTCTAGGGCAATTAGCTTCAGTCATTTTCATTTTCTCTATGCTTTAATTGAGTGAATCAGTTACAAATCAGTTGGAATAGATATCACCCATTTACTATACCAAAAGCTTTAAAAGATAAGTCAGCTTCTCAGTTTTTATAGTAATTTCATCTCTTGGTGCTCCTTGTTTTATAAAGAAGTGAAACCATCCTTAATTTCTGAAGAATAACAAATGTAAGTAGAAACACATTAATTTGATTCTAGTAGCTACAATTTCTGTTGAATGCACCACAATTTCCTTATAATTACAAGCATTGTGGTATAGCTGGGCCACCATGCCTTTTCTGATTGATCATCTTCCTATACTGTAATCCTATTCTGAGGATCAGTCTGTAGCTAAGAGTGATTTGTATTGTTGATGTAATAGAATTACTGTGTGAGTATAGCAAATTGGACCTTGTCATTATAAACACTATCATAATTGATCATTTTAGCTATTGGTTAGTGTAACTTAAATGTAACCTGCAATTTCCACAACTTGAAATCAATGGAGTACGTTTATTTTTAATTAAATGGCTGCCAAAATAAAATCTAGGGGAAATGTGCAAATAAAAACAATAATTTAGTTTTAAGTACTGTATTGGTTACCTATTGCTGTGTAACAAATTACCCAGAATTTAGCAGTTTACAGCAATGTACATTTATTATCTCACAGTTTCTGTGGGTCAGGAATCCAGATATGGTTTAGCTTGGTTCTCTGCTAAACAAGGCTTCAATCGAAGTATCAGCCAGGGTTTAGGGTCTCATATGAAGTCTCCACTGTGGAGTGATCACCTTCCAAGCTCACTGACCTGGTTATTGATCAATGTGGTAAGCAGAATATTGGTTCCCTAAAGAAGTCCATATTCTAATCCCTGAAGCATGTGAATATGTTATGTTACATGGTAAAAAGGAATTATAGTTGCAGATGGAATTAAGGCTGCTAATCAACTGACCTGAATATAAGGAGATCATCTTAGATTATCTGGGTGAGCTCAGTGTAGGCATTAAAGGTGGAAGTGGGAGGCAGAAGAGGAATCAGTGTGAGGGTGATGTGATATGAGAAAGACTCAGCTGGCTATTGCTGGCTTTGAAGATGGCAGGATGGGGTGTGACCAAAGAATGCAGGCAGCCTCTAGGAGCTAGAAAGGGCAAGGAAATGGATTCTTCTCTAGAACCTCTAGAAATGAACGCTGCACTGTTGGTGCCTTGATTTTAACCCAGTGAGATTAATTTTAAACTTCTGATTTCCAGAACTATAAAATAATAATTTGTGTTGTTTTAAACTGCTAAGTATGTGATAATTTATTATAGCAATAATAGTAAGCAAATCCAAATCAGTTTTTCAAGGGTGATTGGTTATTGGAGTGAAGGCCTCACTCCCTTGCTGGTGGTTGGCTGCAGGCTGTCTTCTGTCCCTTGCCATGTGGATCCCTCCAACTTGCTTCATCAGAGCAAATACTCAGAAAGAGCAAGAACAAGACAGAGAGGGTGCTAGAAAGGTGGAAGTCACAGTGTTTTGTAACTTAGTTACAGAAATGACAACATCTCATCACTTTTGGTGTTTTACATTTGTTAGAAGAGTCATGAGGTCCAGCCCACTACAGAGGAGAGGAGATCACACAAAGTTGTGAATTCCAGGAGACAGGGACCATTGGGTTTCATGTTAGAAGTTGCCCATCACGGAGAGGAGAAGGGAGTTGAGGGAAATTGGAAGGGGAGGTGAACCATGAGAGACTATGGACTCTGAAAAACGATCTGAGAATTTTGAAGGGGTGGGGGGTGGGAGGTTGGGGGCACCAGGTGGTGGGTATTGTAGAGGGCACAGATTGCATGGAGCACTGGGTGTGGTGCAAAAATAATGAATACTGTTATGCTGAAAAAAAAAAAAAAGTTGCCCATCACAAGTACTGATACATACTCGCAGCATTTCTCTTATGTTTAAAATCATGAAACCTTCCTGCTAGCTCACTGTTCTTACTCTATTTAGTTTTCTTTTTCATTTGCTGTATTTCTTTTACAAGATATTTTATTTTATTTTATTTTTTTAATATTTTATTTATTTATTTGACAGACAGAGATCACAAGTAGGCAGAGAGGCAGGCAGAGATAGAGGAGGAAGCAGGCTCTCCACTGAGCAGAGAGCCCGATGCGGGGCTTGATCCCAGGACCCTGGGATCATGACCTGAGCCGAAGGCAGAGGCTTAACCCACTGAACCACCCAGGCGCCCCTTCTTTTACAAGATATTTTAAATATGTATGTATGTGGATATATAGAAATATGAGAAAGTGAAGTGAAAAAATATTAAACGTAATATCTAGTGAAAGGATTTCAAGAGATACTTTGTTTAAAATGTTACTAGTCTTTTAAAGTTTTATAATGAGCATATTTTACATATATATAAAGTCAAAATTAAAATTAATTTTATGAAATTATTTGAAAATTAAAAGACAAAACTTTCCACCTTTATGAATACCTCACACTAATTTTGATATATGCATTTGGTTCTTAACTTATTTTTTGTTAAATACAAATCATATTTTGTATCAGTGAACCATGTACTGCAGCATTATTTTTCACTGAAGAATAAGTTGATCATGTATTTCACTGGAAAAATAATTAAAGGAATTAGAATGAATTAAAATTTATTATGAAAATACAGAAACCTCTCTTAACCTCTTATGAGAGATAGGTAGCAACAGAAATTTGAAATAATAAGCTAATTCTTAAAATCCACACACAGAAAATTCTTACATATATCTAAGACCTTCAGCTATTTTTTGTGGAGTTTATCACACCCCTGTATGGTTCAATATTTAGATGTGTAGAAACAAGTCTCAAATGAAAAACTGTTTTTCTCTTGATTTATTATGAGTAGAAAGATTTGTCATGAGGAACACTGAAAGTGAAGGATTTGCTCTGAGGTTTCTTGAAAAAATCACAACTTGGTAATGATTCAAATTGCACATCCTTTTGCCTTTATAAGAAAAGCAAAGTGAGCATATTGATTTGATTTCCTCATAACAATGACTTACATGACCAGTTAAAACACTAGCAAAGAATAATTCACATATAATCACATTGTATCACTGGGGAAAAAAATGAATGCTTTATAAAGCTGCTTTGAGCTAAGATAATAAGAAAAGAAAAACATATTGTTGTTTAGAAGAAATATATTTACAGCATGGCCTTTTGTTAAATTCCTCACTTTTTTAATATTCCTCACTTTTAAAAGAAAAATGTGGTATCCATTACTAGATTGGAGTAAGTCACTTTTTCTTTTGCCTACAGTTTGATTTTACACATTGGATACTTTATTTTTGATTAAAATAATTTATAATTGCGGGTGTGTGTATGTGTGTGTGATCTCTCATGTGTGTAAAATAGATAAGACCAACTTTTTTCTGAAACTTAAAGTCATAGCTTCTCTTGGCCAGAGAAAAGGTAACGAAATAAACAAATGACTTTATCTGCTGTGGTATTTTACAAATGCACATAACATTCATTTTCTCTTGATCTTCTTTGTTTGCACTTGTAATATTCTGTAAGATGTTATGAGATCAAAATAAAATTAATACTGCCCAGTAATAATGATGAGAAAGTAACTTAATAAATAAATAAATAGCATGAAAGATAATATATGTTATAGGACTACTTTTTTCCCTTTAAAAAATAAATTAAATGCAAACATGCATAAGATTACCAAGGTAATAAAAAATATATATTGGGGTATTTGCATTTGTTCATTGTTACCATTTTCTGTTAACTTTCAACATTTAATAACCTCAGCTTTAAACTGTACAAAAGACATCACTGCTGAAAATCATTCATTTTTATATACATATGTACATTCATGCAGATAAAATTTATATTTTGATCACCTAATATTTTAAATATCTATGTTCCATGAAGATTGTACGTTATGATATACGTTCGTATGCCAGACTATGCTATGATGTATTAAAAGGTCCCTTACTGCCTAGTGGCTATATAGTTGCTCTCCCAGAAGCAGTGATAAACATGGTTAGGAATAAAACAATGATTAATGCCATCGATGACATGATTAGTGAAACCAATCATTTTATTTGGTGTGCTTTTAAAAACTCTTTGATAAGTGGCCTGCCAAAAGAGACAACTCACAGCAAAGAGCCTGTTCAGGGGAATTTATAAACAAATGGTAAAAATTCAGCAGTGCTGTGGTAATAATCCAACTTTTTGATTATTTACATATTTTTTCTGTTGTTTTAATGATTGAATAATTGAAAGGCTATTATCTTATTAAGAATGCTCCTCCGGGGATTTTTTTTTTTTTTTTTTACAATTGAAAAAGCAGTTTGCCAAAATGGGCAGTATTTGAACTAATTCTGCTATTTGCCAGCTACCAAATGAATAGAAGAACATCTGGATGTCTGCAGCCAACTCAAATTTGCTCCCAGCAAATCAGTCTGCAATTGAGGATTCAGGTTTCATTTATCTAACAACAAAATAAAAAATTATAAAAAAAATCTGTGATACCTCAATTTTTAAAATATGTGTGAGATCAACTGTACAGGTGTTCTAAAAACATTTGGGTGAAATTTTGTCTCTTTTAATCTGTTAGGCATCAGAGAGATATATTAGTTTTCATCTAACTACTTGAAGTCTATCATGGAGCTTATTATACTTATTCCTTTAAAATATACATTCTACTACAGATTTTAGGTTTGCTTGGTGCCAAACGTAAAGGCAATGTCAGCTAATATTTATCACGTAAGTTTTGATATAAGAATATATAATCCTGGGGTTCCTGGGTGGCTCAGTGTGTTAAGCCTCTGCCTTTGGCTCAGGTCATGATCCCAGGGTCATGGGATCGAGCCCCGCATTGGGCTCTCTGCACAGCAGGGAGCCTGCTTCTCCCCCTCTCTCTGCCTGCCTCTCTGCCTACTTGTGATCTCTCTCTGTCAAATAAATAAATAAATAAAATCTTAAAAAAAAGAATTTGTAATCCTGTGGAGTTTTATTTTTTTTTTATTGTGTTACGGTAGTCACCATATAGTACATCATTAGTTTTTGATGTAGTGTTCTTTTTTTTTTTTTTTAAAGATTTTATTTATTTATTTGACAGAGAGAGATCACAAGTAGACGGAGAGGAAGGCAGAGAGAGAGAGAGAGAGAGGGAAGCAGGCTTCTTGCTGAGCAGAGAGCCCGATGTGGGACTCGATCCCAGGACCCTGAGATCATGACCTGAGCCGAAGGCAGCGGCTTAACCCACTGAGCCACCCAGGCGCCCCTTGATGTAGTGTTCTAAGATTCATTGCTTATGTATGACACCCACTGCTCCATGCAATACATGCCCTCTTTAATACCCACCACCAGGCTGTGGAGTTTTAATATTCTTTCCTCTTCTTAGTCTTCTTCTTCTTCTTCTTCTTCTTATTATTATTATTTAGGGACAATCCTAGGGCCACAAAATGATGTATAAAATGTATAGCATTTATTTTTAAAATTATTTACTTTGAAAGATAGAAGGGACCTTAAAAGTCACTATATATCAGACTATTCTAATACTTTAATCTTATTTGCCACATTCCTGCAAAATGACTGGTTTCCAAATGAAAACTCCATCATTCCATCCAGGAATTTATAACCTCTGGAGACAGCAAAGTTTTTCTTACATTGAGATGTAAGCTCACATGTGTCAGTTTTCACCCAGCAGTCCCAGTGTCTACTTTTGGGAGTTCACAAAAGTAGTTTAGTATTCTTTCGTTGGCTTAACCTTTACAGCTTAGATATTACTAGTTCTTTTACCTATTTTTCATATAAAATGGTTTCAAGTTCTGTCATCAGTTTGACTGCTTTCACATAAACAAATTCTAAAATATGGCTTTCAGAACTGAGTGCCATATTCAGGTATGGTCTGAGCAAGATTGTCAACTCCTTTATTTAAAATTTTTGCTTCTATAGTAATATAACCTAAATTGTAATACACTTTTGGAAGGTTGACTCCTTTTGTATTCACTTTAAACTAAAATGTCCAGTCTTTTTCTTTTTTAAACATGTATTGTTGCTAAACCGTGTCATTCCCATGCTGCACTTTAATAGTTGTTTTTTTAAAAATTATTTTTTTAACATATAATGTATTATTTGCCCCAGGGGTACAGGTCTGTGAATCATCAGGCTTATACACTTCACAGTACTCACCATATCACATACCCTTCCCAATGTCCATGACACAACCACCCTCTCCATAATCCCCCTCTTCCCAGCAATCCTCAGTTTGTTTTGTGAGATTAAGAGTCTCTTACAGTTTGTCTCCCTCCTGATACCATTTTGTTTCATTTTTCCCTTCCCTACCTCCAAAGCCCCCCACTCTGCCTCTCAGATTCCTCATATCAGGGAGATCATATGATAATTGTCTTTCTCTGATTAACTTATTTTGTTCAGCACAATACCCTCTAGTTCCATCCATGTCATTGCAAATGACAAGATTTCATTTCTTTTGATGGCTGCATGGTATTCCATCACATATATATACCACTTTTTTCTTTATCCATTCATCTGTTGATGGACATCTAAGTTCTTTCCATAGTTTGGCTATTGTGGACATTGCTGCTATAAACATTCAGGTGCACGTGCTCCTTCAGATCACTACATTTGTATCTTTAGGGTAAATACCCAGTAGTGCAACTGCTGGGTCCTAGGGTAGCTCTCTTTTCAACTTCTTGAAGAAACTCCATGATGTTTTCCAGAGTGGCTGCACCAGCTTGCATACCACCAACAATTTAGGAGGGTTCTGCATCCTTGCCAGCATCTGTCATTTCCTGACTTGTTAATTTTAGCCATTCTGACTGGTGTGAGGTGGTACATCATTGTGGTTTTGATTTGTATTTCCCTGATGCTGAATGATGTTGAACACTTTTTTTATGTGTCTGTTGGTCATCTGGATGTCTTTGCAAAAATATCTGTTCATATCCTCTGTCCATTTATTTATTGGATTATTTGTTCTTTGGGTGTTGAGTTTGATAAGTTCTTTATAGATTTTGGATACTAGCCCTTTATCTGATATGTCAAATGCAAATATCTTCTCCCATTCTGTCAGTTGTCTTTTGGTTTTGTTGACTGTTTCCTTTGCAGTGCAAAAGCTTTTGATCTTGATGAAGTCCCAATAGTCCATTTTTGCCCTTGCTTCCCTTGCCTTTGGCGATGTTTACAGGAAGAAGTTGCTGTGGCTGAGGTCGAAGAGGTTGCTGCCTGTGTTCTACTCAAGGATTTTGATGGATTCCTTTCTCACATTGAAGCCCTTCATCCATTTTGGGTCTATTTTCGTGTGTGGTGTAAGGAAATGATCCAATTTCATTTTTCTGCATGTGGCTGTCCAATTTTCCCAGCACCATTTGTTGAAGAGACTGTCTTTTTTCCATTGGACATTCCTTCCTGCTTTGTTGAAGAATAGTTGATCATAGAGTTGAGGGTCCATTTCTGGGTCTCTATTCTGTTCCATTGATCTATGTGTCTGTTTTTGTGCCAGTACCATACTGTCTTGATGATGACAGCTTTGTAATAGAGCTTGAAGTCTGGAATTATGATGCCACCAACTTTGGCTTTCTTTTTCAACATTCCTTTGGCTATTCAGGGTCTTTTCTGGTTTCTGGTTCCATATAAATTTTAGGATTATTTGTTCCATTTCTTTGAAAAAAATGGATGGTATTTTGATAGGGATTGCATTAAATGTGTAGATTGCTTTAGGTAGCATCGACATTTTCACAATATTTGTTCTTCCAATCCATGAGCATGGAACGTTTTTCCATTTCTTTGTGTCTTCCTCAACTTCTTTCATGAGTACTTTATAGTTTTCTGAGTACAGATACTTTGCTTCTTTGGTTAGGTTTATTGCTAGGTATCTTATGGTTTTGGGTGCAATTATAAATGGGATCGACTCCTTAATTTCTTCTTCTTCTCTCTTGCTGTTGGTGTATAGAAATGCAACTGATTTCTGTGCATTGATTTTATATCCTGACACTTTACTGAATTCCTTTATGAGTTCTAGCAGTTTTGGAGGGGAGTCTTTTGGGTTTTTCACATAAAGTATCATATCATCTGTAAGAGTGATAGTCTGACTTCTTCTTTGCCTATTTGGATGCCTTTAATTTCTTTTTGTTGTCTGATTGCTGAGGCTAGGACTTCTAGTACTATGTTGAATAACAGTGATGATAATAGACATCCCTGCTGTGTTCCCGACCTTACCAGAAAAGCTCTCAGTTTTTCTCCATTGAGAATGATATTTGCGGTGGGTTTTTCATAGATGGCTTTGATGATATTGAGGTATGTACACTGTATATCTACACTTTGAAGAGCTTTGATCAGGAAAGGATGCTTTATTTAGTCAAATGCTTTTTCAGCATCTATTGAGAGTATCATATAGTTCTTATTCTTTCTTTTATTAATGTATTGTATCATATTGATTGATTCGTGGTTGTTGAACCAACCTTGCAGCCCTGGAATAAATCCCACTTGGTCATGGTGAATAATCCTTTTAATGTACTGTTGGATCCTATTGGCTAGTATTTTGGTGAGAATTTTCATGTCTGTGTTCATCAAGGATATTGGTCTGTAGTTCTCTTTTTTGATGGGATTGTTGACTGGTTTTGGGGTCAAGGTAATGCTGGCCTCATAAAATGAGTTTGGAAGTTTTCCTTCCATCTCTATTTTTTGGAACAATTTCAGGAGAAGAGGTGTTAATTCTTCTTTAAATGTTTGGTAGAATTCCCCTGGGAAGCCATCTGTCCCTGGGCTCTTGTTAATGACTGCTTCAATCTCCTTACTGGTTATGGGTCTGTTCAGGTTTTCTATTTCTTCCTGGTTCAGTTTTGGTAGTTTATACATCTCTAGGAATACATCCATTTCTTCCAGATTGTCAAACTTGCTGGCTTATAGTTGCTCATAGTATGTTCTTTTAATTGTTTGTATTTCTTTGGTGTTGGTTGTGATCTCTCCTCTTTCATTCATGATTTTATTCATTTATTCAGGCTCCTTTCTCCTTTCTTTTTAATAAGTCTGGCCAGGGGTTTATCAATCTTATTAATTCTTTCAAAGAACCAGCTCCTAGTTTTGTTGATTTGTTCTATTGTTTGTTTGTTTGTTTTGTTTATATTTCATTGATTTCTGCTTTGATCTTTATGATTTCTCTTCTCCTGCTGGGTTTAGGCTTTCTTTGTTGTTCTTTCTCCAGCTCCTTTAGGTGTTGGGTTAGGTTGTGTGTTTTAGACCTTTCTTGTTTCTTGAGAAAGGCTTGTATCACTATATACTTTCCTCTCAGGACTGCTTTTGCTGTGTCCCACAGATTTTGAACCATTGTGTTTTCATTATTATTTGTTTCCATGAATTTTTTCAATTCTTTAATTTTCTGGTTGACCCATTCATTCTTTAGAAGGATGCTGTTTAGTCTCCATGTATTTGGGTTCTTTCCAAATTTCCTCTTGTGATTGAGTTCTAGCTTCAGAGCATTGTGGTCTGAAAATATGCAGGGAAAGATCCCAATCTTTTGGTACCAGTTGAGACCTGATTTGTGACCCAGGTTGTGATCTATTCTGGAGAATGTTCTATGTGCACTTGAGAAGAATGTGTATTCTCTTGGACTGGGATGGAATGTTCTGAATATATCTGTGATGTCCATCTGGTCCAGTGTGTCATTTAAGGCCTGTATTTCCTTGTTGATTTTTTGCTTGGATGATCTGTCCATTTCAGTGAGGGGGTGTTAAAGTCCCCTACTATTATTGTATTATTGCTGATGTGTTTCTTTGATTTTGTTATAAGTGGTTTATATAGTTAGCTGCTCCCAAGTTAGGGGCATAGATATTTAAAATTGTTAGATCTTCTTGTTGGACAGTTCCTTTGAGTATGATATAGTGTCCTTCCTCATCTCTTATTATAGTCTTTGGCTTAAAATCTATTTGTTCTGATATAAGGATTGCCACCCCAGCTTTCTTTTGATGTCCATTAGCATGGTAAATTGTTTTCCACCCCCTCACTTTAAATCTGGAGGTGTCTTTAGGTCTAAAATGAGTTTCTTGTAGATAGCATGTTGATGGGTTTTGTTTTTTTTTAATCCATTCCGATACCTTGTGTCTTTTGATTGGGGCATTTAGCCCATTTACATTCAGGGTATCTATTGAAAGATACAACTTTAGTGCCACTCTATTGTCTGTAAGGTGACTGTTACTGTATATTGTCTCTGTTCATTTCTGGTCTACTACTTTTAGGCTCTCTCTTTGCTTAGAGGACCCCTTTCAATATTTCCTGTAGGGCTGGTTTGGTGTTTGCATATTCTTTTAATTTTTGTTTGTCCTGGAACCTTTTATCTCTCCTTCTATTTTCAATGATAGCCTAGCTGGATATAGTATTCTTGGCTGCATATTTTTCTCATTTAGTGCTCTGAATATATCATGCCAGTTCTTTCTGGCCTGTCCAGTCTCTGTCTGCCAATCTAATATTTCTACTATTGTATGTTACAGACTTCTTGTCCTTGTATGTTACAGACTTCTTGTCCTGAGCTGCTTTCAGGATTTTCTCTTTGTCACTGAGACTTGTACGTTTTACTATCAGATGACGGGTGGTGGACCTATTTTTATTGATTTTGAGGGGGATCCTCTGTGCCTCTTGGATTGTGATGCTTGTTCCCTTTGCCATATTGGGGAAATTCTCTACTATAATTTTCTCCAATATACCTTCTGCCCCCTATCTCTTCTTCTTCTGGAATCCCAATTATTCTAATATTGTTTCATCTTATGGTATCACTTATCTCTTTCTCCCCTCGTGGTCCAGTAGTTGTTTGTCTCTCTTTAGCTGAGCTTCTTTATTCTCCATCATTTGGTCTTCTATATCACTAATTCTCTCTTCTGCCTCATTTATCCTAGCAGTAAGAGCCTCCGTTTTTTATTGCACCTCATTAATAGCTTTTTTGATTTCAACTTGGTTAGAGTTTAGTTCTTTTATTTCTCCATAAAGGGATTTTATTTCTTCTGAAAGTATTTCTCTAATATCTTTCATACCTTTTTTGAGCCCAGCTAGCACCTTGAAAATCATCATTCTGCACTCTAGTTCTGACTTATTACCAATGTCCATACTGATTAGGTCTCTAGCTGTCAGTACTGCCTTTTTTTTTTTTTTTGTGGTGAGTTTTTCTACCTGGTCATTTTATCCAGATAAGAATATATGAACGAGAGAATAAAATACTAAAAGTGTGGCAAAGACCCCAGAAAAATGTATGCTAACTGAATCAGAAGTGACCCAAAACTGGGGGAAAAGGAAATGGGGAAAGAAGAAAAAAAATACTTATAGGTGTGTGTGTGTGTGTGTGTGTGTGTGTATGTTAGACTGGTGAATAGAGCAGAGCCACCCACTTGATTTTGGGTGTATTTTGGTCTCTTAGAAGAAACTACCTCCCAGAATTTTAAAGAAAGAAAAAAAATATATATACACAAAAATGAGGGTAAACACAATGAATGGATGGAATATGACTGTAAAGATAAAAAATTTTTTAAAAATTCTAAAAAAGGAATAGATAAGATAAGTTGGTTGGAAAAAGAAAAAAAAAAGAGGAGAGCATGTGCTCAGGCTAAAGACTAGAACAAAATCATGTGCTAGAATTACGGTATATTCTGATCTATTAGAAGGAATTATATCCCAAATCTTTTTTAGGAAAAAAACCTTATATGTATACAAAAAATAAGGTTAAATACAATGAAGGGATAAAATATGACTATAACAATGAAGGTTTAAAAAGATTTTTTAGAAGGTTATTGTTAAGATAAACTAGTTAAAAATATTAAAAGAAAAAAGAGGAAAAGTTCATAAAATAGAATAAGAAAAAAGTAGAATAAAAAAATTAACTTTGTAAGACTAAAGGATCATGGGGAGAAAGCCATGAATTCTGTGTGTTGATTTCCCCTATCTCTGGAGTCCTGTTGTTGTCCTTGATTGTTCAACTTTGTCTTGGCTGGATGTTCTCGCTCATCTGTTTCAGTGAGTCTCAAATGTCTTTGCCCGAGGCGGAATTGCACCACTCTTGCCAGGGGCAGGCTAAGTAATAGGCTCAGGTTCACTCTCAGGAGCTTTTGTTCCCTGAACACTTTCTATAGAGCTCTGGAGGATGGGAATGAAAATGGCAGCCTCTCAATCTCTGGCCCAGAGGAGCCGAGAGCTCAGGGCCCCAGTCTTCAGTGTGCCCTCAGAGATAACCAGTCAATCACTCCTGTCTCCCTGGTCTCTGGCTGTGCTCTGTGCTCACCGGGCCTGTGACTGAGCATTTCTATCTCTGGTGCACAGACCTGTTTGGAGTCTCCAAACCGAGCAAATTCCTGCTGCACTGATCCTCCTGGAGGAGGAAGGTGAGTCTCCCCTGATCTGCCACTTGTGGGGTCCTTGCTAAGAGAGCAGTAGCCCGACTGTGCCCTGGATCGTGGTTTAACATAACCTGATCTGAAAGCTCACTCCTTGGCTCTGTCTCTGTAGTTGGCTTACCTGCTCTGATACCTGGGAGATCTGCCACAGTCAGACACCCCCAATCTTTCTGTGACCCCATGGGACCTGAGACCACACTGTCCCTGTGAGGGCTCCATCCCTGCTTAGCCTCTGGAACAATGTCCCTCAGTGGAGCAGACTTCTAAAAGTTTTGATTTTGTGCTCTGTTGCTCCACCACTTGCCAGAAGCTGGCCTCTCCCCCCACAGTCTATCTTCCCGTCGCTTCAGAAACACTTCTCCACATATCCTACCTTTCAGAAAGTGGTCTATTTTCTGTTCCTGGAATTGCTGCTCTTCTCTTCTATCTCCTATTGAGTTTGTAGGTTTTTGGAATGGTTTGATAACTATCTAGCTGAACTCCTGGGACCTGATGTCATATCAGTCTGCTCCTCCTCTGCCACCTTACCTCTTAAGAACCAGTTGGCTTTTGAATCTAAAGTTGGGACATTATACTTATCCCTATAATGATTTATCTTATTAGATTTCACGTGTTATTTGCCAACCTGTGATAATCCATAAGGATTCTGATTTTGTCATTAAAAGCTCTTTCACTTCCACTTGGATTTGTGGTATCTACCAATTTCATATTTTCAAAGAATTCATTAACCAAATTATTAAACAGGCCAGAGATCAGAGAACTTCTTTGGCATGTTGTTGGAGATCTCCTTTTAGGTTGTCATTATTCCATTTTAAGTTGACGTTATTTTGTTAAACTGCATCCTTTGGTTTAGTTTTTCAACTAGTTATACTTTCCTTTAATGTTAGCATCATCTGTCTCACATTTCTCTATCCTGTTAGGACGTGGCAAAAATCTAATATCTAGAGACACTACTGTTGGGTATATTCTTGGACTATTAATTATTGAGTCTGCCAGAATAGAAAGTGAATATGAAAAAACAATATATGTATGTGTATATATATATATATATATATACAAATATATATATATACATATTATACATATATATACACAATATATATATAAATATATATACACATATTATACATATATATACACAATATATATATACAAAATTTGTAAAAAAAATATATATACACATATTATACATATATATATATTTTTTTTTTTTCGCAAATTTTGTTGAGTCAGTACAAAAGTTCTCCTGTGGCTGCTTTAGGACATGGTTCTAAAAGTTCTAAGTAGTGCTTCATCTGTTACTGCATTGCTTCATGAATGTGAATTAATTGTTATTTATTGACTTCTTACTCTATTGAGAGTACTGTGGGACACCAAGAAATAACTATGTGGTCCTTTTTAGTGAATCTCTTACATCGTATTTTTATGGTCACAGACTGCCCTACTCATGTTAGCTAAGTCACCTTATAATTTCAGGGCCCTGATCACAAGGGGAGTTTTCTGTGAGATTATGAATGGCACATCGTGAACATATCCTGTCAGATAAAAAAAAAAAATCCACAACTCTAACACAGTGCTTTTCAATCTTTATTTACCACAAAAGAAATGCATTTTACATCAAGAGTATTATGTATCTATCCCCCACAAAACAAATGCATTTTATGTCAAGGCTTATTATCTATTTATCCATCTATGAATGTAGATGTACATATGTACACACATAAGAATATATGCATATGAACATAATCATGTGCCTGTGTGTATATATGTCAAAACAAATATTTCACAACACAATATTTACCCTCATTGCTTGGTTTTATAAACCTGTTTATTTAATTTTATTAAAAATTTTTTGGTGACCTTATATTTCCTTTTTTTTTATCCACTAATAATCTGTGCTCTAAGGTGGAGTCTCTGATAATGATGGATGCACCACATCATCTTCATTCATGAGGTAGAGAGACATATACTCAAAGGTTTTAAAAATACATCACCACTAAGCACAATGAGAATTTACGGCTCTCCATATTGTCTAGGACACCATCTCCTCTATGTGATCTAAGATATGTTTTTTGTAGATTAGGGCACTCCAAGGAAAACATTCATTTGTCTAGTCTCCTTCAGGAAGAACAGATGTAAGCAGAATGTTGGGGGAAAGAATGCAAATGAACATTTATAAAGTGCATATTGTGTCCTAGGTACTGTTAGAGGTATTTTGCAAATTTGGTTATTTTTGTCTTCAAAAAGAAGTAAGGATCATGGACTATTGTAATATGCCCAAGATCACTAAATTCTTTTATCTAAGAAATTTAGATAAATTTAGGCCCAGAATCTTTCTGATTTTAAAGCCAGTGTACATTCTACCATGCTGCACTAACTTCCACTTTAAAATTTGACTTGTTTTTATGCATTTGAACTGTACTTTTCTTCCCACCCAATTCATGAAACTCTAACTGCCTCTTTTTGTTTATTGATTTATTTTTTTAGTAATCTCTGCACCCAATGTGGAGCTTGAATTTAAAATCCTAAGATCAAGAGTCACATGCTCTTCTGACTGAGCCAGTGAGGCACCCCTCCAATTGCCTTTCTAGCAAGATTTACTTGGAATACAGATCATTATACTCCAAGTTTCTTCTATATTCCTTATTTGAGACTCTGGTTTGTATAGTGGTTAACAGCACAGGCTCTGGATTCTCTAGAGCCAGATATCCTGGTTTTGAATCTTGGCCCTTCTACTTTGTTAGCTGTATAATCGTCTTGAGCAAGGTACTTAGTCTCTCAGTGTCCAAATTTCTTCCTCTGTAAAAAGAAGATATTAGTAACTACTTCATATCGTTTGTGTGAGGATTAAAATGAGTGAATAATGTAAAGGACTTAGATGGCATAATGACTTGCACATAATGCTAAATAAGTGTTATTATAAATGTCTCATGTATTTACCCACAAGGTGTATTTTGTTTCAGAAGGATAGCTAGCTGCCTCCATCGTATGCTGTGTGGGATACACCAAATAGAAGAAAACTGTTTCTTGTAATGCACTTTCATGGTGTTCCTTCTTGATTTGAAATTCTAGTCATTAGAGAATCACTGATGGGAAACACAATGAGAAGAAGGGGGCACTATCTTTAGAAGGGCACTAACTCAAGTTACCAAGAAAGGACTCTGTTATACTCTGATATTCAGCCAGATATAAATCTGATTAAATTGGGGACTGGTATAAAATGGAGAGGCCTAGCAAGAAGAGTTGTGGCTCTCTTCCTTTATCTCTGCTTTAACCACAGGGCTATTTGCCTCCTCTTTTATATATCTAGAGGTAAAATGAGCAATTCTTCTTCTCATAAGGTGTACATTCTGAGTCACTCACTGAACTCTAAACAAAGTTAATGTCCAAATAGTCAGTTTGACCCCTATAATTGAGAGATGACTGTACTCCTCTCATTTTAAATATGAGGAAGCTAAAAAATTTCAAATAATTTGCCTTATTATTTGGGTTTCTCAACCTGGACATTATTAACACTTAGGCTCATATAATTCTTTGTTTTAGGGGCCTATTTTGTGTGGGATGTTTAACAGCATCCCTAATCTCTACTCAGTAGATTCTAGTTGCACTCACTAGCTGTGATAACCAAAAATATTTCTAGACACTGCCAAGTATTCTAGGCATGGAATGTGCAGGGTATAAAATTATCTTGGGTTGAAAACAACTGCCTTAGGTCAGAAACTTATAAGGTAGGGAGCTAGGACTCAAACTCAAGTCTATCTGATTCAGCATCTCATGATTTCAACATTATGTGAAACTGTCTCTATTGAATGTGACATTGATAAGCCCTGAATAGCAAGCAAAATAAAAGGCTTTATGTTATAGGAAGCCAGGTCTGGATACCAGATTTGACCTAACTCACAATTATTGGAAAACTCCTCATAAATAGCTTCTTATATTAGAAGGAAATCTTAAAGGAAATGTACAAAATGTGAGGACTTGAGGCCCTTTTATAAGGGAATTAAAAGAGCTTCCAGAGTGGGGACACAAAAATGCAAGTGGTATAGGGAGAGCTTCGGGACATCAGGCCTTTTAACATTTGCTGCAAATACCTGAAGCAGTTGAAGTAATTCAGCAGACTAAGACTAGGGACTAAGATAGCCAGATACACTCGAACTACTTCATGTTTATTCATCAGAGTGAAGGTACTGGGGGAAGTGGGTAGACATCTTTATTGGCAAATGGTAGGGCTCTAAGGTTCTCCAGTTAACATGCTTAGTTTCTAGAGATAGTTACATTTTAAACTCCCTTTCAGTCCTTGAAGAACACTAAGAACAAAATGAAAACAAGAAGGCACTTTTGGAGCCTGGAACTCTGTATCTAGACATCTTCCACATGATTTACTGCTCACAGTGCAGGATACAAATAATGGTCATGCCAGCATGTGAAAGCTTAAAATACATTCTAATGAAGATCACATTGTGAGCATTGCCAAGACAGAATAAAGTGTAATCAGGATTTAAATGTGGATAAAATAATAGCTCCATGGATTAAAGCACACTGATTAATGCCAGAGACACTTATGAAATGCTGTTGTCTGGTCATCAGTGTTATTTTTCTTATGGAGCACTTTGTACTAAAAGCAATAAGAAAGGACTAATAAACTAAGATGAGAATACCTTATTCTGTAAAAGTAAACATGACTCAGGTGAAGTGCTCTAGTTACAGATGATCTATGATCCAAGATTGATAGGTTATCAGCATAACTTACTTTTGAAATATGCATGCTCCAAATATTTCTGAAATATTCACCTTTCAGAGCAGACTCTCTTGCTTTTCTCATGTCTGTGTGTAAATGTAAATTTTGTGCTTACTGTATACTCAGTTTTTTTTAAAGCCAAAATTAGCTTTAAGATGTCACTTGAAGAGAAAAACGTGTCTAAACTTAAAGAGCATTGAAGCAACTTGTAAGCATTCCTGATTTCAATTTTATAACTCAAGACAGTAGTTAAACAAACATACATGATCATAAAGGTCTATATGTTTAAAAATCTGAGTGACAAGAGATAGTGATAAATACATGGTAAATGCTATTAATAGACTTTGTTTGAAACACGAAACAGCAATGAGCACAACAAAATAAAACCCGTTGTATATATCCCTCATATCTCATAATACACCTTCTCTTTCTTGTGAGGTTAGAGTTGTTAGGGAGCAAGCAGAAACTTGTTTGTACTCAGATAAATATTTACTGAAATGACAACCCATTGGTAAGAAATAATTGAAATTGATAAACCTGTTCGGTGTTGCTCTTTTCATATAACACTTTGATATAACTGATTTATTAAGAAACAATGATTGTCTTGATGGAATTTCAGCATAGCAATGTAGTACTAACTGTATCTCTACTAACTATAAATGTATCCCCACTATTACCATTGTGTATCACGAAGAGGAAGAGCTTGGGGGAACCAAAATCTAGATGTGAACCCTAGTTTTATATCTGTTTACATTTTTACTCTACTTCCATCATTTGTAACATGAGGTTTGGTAAAGACAAAAATGAGGAATGTAGCTAAAATACATAAGTGATTATTGTAGGAACAAAGCAATTGGTAGATACTATTTATAAAATTATTAATACACCGGGTGCCTGGGTGGCTCAGTGGGTTAAGCCGCTGCCTTCGGCTCAGGTCATGATCTCAGGGTCCTGGGATCGAGTCCCGCATCGGGCTCTCTGCTCAGCAGGGAGCCTGCTTCCCTCTCTCTCTCTGCCTACCTCTCTGTCTACTTGTGATCTCTCTCTGTCAAATAAATAAATAAAATCTTTAAAAAAAATTATTAATACACCTAGTAGATTTACCTTGTTATGGCATAGCAGGAAGACTACTAGACTAGGAACCAAGAGATCTGAATTATAATTGTAGCTCTGTCACTAATTAGGTATGTAACTGCAAATAATTCATTTAGTCTTTCTGTGACTCAGTTTTTTCATTTTTAAATGAAGCATTGGATCAGATTATCTAGCTCCAAGGTTCATTCCTCTCAAATATCTTACATTTTAGTTACTTTGGCTCATATAGAAAGACCAGGTCTTGGCCACAGGCTGCCAGTTACTACTGTATTACCATGTATTGTGAAATTAGTAATAGAGTTAAAAAGAGTTCCTTAGGAATTAGCCTAGTATACTTGAAATATAAATTATTTCTGCATAATGCTCCATTGGCAAAAAACTAAACGTAGCAGTTCAGGCAACATGCTATATTGGATGAATGCACATGCCCTTATTTTACATGTTATATAAATGAACCAAAGATGGCCTCTGTATATTGGTCCCTAGACTGTTTATTCCTACACAGCAGGGTGAGATCCATTATCCCAAATTCCCTTTGGCACTAAACTCAAATTTTTACACATGTAATTGTTTTTTTAAAAGATTTATTTATTTATTATTTTAAAGAGTGAGGGAGAGTGGGGGAATGGGCAGAAGCAGAGGGAATCTCAAACAGACTCCCTACTGATCATGGAGTCCCCTTTGGGGCTCAATCTCAGGACCTGAGCCAAAATCAGGAGTCAAGCTTTAACTGACTATTCCACCCAGGTGCCCCTGCACATCTAATTGTTTTAAACATACCCAAAATAAGCAGATATTTAGCCATTTAGAATCTGCCTGCTTTGCATATCCTGTGAAACTACAAGACATGTTAACCATTGATAAGAGAAATCCTCCAACTGTAAAGCTCTTAACCACCGTTGCTCTTCAGACCTTTTGGACTCAAAGACTCCCTATGGTGCTGCTGAGGGACATCACCTAGAACCATGAGACCCATCTCTGATAGCCCCCTCACCCTGGAGTTCCCTTGCTGTAATCCCCTGCTGTCATCCCCTTCAGGATGGTAGCCACCACCATCACCAAAGACTTTGAACAGTCACATGCTGTGAGGGAGTTCCCTGCATGCCTGCAAACCTGTCAATGTGTCTCCTAAATAAAGCTTGCGTGTACAACTGCCATATGTGGAAATCAGAAACACCTAAAGGAAGAAATTTCTAAGTAAAGATCCATATAAGAAACCATGATGGAGATTATCAAATACTTAAAACTGAAGAACAATGGAACCACTGTAAATCAAAACTTGTAGAATGCAGAAAAAGCCAGTATTTAGAAGGACATTTATAGCCTGAAATAAATGTATTTGAAAAGAAGAAAGATTGAAAATCACTGAGGCAAACATTCACTTTGAAAAGTTAGAGAACATTAGTATAAAACCAAAAAATAGAAGAAAATCACAAGTAGAAAAGCAGATATTAAAGAAAATACAAAGAAACAACAGGATTAAAAATTGAAATACTAAATATTTGTAATAATTATTAAGATATAGGAACTTCTGACAATATTGTTAAACAAGTAAAAAACACAATTAAAAAGTATTATCATGAAAAGGGGACCATTGTATTGCTTTGGTAGGAACTTTTGAAGTTAATAACAGGATATTTCTCATTCTATAAATTAGAAAACCAAGATGAAGTGAGAAAATTTTCCAGGTAAATCTGTATTTTCTTTATTCTTTTTTTGAAAGAAAAGAAACAAAAGTTTAATACATCATTATATTTATTTAAAAAGTATGAGTACATAATAACAAATGTTTTTAAAGATTAACTTATAATGAATTATTTGTTCCAGGAGTACAGGTCTGTGAATCATCAGTCTTACACACTTCACAGCACTCACCATAGCACATACCCTCCAATGTCCATAACCCAGCCACCCTATCCCTCCCCCCTTTAAACTCCCTTTCAGTCCTTGAAGAACACTAAGAACGAAATGAAAACAAGAAGGCACTTTTGGAGCCTGGAACTCTCCTTAGCAACCCTCAGTTTGTTTCCTGAGATTAAGAGTCTCTTATGGTTTGTCTCCCTCCTGATCCCATCTTGTTACATTTTTCCCTCCCTATCCCCCGCCACCACCCACCTTGTCTCTCAAATTCCTCATATCAGAAAGATCATATGATAATTATCATATGATCATAAGATGATTATCTTTCTCTGAAACCACAGTGAGATACCACCTCACACCAGCCAGGATGGCTAAAATTAACAAGTCAGGAAATGGCAGATGTTGGCGAGGATGTGGAGAAAGGGGAACCCACCTACACTGTTGGTGGGAATGCAAGCTGGTGCAACCACTCTGGAAAACAGCATGGAGGTTCCTCAAAAAGTTGAAAATAGAGCTACCTTATGACCCAACAATTTTACTACTGTGTATTTACCCTAAAGATACAATGTAGTGATCCAAAGGGGCATGTGCACCCAAACGTTTATAGCATCAATGTCCACAATAGCCAACTATGGAAAGAACCTAGATGTCCATCAACAGATGGACATCTTTCAGATGTCCTTCTTTCTAAGAAGGACATGGACTAAGAAGAACAGATGGACTTCTTTCTAAGAAGAAGTGACATATATATAGTATGGAATACTGTGCAGCCATCAAAAAGCCAAAATCTTGCCATTTACAATGATGTGGATGGAACTAGAGGATATTACGCTAAGCAAAATAAGTAAATCAGAGAAAATGTATTTTCAAAATAAGATCAATTTACTCAAACACTCAGAATAGTCCTATGAACATTAAATACACTGAATTAACATTACAAAAGAATTTGATCTAGTGGGTTTAAAAAGGCATGTTTTACAAACCCCCCAGGTACAGGTGATTCTTTTCTTTATTCAAACAGTGCCAGAAAATAGAAAAAAAGACTTTTTCTCCTAATTTTATGAGAATTTTATAACCCTGGTACATAATATTGATAAGAACAGTAAAGTAAAGGACAGTAACAGGCCAATATCAGAAACATACATGCAAAAATATTGAGTAGTATATTAGGAAGAGAGAAAGAGGAATCAGCAGAACAGAAATACACATAAATAAGAAGTGGTATATGACAGAAGTGGCATTTAGATCAAGGGAGAAAGGAGGGACTAATCAATGAAAAGTTTAGTTAAGAAAACAAAGTTTTAGAAATAGTGTTCACTATTCATCATAGTCATTATCTCAGTTTAATTAATGCACATTTTATTTTTAATTTAAAATGACTTAGTTCTTGGTTGTTCAGAGGATTTATCCAGGTTGTGCATTATTTTTCTTTTTTCTCCTTTCTCTTTTGGCATATTTTTGGGTAATTGAACTTTAGGGCAGAAAAGGGAGAGAACAACCAAGTTCCAACATAGTGGCTGGAAGAAGTTTGAAAATTTTCATTAAAGTCATATTTAGGAAAACTTTCACCTCCTCTGACAGACTAGCTAGTGCTGATCAATTGTCCTACTGTGAACAACTAGAAGACATGAACAAAATGTTTTAAAACATCTATCTGAAGACTAAAGAAAGCTGATATTGAGGAATTATGGAGTCAAGAACTGAGAGAACAAAGAAACACTAAAGCAATTCTGCTTTGGGTCAGCTTTTCCCTAAATGATATCTGCTAATATTAGAAGAAGCTGTTGAGAACCTGAGAAGTTGGGCACAGGTTATATGGTTCTCTAGGGCTTACCAAGGAATGGGAAAACTTATGAACCCTTTATACTTGGGGTTGAGACTCCAAAGGATTGTAACAGATTAAGGGTGAGCCAAAAATACTCTGAAACACACAGAAACTGAAAGTATGCTTCAAAAAATATCATACTCTGTAACTGGGTTGCATTGATCTGTATTGTTTTAGTATCCTAGCCCTTTTCCCAGAAGCAAATTCAAATCTTCTGTGGAGGAAGACAGCATCGTCTCAGACCTCAATATCTTTTTTATGATGTTAATATACAATAGCCAGCCCTCGATAAAAAACCAGGCACATGAAGAAAATGAGATAGAGTGACCAAAACCAAACAAATTAGCAAAAGAAAAACAATACACAACACAGAGAGAAACACAGAAAATTCTAATGAAATTATGGAAACCAAACTTTAAAATAACTGCCTATGAAGATAAAAGAGTATAAACAGTAAACAGAAACAGAAAACTGAAAATTATAAAAGAGAACCAAATAAAAATTTTTTAATTTAAAAAATACAGTGAACTAAATCAACTCAATGGATGGTCTTGAGAAGATTAGGCTCAGCTGAAGAGTTACTTAGGGAAACAGAATGTGTCAGGTAAATAACTAGACTGAAGAGCACAGAGACAAAATAACAATACACAGAATGTAAGGGGCATAAAATATACAGAAAGTCTAACACATATGGTAATGGAGTCTCATATTGAAAAGAGAAAAAATGAAGCATAAGCAATTTTTGAAGAGATAATAGCTGAAGATTTTCTAAAACTGATGAAAAGCATTGAGCCACTGATTCTAAAAGCCCAGTGAAATACCAAACAAAGTAAGAAAATCACACTGTAATGGTTAATTTTATATGTGAACCTGGGCTTGCCTATCGTTGTTTTGCCAAACAATATCTAGTCTGTGCTTGAAGGTTTTTTTTTTTTTAAGATTTTATTTATTTATTTGACAGAGAGAGATCACAAGTAGGCAGAGAGGCAGGCAGAGAGAGAGGAAGGGAAGCAGGCTCCCTGCTGAGCAGCGAGCCCAATGCGGGACTTGATCCCAGGACCCTGGGATCATAACCTGAGCCGAAGGCAGCGGCTTAACCCACTGAGCCACCCAGGCGCCCCTGTGCTTGAAGGTTTTTAAAAAAGATGTGATTACATTTTAATCAGTAGATTTTGAATAAAACAGATTACATATCATAATGTGGGTTGGCCTCATCTTGTCAACTGAAGGCCATAGGAGCAAAGACTGAGGTCTCTGGAAGAGGAAGGAATTCTGTCTTCAGACTGCAAGGGAGAAATTTTGCTGTAGTTTCCAAACCTTGAGCTCAAGACTGCAATATCAACTCTTGCTAGAATACCCAGCCTGCTAGCCTGCCCTGAAGATTTCAGGCTTAATCTACTCCTATAACCACAGGAGCCAATTCCTTAAAATAAATATCTCTCCTTTCTCTCTTTCTCTCTAATTTGCTCTCCAAATGTGGATATATCTCTATATGTAAATATACATGTATCTAAGATCTATATTTATGTTTATATACTCTTTCTCTGGAGAACCCTGACAGACACAGACAGTTCTCAATAAAACTGTGCAAAGTTAACAAGAGAGAGAAAATCTTAGAAGCAAACAGAGGAAAAGGAAGTATAAATCATGTTTATGGACTGGAAGATTAAGTATTTTAAATGTGTAAATACTCCCAAAATTGATCAAAGGAGTCAATAATTTGCAGAAATGACAAGATAATCTTAAAATTCATATGCAAATGCAAGGGATCCTAAATAGCCAGAAAAATATTGCCAAAGAAAAACAACTAAGTTGGAGGACTCACACTTACACAATTTCAAAACTTACTGTAAACCTGCAGTAATCAAGGCAGTATGTTACTAGCATAAGGATAAACATACAGATGAAAAGGAACAGAATTCTAAGTCCATAAATAAACTCATGCATCTATGATCAGTTTCTTTTTGACAAGGGTTCCAATACCATTCAGTGGGGGTAAGAATGGTCTTTTCAACAAATGATGCTGTGAGAATGAACTTTAACTCCTCCCTCACGCCAGTCACAAGCCAACTCAAAATGGACCTAAATGCAAGTTAAAGCTAAAAAATTTTCAGAAAAGAATGGGCATAAATACTCATGACCTTGGATTAGCTCACAGTTTTTTAGTTATGACACCAAAAGGACAATCAATTAAAAAAAGATAACTGGACTTCATCAAAATTGGAAACTTCTGTGCTTCAAAGGACATTATCCTGGTAAGTAGACCACCAGAGAGCTGATCAGAGGACATTATCAAGAAAATGAAGACAATATAGAGAATGGCAGGAAATATTTCCTCACAATTTATCTGATAAGGGATTTATATGCCAAATATATAAAGGGCTCTTATAACTCAACCATATGCACACAAATAACCCAATCATAAAATAGACAAAATATCCAGGTGGACTTCTCTCCAAAGAAGATATATAAATGGCCCACAGGCACATGAAAGATATGCAACATCATTAGTTGTTAGAGGAATGCAGATTTTTAAAAAAGATTTATTTGAGAGAGAGAGAGAGAGAGTGCATGAGCAGGGTGGGGGAGGGGCAAAGGGAGCAAATCCCAAGTAGACTTTGTGCTGAGTATGGACCCCAATGCAAGGCTTGGCCTCACAGTCCTGAGATCATGACCTGGTCCAAAACCAAGGGTAGGATATGCCTAACCAACTACACCCCCCAGGTGTCCCAATAATTACAAATTCTAAAATTACAAAATTAAAAATACATTATTAGAAAACTGGTTAAATCCAAAGTCTCTAGTTTAGTTACTAGTAGTGTACCAAAGTTGAATCTCAGTTTTAATAATTTGACTATGGGTGGGACGCCTGGGTGGCTCAGTTGGTTAAGCAGCTGCCTTCGGCTCAGGTCATGATCCCAGCGTCCTGGGATCGAGTCCCACATCGGGCTCCTTGCTTGGCAGGGAGCCTGCTTCTCCCTCTGCCTCTGCCTGCCATTCTGTCTGCCTGTGCTCGCTCACTCTCCTCTCTCTCTGACAAATAAATAAAATCTTAAAAAAAATAATTTGACTATGGGTATATAAGGACATTAACAAGCTGAGTTAAGACATTGAATAGAATTATGTCTTGGGGTGCCTGGGTGGCTCAGTCCTTAAGTGTCTGCCTTCAACTCAGGTCGTGATCCCAGAGTCCTGGGATTGAGCCTTGCATTGGGCTCCCTGTTCTGTGGGGAGTCTTCTTCTCCCTCTCCCTCTTCTGCTGCTTGTGTTCCCTCTCTCACTGTCTCTCTCTCTGTCAAATAAAATAAAATAAAATAAAATAATAAAATAAAATAAATTCTAAAAAAAAGAATTATGTCTTGTATTTGCCATTTTTCTGTAAGTCTAAAATTATTTGAAAATAAAAAGTAAAAAAAAAGAAAATGTAGAATTGGTGCATTTCCACGCCAAACTGGGAGCAAAACCTGAACTTTTAGTGCTAGATAGATTATCTGAGCACTAAAACCTTGTTTCCCTTTGGGCTTATTTCTTTCTGTTTTCCTTGCACAATGACCAAATATTCCAAAATCCCAAGATTTCCAACAGTAGCAGCTAGTCTAAGTTTCACATTCTGATGATTGATCAAGGGGTTCCTAGATACAAAGTAACATTACCAAATGGACTACTTCATTTTCTCCCAAGCCCACATTTCCTTTTGCTATTTCAATATATATGAATTTTTTGCTATTTCAGTATTTTTATCCAGAAAGCAGCACAGGGCTTACTGCTACATTCCCATAATAGAATCAACAAAACATATCATTATAAGGAAATATTCCAAATTCTAAAATGTGATGTGCTGGTTTTTTTCCCTGCCAGTGTTTTAGCTTTCCTTCAGTGCAAAAAAAAATTTTGTGTTTTTCCTGAAAATTGGTAGGACTTTGCGATCAAGTTTACTGATGAAAAGTTAAAAATCTTTTGTTGGAAGGAATAATTGAAGACAGATATACTCATGTCTTCAACTAACTAAAGTCCTTGAATTTTAATTTCTTATCAAATAATGGGATTTATACTTATTAATTTTAAAGGAACATATGTAGTATTTACTGTAACTATATTAGGTATTTCTCTGCAAGATCAAGAATAGAGAGCATGTTAAGTCTTCATTTCCATATATGTATTTTATGCACACACACAGACATACAAATAAATGCTATATAGTGTTCAATTTGCTCCCTCTCCTCCTAAAATGAGTAAAGGCATAACAGTGGATATATAATGCTTTTGACAAATAATCTCATTTATTTATGGTAATTTCATTAAATGTAATTTAATAGTCATAGTTATTTCTCCCTGAAGTCTTGTTAGAGTAGACTTTATAAAATAATGTGATATTTATTCATTACATCAGTTTTGTTCCAGTTAATTTAATATTTAAGTTAGTTATACCCAAGATGGGTAGACTTACTGCTAGCATTTTCACAATGAACTATTTATTCAGATAAATTAATAGATTAATCCTAAATATACTCCTGTAACATATTATCTTTCTGTAAATATCAGTTTTGGTTCCCTCTAATTTTGACAAACCATAGTGTCCATTAACAGATGTTCCCATACTTGATAACTGGTCATTGAATTATGACCCTGAAATAATGCAAACAGTAGAATTGCATTTGAATTATTTAAGAAGTAAACTAAAACTTAAAAACTTTAAGTTTTTAATTTTAATTCCTGTTGGTTATCATACTGTGTAATACTAGATTCTGGTGTAAAATATAGTGATTCAGCACATCCATACAAACCCCAGTTCTTATCACAAGTGTACTCCTTAATCCCCATTATCTTTTTCACCCATTCCCCTGCCCACCTCCCCTCTAGTAACCATCAGTGTGTTCTCTGTAGTTAAGAGTCTGTTTCTTGGTTTGCCTCTCTGTTGCTTCCCCCCACCCTTTGCTCATTTGTTTTGTTTCTTAAATTCCATGTACAAAATTCCTCATGTGAAGTCATACAGTATTTGTCTTCTTATGACTGACTTGTTAGCATAATTCTCTCTATAGTATAATATACTATACAAATATAGTGTATTTGTATATATGTCTTGGCGCCCAAGACATCATTCTATTCAATGCCTTCATTCAGTTTGTTAATGTACATAGTCAAATTATTAAAACTGAGATTTAACTTTATGCTCTATAGCATAATATGCTATAGAGAATATTACACATCATTGTAAATGACAAGATTCCATATTTTTGATGATATAGTAATATTCCACCGGGTTTGGTTTAGGGCCAGAAGAATGGTCAGCGTTAGGGTTAGGGACCGTGTGAGGGTATGTGCTTACTATCCTGCCTGTAGTTCAGAGACCTTTTTAGAGGGATAACTTTAGGGTTAGGGGTTATGGTTATGGTTAGGAGTTCAGGGTTAGTGGTTAGGGTTAGGGTGAGGATATGTGCCTGATATCCTACATTTCAGAGATCTCTCAGAGGGTAGGTTTAGGGTTATGGTTAGAATTAGAGTTATGGATTAGGAATTAAGGGTTAGGGTTAGGGTTGGGGTGAGAGTATGTGCCTGGCCTCTTGTGGTTCAGAGATTGCCCTACTTAATAAAAGCCCAGACTTCTGCTGGTGTGAGAATAGACATAGCAGGCATCTACCAAGCTTGGATAAAGAAGGGATTTGGGTCCCAAATATTCGTTATATTTTTTCTTTCCCCAAATTTTTATTTAAATCCCAATTAGCTAATATATAATGTATTATTAGTTTCAGTTTTGCTATTTAGTGCTTAAATAGTTACATATAATACATGGTGCTCAACACATACACTCCTTAATTCAATCACCTATTTAACCTGTCCACCCACCCACCTCCATTCTAGTAACCATCAGTTTACTTCCTATTGTTAAGAGGTATTTCTTGGTTTGCCTCTTTCTCCCCCACCATGTTCATTTCTTTTGTTTCTTAAATTACACATATGAGTGAAATCATATGGTATTTGTCTTTCTCTGACTAACTTATTTCACTTAGCATAATACTATCTAGCTCCATCCATATTGTTTTAGATGGCAAGATTTCATTCTTTTTTATGGCTGAGTAATATTCCATTACACACCACCTCTTCTTTATCCATTCATCAGCCAATGAACATTTGGGTTCTTTCCATGATTTGGCTATTGTTGATAATGCTGCTGTACACATCAGGATGTATATATCCCTTCAAATCAGTATTTTTGTATCCTTTGGGTAAATACCTAGTAGCGCAATTGCTCGGTCATAGGGTACTTCTATTTTTAACTTTCTGAGGAACCTCAATACTGTTTTCCAGGGTGGCTGCACCAGTTTGCATTTCCGCCAATAGTGTAAGAGGATTCCCCTTTCTCCACATCCTTGCCAACATCTGTTGTTTCCTGTGTTGTTAACTTTAGCCATTCTAACAAGTGTGAGGTGTTATCTCATCATAGTTTTGACTTATATTTATCTGATGATCAGTGATGTTGAGCATCTTTTCATGTGTCTCCTGGTCATCTGGATGTTTTCTTTGGAGAAATATCTATTCATGTCTTCTGCCCATTTTTTAACTGAATTATTTGTTTTTAGAGTGTTGAGTTGTGTAAGTTCTTTATGTATTTTGGATCCTAGCCCTTTATCAGATATGTCATTTGCAAATATCTTCCCCCATTCTGTAGGTGCCCTTTTAGTTTTGCTGATTTTTCCTTCACTGTGCAGAAGCTTTTTATTTTGATGAAGTCCCAATACTTTATTTTTGCTTTTGTTTCCCTTGCCTCAGTACACATATCTAGTAAGAAGCTACTATGGCTGATGTCAAAGAGGTTACTTCTTGTGTTCTCTTCTAGGATATGCAGTTTTATTTTTAGCATCAAGTGTACTTCATTGGGGCTAAAATCCTTGGGGATTGGTGATCTGTACATAGCAGGTATAGCAACATTATAATGGTCACAATAACTATTATAAAAATCTTATTTTTTGTCTTTAAAAATAATAGCTAATATTTGCTGTAATCACTTACTTCCTTATCTCTTTCCCAGAAAATCTATGGAGAGGTACTATCCATCTTTGGATCCTTGGCCCTTAATAATAGTTTAAGATATTTAATAACAGTGATAGTAGTTAGTAGTACCAGCAGCAGTAATGATAACAATTAACATTTATTGAGTGCTTACTATATGCCAGGCTCTATTATAGTATTATACTAGCATTATCTCATTTAACCTCTCAATAGATAATGGGTTCTGTACCATTAATGTTCTCATTTTACAGATGAGGAAAATCAGGCACAGAGAAATTCAATAACTCTTCTGTGGTTACAGCTTATAAATGAGAGTCGTGATCGAAACTCAGGCAGTCTTGCTCTAGAACTTATGCTCCCTCTATTTTATGGTTACTCTTAAAGGAAATTCCCTACAATAATTATATAAAGCTCCATTATTTTCCTTGAGTATTACTAGAATGTGTCATATTACTTTAATATTTTATTTGCATTTTAACTCATATATTATTCATTCAACAATTACTGGATACCTACAATGTTATAGGCATTGTGCTGGGTACAAGACAAACATAGTTATAGTTTTCATGAAATTTAAATTCTACTTAGGGAAACATACATTAAATATGTATTTCTGTAATACAGTATTTAATTATAATTATAATCAGATATGCCTTATTTTATTTTTTATTTTTAAATTTTTTTAGATATGGCTTATTTTAAGGGTACCTCAATCATAAAATGTCTCAGGATTCCTCAGTCAGATGCCCCTTTTGCCTTTTCTGAACCCCTCTAGTACTCTAACACTTAAATGGTAAGCAGTATGGTTTGCTATATATTACAGTTGTTTGGACATTTCCACTTTATTGTTTTCTAAAGGTCCAGTTCACAGATATTGGTTTTTATTTATCTACAACTGGTGGTGCCCAATGTAGTACCTTTTTACATGGTGTACATGGTCTTCATGTTTGTTGACTGCTTAAATTAAATTAAGGTAAATTAAATCTGCTTGTGTTGTTAGAATAATAAAGATGATGAGATGATGATCTTAAAATAGGACAACTTTTGACTTACTCACATATCAATTGCTTAAGTAGTTTCAATAAGTTCAGATTGGGACCAACTCTTGTACTTGCTATCTGTATTAGCTGAGCTTAATAAAAGCAGAATAGACACTAAATTAATGGATTGCCACTGTAGCTGTTGTTCACCATAAGAATCATTTTGCTAAAGTGCACAGAATTTCTAACAAACATCTCTTTTTAAAATATGTCCAGGGTCATTTGATTTTACTCAGGTTATGCTTAGTAAAATAAAGAACTGGGAAGATTGGAGGCATCCATCCTTATTTAAGCAGAAATATAAATGTTTTAGGCATAGTGGCATACATTCTAGAGGTTTTAAATTGTAAAATGAGAACTTCTTTGTTGTAGCACACAATTAGAGGTGGCTTGGTGTGTCAGCAAAATGACACCAAAGAGCCCTTTGGTGTTTAAAACATAAAACATGTGTTTTAAAATTCACTATTAAACCATATGATAATTGACTCTCTCTGCTTGACTTATTTCACTTAGCATAATCTCTTCCAGTCCCTAACCATGAGAGGCTATGGACTCTGAAAAACAATCTGAGGGGTTTGAAGGGGCGGCGGGTGGGAGGTTGGGGGAACCAGGTGGTGGGTAGTAGAGAGGGCACGGATTGCATGGAGCACTGGGTGTGGTACAAAAACAATGAATACTGTTATGCTGAAAATAAATAAAAATAAAAAAGTAATAAAAAAATTCACTATTAAAAATGACATATTCTGTGTTTTGAAAATAAGATATATGGATAAGCATTATATATAAAAAGCTGAGATTGTTAATCATGACTGCACATTTTTAAAAGGTGGAATACTTAATTTGGAATACTATGTGTTTTTCCAATCATGTAGGCAAAGTCATTCTATGACATAATTACTTACAATAAAAATCAGAAGAAAAGCTGATTAACTTTGTTAATAAAAGTTGGATTTTTTAATATATCAATAATGATATGTAACTTCTGAGAAATACTGAATTTAGTTTTTTTCCCATTTCTAACTAGAGCATTAGAATACGAGTAAAGCCACATGTCAAATGATTTCTACTACAATAGCTGCTGAATAACATACTGTTGATTATTGAATTTATTTATTCTATTAACATATACACATGATTGAATAAAATGCATTTTATTACTCATAAGGGTATCTTTATTTAAAATAGGTACATTTTAGAAAATTTTAAAAAATAACATGATACAACTATAAGAAGATTTTGAAAGGTTCTTTGATAAAATAATAATATAATACATAAGTTAGGAACAGGGTTCTGGTTTGCAGTTACTCATGCAAACATGCACAATATATTTATATGTATAAAGTGCATGATGTGTGTACAAATATAAGTAAAGGTAAAATTTCAACTTACTTTAAAACAGTCTGTTATATAAAAATACACGTTTAAAAGAAATAGAAAAGGAAATTAAGAAATAACCACAATTAGGTTTCAAATTAATGCCAAGCATTCCACTATTTAAAGCTCTGTGGTCATAATTTAAAATCTTAGCTCTGGCATATGATGTTTCTGTGTATACCTTATTTTCAAAATGGAAACTTTTAAAATAGTGGATTATAAAAGACATATATCTTATTTTTAAGACCAAAATGCTCTTTGATGCCATTCCACTGGCATGTCATCTACCTTATCTGGGTGTTACTTTAAATCTGGTAGAACATCTGCAATGTATTATTTGTTCTAGAAAAGGATTCTTTCATGGATGGCAAAACTTAAAGATGGAGTTCCTATAACATGTTTCAACTCACAAAAATATAACTTAAACGCAAACATTTAGAAATACCATTATCTTATATAAAGAACAATGTCTATACAAGCCAATGATGAGAACTAACTACAGTATAGAGCAGGGATACACAAAATTTTTCTGCGAAGGACCACACAGTGAATATTTAGGCTTTGTGGGCTATATGGTCATGATAACAACTACTCAACTCTGCAATTGTACCATGAAGGTATGTTTAGATAATATGAATAAGCTTGGCTGTATTCAAATAACACTTTAATAAAAACAGGTAGTGAGTTGTGTTGGAGTTGGGTCATAGTATGCTTACCTCTGGAATCTGTGTTTCTCCTAAGCCCTTTCACAAAAGTGCAGAATGTTAATAAATGAATTAATGGAAGGGTGAATTAATGAGTGAATGAATAAGTAAATAAATAAACTGCTAAACTAAACTAGACTAAAATTAAAGGAGACCTAGCTAGGACATTCTGTAATGATGTTGGTTTGTTAAAGTAGAAGGGCAAAGTTTAAGTGCTTTGATTGCTGTTAAAAAGAGCATGACAAACACACATTTGGATCCTAGAAAAACATAATCTGACATAATTCTTTTGAAATCTCTTTTAATTTTACTGGAATGAAAATAATATTCCCAAATAATTCTATCTGTATACTACCAGTCAAGATGCATGGAAGTGACATCAGCGCAATGGAAGATTAATAAGTTCTGGGCCCTTTTTCCTTTCATAGAGACACCAATTCAACAATACATGGACTGTTTCCCTTTGTGAGAAATCAGAAGCCAATTAAGAGACTCCTGTACCCCAGGCAAGTACAAAATCATCCACACTAAAACCAGTTGGAAAATTTGTAACATCTTCTCACCATACTCTTTCTCCCTGGCACAATACCACATTATTGGGAGGAAGAGTGTAACATACATCCAACATTCCAGCTTTTTTGGGGGCAATCCAAGAGATAGGTTTCTGTCTCACATGTCTCAAGTGTGGACAGGATCTGACATAGTCTAGATGCCTGGGGGCACTGAGAACAAATTAGAATTGGGCTTCATGCTACTGTTCCAGAGGATCTGTGGTAAATTAGAGAATATAGCTTAATGGACTTTCTCTCAGGGTGAACAAAGAGTGGAGCAAATATACAATATTCCGGTTTTTTTTGGAGAGCTGCCCAAGGAATTGGTTTCTGTCTTGCCTAACTTAGGAAGTAGGCAGGACACAGCATATTATAGAAGCCTGGAGACCACTGAGAACAAAAGGAGGTGGGTGGTAGGTTGCTACTCTGTGGTTCAAAGGGACCATGGTACAGCAGACAAATACTGGAAGGAACAGGAGATGGCAGGCCCCTAAAAAAAGAAACTGGAAAAATCCTTTATGAAGAATATAAAATAAAAGGTTGGAGAAGATACATCCACAGAAACAGTTTGAGAGGCCCTCAGAATCTCTATCCAGGCTGATTGGTGAAGGTCTTTTTCTGTTCAAAGTCAGCCTATAAATTCTGTGAGCGGTGGCTGGTTTATTTATTTATTTTTTTTCAAATGTATGCATACTGACACAAAGTTACAAGGAACATGAATAGGTAATAATTGTCCAAACAAAGGAACAAAATGAATTTCCAGCGATTGACACTAAAGAAATGGAGGTATGTGAATTATCTGAATATAAGAATTAAAAATAACCATTGTGAAGATGCTCAGTGACCTCAGAAAATATTACATGAACAAAATAAGAATTTCAACAAAAAGAGAAAATACACAAAAGAATCAAACAGAAATTTTGGAGCTGAAGAATGTAATAACTGAACAGACAAATTCACTATATGGATTCTGGAGCAGACTTGATCAAGTAGAAGAAAGGATTAGTGAACTCAAGGATAAGCCACTTGAAATTATCTAGTCAAAAGAGCAATAAATAAAAAAGAATAAAAAAATATTAAGAAAGCCTAAGGGATGGGTGAGACATCACATTACAGGAGTTCCAGAAGGAAAAAAGAGAAAAGGTCAGAAAACGCATTTAAAGAAATAATGGGCCAAATTTTTCCAAATTTAGGAAAGGAAATGGGCATCCAGATTCAAGAATACCACCTGACCCTAAGAAAAAGACCACACTGAGACATATTATAATTAAATTGTCAAAATTCAAGGACAAAGGATTTTGAAAACAGCAAGACAAATACAACTCATCATGTACAAGGGTATCCCCATAAAACTATCAGTGGATTTCTCAGCAGAAATTGTGCAGGCCAGAAAGAAGCAGGATGATATATTCAAAGTGCCAAAATTAAAATACCTCCCATCCAGGAATATCATACTTGGCAAAAATGTCTTAAAAGTGAAGGAGAGGTAAAGACATTCCCAGACAAACAAAAGCTAAGGGAGTTCACTACCAGATCTGTCTTACAAGAAATGCTAAAGAAAGTCCTTCAAGTTGGAATAAAAATATGTTAAACAGTAACATGAAAGATATGAATGTATAAAGCTCATGTAAATATATAGACAAATAGAGAATACTGTAATACTGTAACAGTGATGCATAAATCACTTTTAACTCTGGCATAGAAATTAAAAGAATAAAAAATAACTACCTATAAACATATGTTAATGAATACATAACATAGAAAGATGTAATAAATGTAACATAATATATTGGAGGAGGAGAGAAATAAGTGTTACTTTTGTATGCAACCAAACCTAAATTGTTACCAGTTTAAGATAGATTATAACTGTTATAAGTATAAGATGATTTATGTAAGCCCCATGGTAACCACAAAGAAAATACCTAAAAGAAATATACAAGAGAAAAAGAGGAAGAAATCAAAGCATGTCACTACAAAAAAAAAATCAATAAAATATAAAGGAATACAGCAAGAGAGGAAGAGACAAAGGAACTACAAGACTAATAGAAAACACTTAACAAAATGACAATAGTGAATAATAGTAAATGTTTTCCTATCAATAATTAATTTAAATATAAATGGATTAAACTGGGGCACCTGGGTGGCTCAGTGGGTTAAAGCCTCTGCCTTCATATCAGACACATGAAAAAATGTTCATCATCACTAGCCATCGGGGAGATTCAAATTAAAACCACATTGAGATATCACCTTACACCAGTCAGAATGGCCAAAATTAGCAAGACAGGAAACAACATGTGTTGGAGGAGATGTGGAGAAAGGGGAACCCTCTTACACTGTTGGTGGGAATGCAAGTTGGTGCAGCCACTTTGGAGAACAGTGTGGAGATTCCTCAAGAAATTAAAAATAGAACTTCCCTATGACCCTGCCATTGCACTACTGGGTATTTACTCCAAAGATACAGATGTAGTGAAAAGAAGGGCCATCTGTACCCCAATGTGTATAGCAGCAATGGCCACAGTTGCCAAACTGTGGAAAGAACCAAGATGCCCTTCAACGGACGAATGGATAAGGAAGATGTGGTCCATATACACTATGGAGTATTATGCCTCCATCAGAAAGGATGAATACCCAACTTTTGTAGCAACATGGACGGAACTGGAAGAGATTATGCTGAGTGAAGTAATTCAAGCAGAGAGAGTCAATTATCATATGGTTTCACTTATTTGTAGAGCATAGCAAATAGCATGGAGGACATGGGGAGTTAGGAGAAGGGAGTTGGGGGAAATTGGAGGGGGAGGTGAACAATGAGAGACTGTGGACTCTGAAAAACAATCTGAAGGGTTTGAAGAGGTGGGGGGGGTGGGAGGTTGGGGGAACCAGGTGGTGGGTATTGGAGAGGGCAGGGATTGCATGGAGCACTGGGTGTGGTACAAAAACAATGAATACTGTTATGCCGAAAATAAATTAAAAAAATGATTAAATAAAAAAAAAAGCCTCTGCCTTCAGCTCAGGTCATGATCCCTGGGTCCTGGGATCGAGCCCCTCATGGGGCTCTCTGCTCAGCAGGGAGCCTGCTTCCTCTTCTCTCTCTGCCTGCTTCTCTGCCTACTTGTGATCTCCGTCTGTCAAATAAATAAATAACATCTTTAAAAAAATAAATAAATGGATTAAACTTTCCAACCAAAAGACACAGAGTGGCTGAATGAATAAAAATCAAGATATATTCCATTTTGTTCCACAAATGTGGCAACCAAAAGAAAGCATGCTGCACTTACATCAAACAAAAATAGACACAGCCCAAAACTGTCACAAGAGATAAGGAAAGACCTAATATAATGATAAAAAGGTCAGTTCACTAGAAAGATATAACAATTATAAATATACATGCACTCAACATCAGAGTACCTAAGTATATGAAGCAAACAGTAACAGAACTGAAGGGAGAAATAGATAGTAACACAATAATAGTAGGAGATATCAATATCCCACTTTCAATAATGGATAGAACATACAGACAGAAGGTCAATAAGGAAACAGAGCACTTGAACAATACTAAAGACCAAACAGGCTTCATAAACATATATAAAGAACATTCTGCCTAACAGCACAACACATACTCTCAAGCACACATGGAACATTTTTCCAGGATAAATCACATGTGAGATCACAAAACAATTCTTAGCAAATTTGAGAAGATTGAAATCATACCAAGTAACTTTTCCAACTATAATGTAATGAAAACTAGATATCAAGAGCAGAAAGAAAACTGAAAAATTCACATATATGTCAAAATTAAACAACACACTCTTGAACAACGAATGGGTCAAACCAAGAAACAAAAACAAAGTTAGAAAGTATTTTGAGATAAATGAAAATGGAAATACAACATACTAAGAATTATGGATGCAGCAAAAGCAATAATATAGCAGTAAGTTTATAGCCATATATGTCTACAATAAAAGAAGAAAACTCTCAACCTAACTCTACACCTCAGGGAAATAGAAAAAGAAGAACTAAGCCTAAAGCTGATGGAAGGAAATAACAAAAGAGCAGGAATAAAGGAAATAGAGAATAGAAAAAAAATGGAAAAATTAATGAAACTGAGTTGTTTTTTTTTAAAAAGGGAAAACAAAATTGACAGATTAAGAAAAATAAAATCTCAAAATCAGAAATGAAAAAGGAGACATTATAGCTGATGCCACAGAAATAAAAAAGCATTAAGACTACTATGAACAGTTATATGTCAACAAATTGACCGAACTTAAAGAAATGCATAAATGCCTAGAAGGATATAACTATGAAAACTTAATCATGATGAAGTAGAAAATTCGAACATTTCTAAAACTAGTAAGGAGATTGGATCAGTAATCAAATATCTCCCAACAAAGAAAAGCCCAGGACCAGATGGCTTCACTAGTGAATTTTACCAATATTTAAATCTTTTTTTTTTTTTAAAGATTTTATTTATTTATTTGACAGAGAGAAATCACAAGTAGGCATAGAGGCAGGCAGAGAGAGAGGAGGAAGCAGGCTCCCCGCTGAGCAGAAAGCCCGATGTGGGGCTCGAACCCAGGACCTGGGATCATGACCTGAGCCGAAGGCAGCGGCCTAACCCACTGAGCCACCCAGGCGCCCCGAATTTTACCAATATTTAAAGAAGAATTAATGCCAGTCCTTCTCAAACTCTTCCAAAAAAAATCAAAGAGTATGGAGTACTTCCAAACTCATTTTATGGGGGTGGTATTACTCTGTTATCAAAGCCAGAAAAAAAAAAAAACAGAGAATACTACAGTACATTATTGCTTATGAATTTAAATGCAAAAATTCTCAATAAAATACCAGCAAACAGAATTCGACATCATATTAAAGAGGATAAGACAGCTTGACCAAGTGGGATTTATCTCTATGATGGCAACAAAGGTTTAACACACAAAAATAACACTTTTAAATTTTTAAAAAATTCATAATTTCCTTCTGCCTCAACATCCCCACAGACAGGCTTAAGCACCCTGTCCAGGTGACCAGGTGCACCAATGTAATAAGGCTGGTCTCTAGATTATGTTCCTTCTTTCCCTTTCCTGACTGTGACTTATCGACATTCAAACACACCAATAAAATCACCTTATGTCTTACATGAAAAAGTGCTCCATATCACTCGGCATCAGGGAAATACAAATCAAAACCACCATGAGATATCACCTCCCACCAGTCAGAATGGCTAAAATTAACAAGTCAGGAAATGACAGATGCTGGCGAGGATGCGGAGAAAGGGGAACCCTCCTACACTGTTGGTGGGAATGCAAGCTGGTGCAACCACTCTGGAAAACAGCATGGAGGTTCCTCAAAATGTTGAAAATAGAACTACCCTATGACCCTGCAATTGCACTGCTGGGTATTTACCCTAAAGATACAAACATAGTGATCCAAAGGGGCACATGCACCCGAATGTTTATAGCAGCAATGTCTACAATAGCCAAACTATGGAAAGAACCTAGATGTCCATCTACAGACGAATGGATAAAGAAGATGTGGTATATATACACAATGGAATACTATGCAGCCATCAAAAGAAATGAAATCTTGCCATTTGCGACGACGTGGATGGAACTAGAGGGTATCATGCTTAGCGAAATAAGTCAATCGGAGAAAGACAACTATCATATGATCTCCCTGATATGAGGGAGAGGAGATGCAACATGGGGGGTTGAGGGGGTAGGAGAAGAGTAAATGAAACAAGATGGGATTGGGAGGGAGACAAACCATAAGTGACTCTTAATCTCACAAAACAAACTGAGGGTTGATGGGGGGAGGGGGTTGGGAGAGGGAGTGGGGTTATGGATATTGGGGAGGGTATGTGCTATGGTGAGTGTTGTGAAGTGTGTAAACCTGGCGATTCGCAGACCTGTACCCCTGGGGATAAAAATATATGTTTATAAAGCTGTAAAAAAAAAAAAAAAAGAAAGAAAGGATGAATCCCCAAGTTTTGTAGCAACATGGACGGGACTGGAAGAGATTATGCTGAGTGAAATAAGTCAAGCAGAGAGAGTCAATTATCATATGGTTTCACTTATTTGTGGAGCATAACAAATAGCATGGAGGACAAGGGGAGATGGAGAGGAGAAGGGAGTTGAGGGAAATTGGAAGGGGAGGTGAACCATGAGAGACTATGGACTCTGAAAAACGATCTGAGAATTTTGAAGGGGTGGGGGGTGGGAGGTTGGGGGCACCAGGTGGTGGGTATTGTAGAGGGCACGGATTGTATGGAGCACTGGGTGTGGTGCAAAAATAATGAATACTGTTATGCTGAAAAAAATAAAAAAATTAAAAAAAAATCACCTTATGTCTTTTGCTTGTGTATTCCATTTAGACTCCCAGCAAACACATTTGCCCACTGCTACTTGCTCTTTCTCTTTTTCCTATTCCCAGTGAGAGTATATCAAACTAAAAAAGTTTCTGCACTGAAAAAGAAATAGAGTGAAAAGGCAACCAAGGGAATGAGAGAAAATATTTACAAATCATATATTTGATAAGGGGTTAATATCCAAAATATATAAGGAACTTCTACATCTCAACAGCATAGAAGCAACCTGTTTAAAAAATGAGTTAACAGGTGTCAGATGATAACTTATTGTAGTTTTGATTTGCATTTCCTTGATGATGAGTGAGGTTGAGCATCTTTCCATGTGTCTGTTGGCTATCTGGATATCTTCTTTAGAGAAATGCCTCCGCAATTCTTCTGCCTACAATCATATATCACCTCACACCTGTCAGAATGGCTAAAATAAAAAAAAAAAAAAACAAGAAACAAGTGTTGGGGAGGATGTGGAGAAAAAGGAACCCTCTTGCATTGTTGGTAAGAATGCAAACTGGTTCAGCCATTCTGAAAAACTGTGGAGGTGCCTCAATAAGTTAAAAATAGAAGTACTCTATTGATCCTACACTCATACTACTGGGTATTTGTCCCTGAAACACAAAAACACTAATTCAAAGGGATACGTGCTTCCATGTGTTTATAGTAGCATTATCTACAATAGCCAAATTACGGAAGCAGCTCAAGTGTCCGTCAATTGATGAATGGATAAAGAAGATGTGGCATATATACATGATGGGATATTATGCAGCCATAAAAAGAATGAAATCTTGCCATTTGCAATGACATGGGGGTTATCTAGAGGGTATAATGCTAAAGAAAATAAGTCAGGGAAAGACAAATACCATATGATTTCCTCATATGTGGAATTTCGGAAACAAAACAAATGAGCAAAGGGCAAAAAAGAAGAAAGAGAGGGAAACTAAGAAACTGACTCTTTACTATAGAGAACAAACTAATGGTTACCAGAGGGAAGGTGGGTAAGGGGAATTGGTAAAATAGACAATGGGGATTAAGGAGTACACTTGTGATTAGCACTGGGTGATGGATGCAGTTGTTGAATCACTATATTGTATATCTGAGGCTAATATTAATACTATATGTTGACTACACTGGAGTTCAAAGTAAAATTTAAAAAAAGTAAAAAATGGGCAAACTTCGTTATATATTTCTCCAAAGAAGAGATACTAATGGCCATCAGATATGAAAAGATTCTCAACATCACTAATCATCAGAGAAATGTTAATGAAAAGCACAATGATATATCACCTTTCACCTTTAGAATGACCATTATTAAAAAAGAAAAAGAAAGCCACAATCATTAATGAAGATGTGGAGAAATTGGAAATTTTGTGCATTGTTGGTGGGGATGTAAAATACTGCAGTTGCTCTAGAAAACACTTTGGAGGTTCCTCAAAACATTAAAAACACACTACTATGTTATCCAGAAATCCTTCCAGCTATTCAAAAAAAAACTGAAGTCACGATCATGAGGAGATATTTGCCCTACCATTTCACTGCGGCAATATTTACAATAGCCAGGATGTGGAAACAATCTAAGTGTCCACTGATGGATAAATAAATAAAGGAAAAGTGTATATACATATGATGGAATATTATTCAATCTTAAAAAGGAAGGAAATTCTTTCATATGCTACAGCCTGGATGAACTTTGAGGATATTCTGCTGAGTGAAATAAGCCAGTCACAAAATGACAAATATTTCAAGATTTTATTTTTATGAAATATCTAAAGTAGTGAGACTCACCAAAGTAGAAAGTGAAATGATGGTTGTCAGCAACTGGGAGGAGGAGAAAATGGGGAGTTTATGTTAATGGGTATAAAGTTTCAGTCATGCAAGACCAAAAATTCTAGAGATAAAGTGTACAACGATGTGCTTACATTTAGTAATAACTGTATTATATTGAAAATTTAAGAGAATATATCTCATGTAATGTTTCTATTTACAATAATAATAATAATAATAGTAATAATAATAATAATAGTAATAAGAGAGGCATGGATTCCTGAGAAGGAGCATTATTTCTTCTTTTTGACTTTTCAAATAGGATGTTTCTGTCATGTAAATTTCTTGGAAAAGCAAGAAAAAAATTTAAAAAGAGCTTTTTTTTTTTGGAAAAGAGAGAGCCTTCTTCCCTCCATTTCTTCTCCTCTCTTTCTGACTACCAGAACCTTTAATATCTACAACTGCAGAGTATAGAGCAAACACCAGATTTTTCTCTTTTGTGCAGGAACAGAAATCCCTGTAGTGCATACTATTTAAAATACACTATTTAAAATTTCCATATTTTTTTTCAATTTTGAAAATCAAGGCCACTTGATTATGGCAATGTCACATATCACCATTTAATATTGCACACACGACAAGCTTGACATTTCAAAATGAAATTGTTTGAATCACTTAGTAGTGAGAAAAGCATATAAATAATTTCTGAGTGACTAGAATGTGTATTTTAGGCCATTTCACTATAAAACAGTGACACATTTTTTTCAAAACTTTCTAAAATAAAATAGATAGTCTAAGAACAATCATGAAAACTTTTACCTTCACAGAGCTTTCTGTGAGATACAAAAGCCTTAACATTATGTGCTTATAGTCTAGTTGTCTTTTTAGCCTTAATTATAGTATTCATGGTGACACTTCATTTTCTGACATGACATACATTTAAAGGTGTTTTTACATTATTCTCTTTTATAACCAGATGAGTTATTTAAGAAACAGCTGTGATAACAAATGTCTTGAAATTAAGGATTGACAGTGGAATTTAAGGGAAATGAGAATGGTAAAGCAATATTTGCACTTAGATACTGATCTTCACTTATGCAACTTTTAAGCTAGAAGAGTGTATGCTATATCCATTATTTATATTGTTGAGATATGATCTGTATAATAACAATATGTGTGTGTTTTATGTCACTAGGATATTTATTTGTTCAATAACACTTTACTATAGGCCTAATGAGTACAAAGCACAGTTTAGGGAAACAGAGATAAAATATAAATTCAGAGTCCTCAAGGTATCTGGTCTAGAGGCTTTATAGTTCATATATAAGCTAATGGTTTCAGGTGACAATTGATAATGAAGTCTACAACAGGCCTGTGACAACTAACATCTAAATAAGAACAGGTATAATAAAAATAAATGAAATACATTTCCAGCAACATGCATGAAGCTACCAAGTATTATGCTAAGTGAAATAAGTCAGTCAGAGAAAGACAAATACATATGATTTTACTCATATGTGGAATTTAAGAAACAAAACAAATGAGCAAAGGGAAAACAAAAAGAAGAGAGAGTGAGGCAAACCAAGAAACAGACTCTTACCTACAGAGAACACACTGATGGTTACCAGAGGGAGGGGTGAAATAGATGATGAGATTAAGGAGTACACTTGTGATGAGCACCAGGTGCTGCAGCGAAGTGTTGAATCACTATATTGTACATCTGAAACTAATATTACACTGTATATCAATTAACTGGAATTTAAATAAAATACTTAAAAAAAAGACCTCAATGTGAGGTAGGAATCTTTCAAAATCCTAGAGGAGTAACATAGGCAGTAACCTCTTTGACATCGGACACAGCAACTTCTTTCAAGACATGTCTCCAAAGGCAAAGGAATTGAAAACAAAAATGAACTTTTGGGACTTCATCAAGATAAAAGGCTTCTTCAGAGCAAGGGAAACAGTCAACAAAACAAAGAGGCAACCCGAGGAATGGGAGAAGATATTCACAAATGACACTACAGACAAAGGGCTGATATCCAAGATGTATAAAGAACTCTTCAAACTCAACACCCAAAACAGATAATCATGTCAAAAAATAGGCAGAAGACATGAACAGAAACTTCTCCAATGAAGACATACAAATGGCTAACAGACACATGAAACAATGTTCATCATCACTAGCCATCAGGGAAATTCAAATCAAAACTACATTGAGACACCAGCTTACACCAGTTAGAATGGCCAAAATTATCAGGACAGGAAACAACAAGTGTTGGAGAGGATGTGGAGGAAGGGGAACCCTCTTACACTGTTGGTGAGAATGCAAGTTGGTGAAGCCATTTTGGAAAACAGTGTGGAGATTCCTTAAGAAATTAAAAATAGAGCTTCCCTATGACCCTACAATTGCACTACTGGGTATTTACCCCAAAGATACAGATGTACTGAGAAGAGGGGCCATATGTACCCCAATGTTCATAGCAGCAATGGCCACAGTCACCAAACTGGGAAGAGCCAAGATGCCCTTCAACAGACGAATGGATAAAAAAGATATGGTCCATATATACAATGGAGTATTATGCCTCCATCAGAAAGGATAAATACCCAAATTTTGTATCCACATGGATGGGACTGGAAGAGATTATGCAGAGTGAAATAAGTGAAGCAGACAGAGTTAATTATCTGGTTTCACTTACTTGTGGAGCGTAATGAATAACATGGAGGACATTAGGAGAAGGAAAGGAAAAGTGAGTTGGGGGAAATTGGAGGGGGAGATGAATCATGAGAGACTGTGGACTCTGAGAAACAAACTGAGGGTTTTGGAAGGGAGTGAGGTGGGGGGATGGGTGAGCCTGGTGGTGGGTGTTAAGTAGGGCATGTATTGCATGAAGCACTGGGTGTGGTACATAAACAATGAATCTTGGGACACTGAAATATTTAAAAAAAAGTAAAAATAGGTATAATGGAACAATTTTATAATTGTTCTTTGGAATTAGAAGAAATTTATTCAACAAACATTTATGGTGCTTAAGGTTCTAGAAAGGAGAAATGAATATATGATGCATTGTCTCTACCTATAGGTAGAGACTGCATAACGTAGTGGAGGGGATGAAATTTCAATTGAGCTATGAAAATTGCCTTTTTGATAAAAAGAGAAGGAAGAAATGGGATTCCATACTGGAATCCATGACAAGAAGTAGTAAGGCCTGAAAAGAAATGGCATACTATGGCTAAAGCATAGGATGTGTATTAGGATCTAGATGACGTAAGAAGTTCATTTAAAGCCAGAGGGTGGTAGATCCTAAATATCATCAAAGGGAAGTTTGAATTTCATTTTGTGGTCAATGTGATGGTGGGTGGGTAAGATAGAAAGAGAAGTGAAGGTTTTTGAATAGTTTCTAAAAATGTTATTTCTAATCCCCTTTTGGTCACTTCAAAGTAACAGTGTTTTACAGACTAATTTTTTTGAATGAGATCCAACAAAAGTTTTATATAACAAATGCTTCTTTGATCTCTTTGCATTTTTTACCAATATTCCATACCTCAATTACAATATTCATTTTATTTTGTCTTGTGTTATGCTTAGTTTTTTTAATGCATGTATCTCCTCATGCTTAATTAAAGATTCCCTGAAGGTGAAGACCATGTCTATATATTCATTTTTCATTTATCTAGAACATGTATTTATTAACAGTACCCACCTCTCTGGATTACTGTAAAGATTAAACAAAAGAAAACTTGTAAGAGTCTAAAGGTGTTGTGCTTAAATTTTGAACTCAGGAACTCAACTGCATGAGTTTAATTACCAGTTCTGTCACTTAACAGCTGTGAAATCTTGAACAAGTTATTTACTATTTTTTAAAGAAACCATTTTATTGAAATAGAATTCATATCATGTAATTAACTCAGTTAAAGTTTACAATTAAATTGTTTTTAGTATATTCATATATATGTGTAACAATCACCACAGTAAATTTTAGAACATTTTCCCTGCCACAAAAGGAAACTCTCATATCCTTCAGCTATTATCCCACCATCCCCCCACTCTCCACCCCCCAACCCTCAGCTATAGCCCTAAGCAACCATTAATCCATTCTCTGTCTTTGTAGTTTTTCCTGTCTGGACATTTCATATGAATGGGGAATCATATAAATATGTGGTCTTTTGTGACTGACTTCTTTTATTAGTGTAATGTTTTTGAGAGTCATCCATGTTTTAGCATGAGTTATAGCCCCATTCCTTTTTATGCAGAATAATATTACATTGTATAGATATATCAAATTTTGTTTTTCCATTTGTAAGCTGATGAGCGTTTTGGTTGTTTCTATTTTTTGGCCATTATGATTAATATTGCTATAAGCATTTGTATATGTTTTTGTATGGGTGTATGCTTTCATTTCTCTTGGGTATATAAATACCTAGGAGTGGAGTTGCTAGGTCATATAGTAACTCCATATTTAATCATTTGAGGAACTACCAGGCTGTTTTCCAAAATGACTGTACCATTTTACATGGTTCACCAAAATTGCATGAGGATTTTAATTTTTTCTATATCCTTGTTAACTCTTGTTATTATCCGACTTTTTATCTAGCCATCCCATTCGATTGAAGTGGTATTATGGTTTTGATTTGCATTTCCATGATAAATAATGATATCATTTATACATCTTCCTTGGACAGATGTCTATTCAAGACCTTTCCCCATTTTCTAATTAGGTAATTGGGTTATTTGTCATTTATTTTTGAATTGTAAGTGTTCTTTATATTTTTGAGATACAAGTACCTTATCAGATACATGACTTGGAAATAGTTTCTCCCATTTTGTGGGTTATCTTTTTACTTTCTTGTTGGTGTTATTTTAAGAACAAAAGCTTTTTTGTTCTTGCTCTCGCTTTTGGTGTCGTAAGTTACTTAATCTTGATGTGCTTCAATATTCTCGTCTATAAAATTGTAAAAATTATGCTATCTCATAGGATTTTTATAATTAAATGAATTTAAGCACTTAGAATAATATATGAGATATAGTAGTAAACACTTGTTAAATGTTATCTGTCATTATTAATTTTATTGTTAATATTATATGAAACAATTAAAATGGTAACTGGCACATTATAGGAATTCAGCTTTTATTAAGTAACAGTAATCACCTATATTTGGTAAACAATAAAATATGCATTGAACAAAAAATAAATGTTAATATTTGGGGAGGAAAGATTTTTAGGGGTAGAAGATCTTAAGACATTATAATTCCATTTTATTTAAAAACAAATATTAAGGGGCACAATTCTAAATATTTTATCTAAAGTTGTTTATATTAAAAACCAAGCTGGGACAATGATGAATTGTTTTAAATTTTCCTTTAATATGGTGTCTTTTATTCTGTCTTTACTTCTGACTTGGTTGATCATCAGGGATAATTTGGATTTTATGATAATGGAGGAAATTGGCAAGTCACTTGTGAAATATTATGGCAATAATAGCTTTGTACTAAAGTTAAATCCTTTATCTTCTCCAAAGTAATATGATGTGTCAATAAATATAAAGTAAAAATGACATATATATTTGTTAAGCCAACAATATTTAGGGAAGCTTGTCATGCATAATAATAACAACACAATTTTAATAATTTCCATTATAGACAAAAGAAGTTTGGAAATATGTATCAAAATTCATTTTTGTTTTTCTTCAGTTTTAGCTCTAAGTATGTGTGCTGTATAGATAAATCTTTATTCAAATGAAAATATAATCGTACTAATATGAAAAAAATTCACAATCAGAGTAAATATGCATTCAAATTATATACACAGGAGAAAGATGGAAATAAAAGATCTGTAGCTAAAGAAGAAATTAAAAAGAAGACAATTCTTTTTTTCTTTTTTTATTATATATAATGTATTATTTGCTTCAGGGGTACAGGTTTGTGAATCATTAGTCTTAACACAATTCACAGCACTCACCATAACACACACCTCCCCAAAGTCCATCATCCAACCACCCTATCCCTCCCCTCCCATCCCCCATCAACCCTCAGTTTGCTTCCTGGGATTAAGAGTCTATTATGGTCTGTGTCCTTCCCTGTCCCATCTTGTTTCATTTTTTCCCTCCCTAGACCCCATGACCCCCACCCTGCCTCACAAATTCAAAGAGAGCAATTATTAACATGTACAGTAACATATTAGTTATGGTTATATTTATTTTTCTTTTGCCCACAATTCTTACTTGCCTATCACAAGTGTCCTTGTTTATTACAGCATTAATTGCTTTAAGTGACAGCCAGTGTTTCGGAACATTACAACCATATGAAAATTGTACACTAGCTTTCTCAGGCTGGGCTTTTCTCATAATTGGGGTTTTCAGAATGGCCTTGGAGGAGACTTCTTGAGCTAAGGAGTGATAATTTTATTCTCTTTAATGATAATTTACTACAAGGCCTTTGGTATCAGGTAAAGCTGAATTTTTATGAAGAGACAGAAGTCTCTTTGTTATAGGTTTTTATTATTTATTATTTATTTATTTATATTTAAACTCAATTAGCCAACTTACAGTACATCATTAGTTTCGGATGTGGTGCTCAGTAATTTATTAGTTTCCTGTAACACCCAGTACTCATCACATCACATGCCCTCTTTAATGCCCATCACCCAGTTGCACCATCCCCTGTTATAGGTTTTAATATTGCTGACTAGACAGGGAAATGTTTGAGACAGTCCTGGTTCATATGGGAATCTAGTATGAAAGTATTTCATCAAGGCTCTACTGAGAAAAGGACGCTCTGCTTTTGGCTGTCTCACTAAAGAACTTTGAAGATGTTATTCATACTCTGACTCCTATCTTCAAGCAGAGGATCAGAGGGGAAACAAGTTTTTTTCATCTCAGTTGATAGAACATTTGTTAGCTTTTTGTTTACTCTAATTTTTAAAAATGAAAATAAAGTGCTTCGCGTAGTGTCCCTCCTTCCCGTATGGAATTAATGTTGACATTTAGTTATTTCATCATTTGTTTTATTTTATTTTTTCATTTATTCATACGTTTATAGAAATGTTTCCAGATCCTTAACTTTCATGTTTTTTTTTGTTATTGAAGATTGGGGCTTTACTTTTTTTTCTAGTTTTTATTTAAATTCCAGTTAGTTAACATACAATGTAATATTAGTTTCAGGTGTAGAATTTAGTGACTCATCTTTTACATACAACACCCTGGTGTTCATCACAAGTGCATTCCTTTCACACTTTTCTGAATGAAGAAGTGCCAGCGTGAGAAACGGAGCTCGAGGCCTCTTTCCTTTTGGCTCTCTCTACAGAGGCAATTTTATAATACTAAAATGCATCTCTTTTCCCACTTTGAGATGGATTTCAAGAAAGTTTCCAGCTCAATGCCTAAAGTCACATACCTTGACAATTTTGTGAAGTTCCAGGCTAAAATATCCCCATAATTTGGCCCCAAAATAAGTCAAAACAACTGCTAGATTTTTTTTATCTCTTTCATAAAAATTTATTAACTGAGATCTTTCACTCATCACAGATACAGAGATAAGTAAGTGATCTTCTCTGCCATAAAGGAGCTTTTGTTTCAATGGGGGAGATACGTGTGTAAATAAATACAATGGATAATTTAAGTGCTATGATGGAAATACATGTAACTATAGTGGGACATAAAGGAGTGGGGAGTATTATTTAGGTAGTGGATAAAAAGGACAATAAAGGATTTCCAAGTAACATGCTTTTCTTCTCTTTATGGAATACCATCTTCTTAATATCTGTATGGCAAATTTTTGCTACTGTTTTAGAATCAACAGTTTTTCCCTCTTCTAGTAAAATTAGAATCAACAGAGTTTTTCTCTCTTCTAGTAAAATTTCCCTGACTCCTCCCTTCTCCTTTCCCTATGTTCCCAGCTACTCTTTATATACCTCTATTAAAGTAATTATCATATTGTATTGTAAGTTTATATTTACTCCTCTCCCTATCAACCTAAACTGTAAGTTTATTGAGGGTAGGAATCATGTTATCAAACCATCTATCACTAAATTCTGAATACTTATACTGGGAAGTCAATAAATTTGTATTCAGTAGTTCAAACACTTAAATACCAACATTGCTTCAGTTAAAGCCCTTATGCTAAGTTTGGCAGATTAAAGATAGGTACAAATTACTTGATATTTCTCTCTTTAAATCTGAGCTGGTTTGTGATTATTTTGATTAACAAAATATGATGGCTTAACCATTAAGACAGCTTTCACAATAGATTCTTAGAACCCTGAACTATCATGCAAGAAGTCCAACTATATGGATGGCAAGATCAGTAGGAGAGCTCTTGAAACAATATGAAAAGGGCAAGGGGCCCAGCTGTGCCCAGCCTTCTAGCCAGTCCTGTATATGAGTGAAACCATTTATTTTCCAGATCACTTTATTTGCTAACTGAATATTAAAGTTATCCCAGTCAACAACACATTAAGAATTGTCAAGCGAAATCCTGTCTGTATTCCTGACTCCCAAAATTGTGGGATAAAGTAAAACCGTTGTTATTTTAAATTACAGGTCTTGGAATAGGTTCTTTATTAGCAATAGGTAACTAAAAGGCCAAGTCTCTTTAATCATATATTTTTCCAACACTTAAAAATCTGAAAATTTCAAACATATGGGAAAGTAGAAAGAATAACACAGTGCTCACCTATATAGCACCATTTTACAATCATAATTTTGGCAGGTTTGCTTTATCACACATTTATCTATCTTACCCTTCCTCTATTGATGCATCAAGATATGTTATTTTTGATGCACTTCAAAATAAGTTGACATTGGCATACTTCACCCCTAAACATTTCAGCATGAATATTTTTAACTAGAATTCAATATATGATTACATATTTTTCTTTCGAAAGAAAATGGACCTACAGTGAGATACACAGATCTTAAGCAACATTTGCTAAAGTTTTAACCAATGCATATACTTCCGAACCTAATCCTGAAGGTAACTTAATGAGGATACAGAATATTTACATTACCTCTGAAAATTCCTTCATGTCCCTCTAAGTCAGTCTCTGCATCTAGTACCCTAAGAAGGCATTTACCTGATTTATTCTATCATAAATTTAATCTGTTCTTGAATTTCAAATAAACAGTACTGTTGATTTTTCTACTCTTTTGTGTAAGCCTTTTTTCATTTAGGTCTGTGTTTTTGCAATTCATCCATGTTGTATTTATCAGAGGTTTATTCCCTTCTATTACAGGGTAGAATTCTATTGTATGAATGTATTTCAGTTTGTCTATCCATTTTTCTGGTCACAGACACCTGAATTGATTTCAGATTTTAGATAGTATGAATAATGCTACTTTGAATGTTCTCTTATATCTTTTTGTGAAGATCTCTTTTCATTTCTCTTGGGGGAATACGTAGAAGTGGAATTTCTAGGTGATAGTGTAAATATAAGTTTAGTTTTATTAAAAAAAACTTATCCGATGCTTTTTCAAAGTGGTTATTATCATTTACATTCTGAACAACAGTGTATGAGAGTTCTGATTACTCTACATCTTTGCCAACATTTGATGTTGTCAAGTCTATTTAATATAACTATTCTGGAGGGTGTGTAATGGTGTATCATTCTGGTTTTAATTTACATTTGCCTGGTGATTAATGATGTTGAACATTTTTTCATATTCTTATTGGCCCCTTGTTTATCTTTTTTGTTAAAATGTCAGTTCAAGTCATGAGTCCTTTATCATGTTATGCTTTGTAAATATTTTCTACTAGCCTGTATTTTGGGCACCCATTTCCTTAATTGTGTCTATCAGTGAGCAGAAGTGTTACTTTCAATAAAGGTAAATTCATCATTTTCATTTATTATTGCTGTTTTTTGGGTTATGTCTAAAAAAACCTTTGCTAACCCTCAAGTAACAATTTTCTTCTGTATTTTCTACTAGATATTTTATAATTTTAGTTTTTACTTTGGGGCTATCACCTTAAATTAATTTTTATGTATGATGTGAGGTAGGTTATTCTAGAAACATTTATTGGATTGCTTTGCTGCCTTTGTAAAAAATTAATAGACCTCTAATGTGGATTTATTCCTGGGTGCTCTGTTCTGTTCCCTTGATATATTTATTTGTTCTTTTTTTTTAATGTCATTCAATTAGCCAACATATAATACATCACCCGTTTTTCATGTAGTGTTCAATGATTCATTAGTTGCACATAACACCCTGTGCTCATCAGATTACATGCCCTCCTTAATGCTCATCACCTAGTTACCCCATCCCCCCACCCAATCCCTTCTGCAACCCTCAATTTCTTTCATGGAGTCCAGAGTTTCTCATGGTTTGTCTCCCTCTCTGATTTCTTCCCATTCAGTTTTCCCTCCCTTCCCCTATGGTCCTCTGGGCTATTCCTTATTTTCCATATATGAGTTAAACCATATGATAATTGTTGTTCTCTGCTTTACTTATTTCACTTAGCATAATACTCTCCAGTTCCATCCATGTTGATGCAATTGGTAGGTATTCATCTTTTCTGATGGCAGCCTTAATACTCCATTGTATATACAAACCACATCTTTTTTATCCATTCATCTGTTGAAAGACATCTAATTTCTTTCCACAGTTGGTCTGTTGTGGACTTTACTGCTATAAACGTTTGGGTGCACATGCTCCTTCTTTTCACTACATCTGTATCTTTAGAGTAAATACCCAGTAGTAAAATTGCTGGGTCAATATTTTTAACATCTTGAGGAACCTCCATACTGTTTTTCAGAGTGGCTGTAACAGCTTCGATTCTCACCAACAGTGTAAGAGGGTTTCCCTTTCTTCATATCCTTGCCAACATTTATTGTTCACTGTCTTGTTAATTTTGGCCATCCTAACTGGTGTAGGGTGGTATCTCATTGTGGTTTTTATTTGCACTTCCCTGATGGCAAGTGATGTAGAGCAATTTTTATGCGTCTGTTAGCCATTTGTATGTCTACTTTGGAGAAGTGTCTGTTCATGTCTTCTATTTTTTGACTGGATTATTTATTTTTGGAGGGTTGAGTTTGATAAATTCTTTATAGATCTTGGTTATCAGCCCTTTATCTCTTATGTCATTTGCAAGTATCTTCTCCCATACCATGGGTTGCCTTTTAGTTTTGACTGCTTCCTTTGCTGTGCAGAAACATTTTATCTTGATGAAGTCCCAATAGTTCATTTTTGCTTTTGTTTCTGTTGCCTTTAGAGACATGTCTTGGAAGAAGTTTCTGTGGCCAAGGTCAAAGAGGTTATTGCCTGTGTTCTCGAGGATTTTGATGGATTCCCGTCTCACATTGAGGTCTTTCATCCACTTTGAGTTTATCTTTGTGTATGGTGTAAGAGAATGACCACTTTCATTCTTCTGCATGTGGCTATCCAATTTTCCTAGCACCATTTATTTTTTTATTTTTTTTTTTAAAGATTTTATTTATTTATTTGGCAGAGAGAGATCACAAGTAGGCAGAGAGGCAGGCAGAGAGAGAGGGGGGGAAGCAGGCTCCCTGCTGAGCAGAAAGCCCGACATGGGGCTCGATCCCAGGACCCTGGGATCATGACCTGAGCCGAAAGCAGAGGCTTTAACCCACTGAGCCACCCAGGCGCCCCCCTAGCACCATTTATTGAAGAAACTGTCTCCCCCACCCCACATTGGATATTCTTTCCTACTTTGTCAAAGATTAGTTGACCATAGAATTGGGTGTCTATTTCTGAGCTCTCTATTCTGTTCCACTGGTCTATGTGTCTCTTTTGGTGCCAGTACCATGCTGTCTAGGTGATCACAGATTTGTAATATAGCTTGAAATCAGGCAACATGATGCTCCCAGCTTTGTTTTTCATTTTCCATGTTTCATTGGTGATTTGGGGTCTTTTCTGGGTGCATACGAATTTTAAGATTGTTTGTTCCAGTTCTATGAAAAATATTGATCATATTTCAATAAGGATTGTATTTAATGTGTAGGTTGCTCTGGGCAGCATAGACATTTTTACAATGTTTATTCTTATATTCTACTAGCATGGAATGCTTTTCCATCTCTTTGTGTCTTCCTCCATTTCTTTCATAAGTGTTCTGTAGTTTCTAGAGTACAGATCTTTTACCTCTTTGGTTAGGTTTATTCCTAGGTAACTTATGGTTTTGTGTACAATTATAAATTGGATTGATTCACTAATTTCCCTTTCTTCAGACACTATTAGTGTATAGAAATGTAACTGATTTCTATGCATTGGTTTTGCATCCTGTCACATTGCTGAATCACTGTATGAGTTTAGCAATTTTAGAGTGGAATCTTTTGGGTTTTCCACATAAAGTAAAAATCTGCAAAGAGAGAGAGTTTGACTTCTTCTTTGCCAATTCGAATGCCATTTATTTCTTTTTGTTTTCTGATTGCTGAGGCTAAGACTTCTCATACTATGTTGAACAGTAGTGTGAGAGTGGGCATCCCTGTCATGTTCCTGACCTTAAGGGAAAAGCTCTCAGTTTTTCTCCATTAAAAATGATATTTGTTGTGGGCTTTCCATATGGCTTTTATGATATTGAGGTATGTTCCCTCTAACCTTATATTTTGAAAAGTTTTAATCAAGAAAATATGCTGTACCTTGTCAAGTGCTTTTTTCTGCATCAATTGAGAGGATGATATGGTTCTTGTCTCTTCTTTTATTAATGTGCTCTATCACATTATTTGAGTTGCAAATGTTAAAGCACCCTTACATCCTAGGAATAAATATCACTGGGTTGTGGTGAATAATCTTTTAATGTAGGATCCTATTGGCTAGTATCTTGGTGAGTATTTTGACATCCATGTTCATCAGGGATATTGGTCTGTAATTTTCCTTTCTGATGGGGTCTTTGGTTTGGGGATCAAGGTAATGCTGGCCTCATGGAATGAATTTGGAAGTTTTCCTTCCACTTCTATTTTTTTGAAATAGTTTCAATAGAATAGATATTATTTCTTCTTTAAATGTTTTTTTAGGATCCCCTGGGAAGCAATTTGGCCCTGGACTCTTGTTTTCTGGGAGGTTTTTGAGTACTGCTTTGATTTCCTTGCTGGTTATTGTTCTGTTCAGATGTTCTACTGCTTCCTGTTTCAGTCTTGGTAGTTTATAAGTTTCCATGAATGCATCCATTTCTTCCAGATTGCCTAATTTGTTGGCATATAGTTCTCATAATATGTTCTAACAATTGCCTGTATTCCCTTGGTATTGGTTGTTATCTCTCTTCTTTCATTCATGATTTTACTAATTTGGATCCTTTCTCTTTTCTTTTGGATAAGTCTGGCCAGATGTTTATCAATTCTTATGCCAGTGTTATATTGTCTTATTTCCTGTAGTTTTATAATAAATGTTGAACTTAAGTAGTATAATTCCTCCAACATTATTCTTTTGTAAGATCATTTTAGATAATCTAGGTCTTCAGCAAATCCACATAAATTTTACAACTTATCAAAGTCTCCAAATGGCCTACACACACACACACACACACACACACACACACACACACACACTACAGATATAGATATAGAAAAAGAGATGAGATTATATATAGGGAGAGATATAAATATATAGATATTTGGATATATAATATAGAGAGAGTTATGTAATCTACATGTCATGTATTTATATACAACTTATAAGCCTTCAGTATATCTATCTATCCATCTATCTAATATGTATAAATAAATACAACTTTGGAGGAATTAACATATACTAAAGTATATGTTGTCTCTTTCCAACACCATGAGCATAGTATATCTATTTTTTTAAGATCTTTGATTTTTTTAAGCAATGTTTTGTAGTTTTCAGCAGAGGTTTTGCATACCTTTTGTTAAAATTATTACTATAATGTTTTACAGCAGTTTTTGAATAAAATTGCATTAAAATTGATCATTTCTTGGGGATATGAGTGACTCAGTTGGTTATGCATCTGACTCTTCTTGGTTTTGACTCAGGTCATGGTCTCGGATTCATGAGATTAAGCCCTACATCAGGCTCCATGCTCAAAGGAGAATCTGCTTAAGATTTTTCCCCTCCCTCTCCCCCCTCCACAAGCTCTTACCCCTGCACTCACTCTCTCAAATAAATAAATAAATGATCAATTTTTAAAAAATGATAGTTTCCAAATGTTACTAGTTTATTTAAGTGAAAATGATGTTTGTACATTAGTCTTGTACCATAAAACTATGCTAAAATTACTATTTAGTTCGAGGAATCTTTTATGCTAAAGCTTTCATATGTATTACATCTGTGTTTGTTACATATCTCACAATATAATAATTTTGTTTTAAATGGTCATATATATTTTAAAGTAATTAAGAGGAGAAATAATCTTTTACATTTGCTCATATATTTCCCTTTATGTTGTTCTTTATTACTTTCTGAAGACGTAAATTTCTATCTGATATCCTTTTCCTTCAACTTAATGAATTTTCTTTACAACAAATTAGTTTTGTTTTTGTTTATCTCAAAATGTCATTACACTGTACTCTGCCTTCATTATTTCTAATGAAAAATCAACAATAATTTGTATAAATAGTCTTTCCTATTTGATTTACCATTTTTCTTTGTTTTTAGCATTTTCTATTTATATCTTTTTCAGTAAAATGACATGGTATGCTTTGGTATGGTTTTCCTTCTATTAACTTGTAAGGGGTTTGCTAAGTTTTGTGAATTTCTACACTTATATTTTTCATCAAATTTGAGAAAATTTTAGTCATTTTTCTTCAAATATTTTGTTTTCCCAACCCATTTTATTGCTCTCCTTTCTTCTTCTCATACTCCATTTACATGTATGTTTAAATTTTTGATGTTATCCCTTAGGTTTATGGAGACTCAATAATTTTTCTCTTTTCTTTAAGTTGGATAATTTCTATTGATCTATCTTCATGTTTGTTGACCTTTTATTCTTTCATCTCCCATCTGATAGTAATAAATCCATTCAGGTGAATTTCTGTCTCAGAAAATTTCTTTTCCTTTCTCAATTTCCCTTTGGCTTTTTAAAAATAGTTTTATTTCTTTGCTGGGATTCTCTTTCTTCTTTATTTCTGTTTCCTTCCTTCCTTCCTTCCTTCCTTCCTTCCTTCCTTCCTTCCTTCCTTCTTTTTAGAGAAAAGTCTTAAGCAGGCCTCACAAGCTAGATCTCACAACACTGAGATCATGACCTAGATATATAGGAAGATTTTGTACACTGAGTTTCAGGGCCTCCCTCTGGGCTCTCTTCTTTATGAATTACTGCCTCCACTTCCCAGCTATTGTCATTGCTCCTGAGTCTCTTGTTTGTTTCTTCAAGTCATTAAGGTTTTGGGTTTTCTATTCAATTTTATCTACCTCAGATGGGACTGCCTTGGGCCTTTTTTCAGGCAAAAAGCTCTAAAATATGAAAACTCAACCTTTGTCCTTTCCTTCCAAGTGTAATCTCCTTAAAGTATCTGCCTCCTTTTGCTTGCTCTCTAGTGTCTTCAGAGCTTTTCCCCCCAAATTGTTATCTGTAGGCATGTTGATCTTGTAAGAATTAATCTTCCATGATCAGACAGAGATCATCTAAATGATTAGATTTTAGAATATATGAATAATATAAGATAGTGAATGGTGCTAGCTGAATCCTAATCTACATTTTATTGACTGTTATGTTGTATAAATATAATTTTAGTTCAGACTTAGGGTAGCATGAATTGGATACTTATATATTTAAATATTTTATTTTTTATTTTTCTAATTTTTTTATATTTTATTTTATTTTTAAAATCTTTTAAAAAAGATTTTATTTATTTGACAGAGAGAGAGAGAGAGATCACATGCAGGCAGAGAGAGAGGGGGAAGCAGGTGCCCTGCTGAGCAGAGAGCCCAATGCAGGGCTCCATCCCAGAACCCTGAGATCATGACCTGAGCCGAAGGCAGAGGCCTAACCCCCTGAGCCACACAGGCGCCCCTATATTTTATTTTATATATTGTATTTTGCAGAAAGAGACATTAAGTATTGTATTTTAACTTGTATATTTTTCTTTTAGTAACCTGGATCCTTTTAAATTTGGTTATATTTTTGATTATTGGACAGTTTTTCTGCTAAAGAAGGATGAGTTTAGATATATAAATAATTATAATTTCAAGTACAGAAATTAACAGGACCATAGATGATATATCTGCTACACATGACACATTTAAAAAAAAAAAATTAACAAAACTCCTCTGTCTTAGGAAAGTGAAATACCAAGTTCGGATGGTTTGACTTTTGACATTTAAAGTGTTGTCAAATTGGCTTAAAAAAACAAATATGATGTACTTAGCATGGCATTTTGCTACAGTTCATATTTCAATTCTATATTTGTGGAATTGAGAGTATGATTTTAGAAAAACCTCAAATGCACTGTATATTATAAATTTCTAGTAATCTGTAAACGTGATGTTTTGTTTACAGCTATTTAAGTCCACTAAATATCTGTAGATTTGCTTCCTCAGCTAGAGCAGGAACTTACTGGCTATAACTCCCTGCCTTGCTCAATAACTTCCAGTAATTATCAGGAAGAAAATGCAATAAATTTATGTAATAGACTGCCCCTTTGCTATAATATACAATCAGAGGCAATCAATGCTTCTTACAATAAGGAGAAGAATTACAACTGTGTTTTATTTTATAGCTTTGGTAATACAGCTTTGGAAACCACCAGAGGGAGTAGAGTTAAACTTCAGTGGTCAAATTCCATTGCAGTAAAACATAGCCTAAGGCTGACATTTACAAAATAGCAACACAACAAGGGATTGTGTACTTCTTAGCAGACTATTTTATTTTTTTCACCCATCTAGCTAGCTGAAGACCTCCATGTATTTGTGCTCTGAAATAATGAGACTCTCTCTGAATATAATAAATAATAATCAAATTTAACCTTTGGCCATATCCTTACAAGAAGAGAAAGATAGACATAGTTGATAATGAAACCTCCAGTGTTGCAGCAAACCATGACAACTTGTTCCTTACAAACTTATATTTGTTACAGCTTTAAAAATATACTTTTATTGTGGTTTAAATCAAAGGGCATTTTTGATTCCTGCCTAGTTATGCTTAAAGTATAATTACACGCTACATATCTTGGTAAGTAAATGAAAGCCTTTTCTTGGTTATTTGTTATAAAATTTACTTTGCCTGTAGCTAAGTGAAGGCCAGGCCTCTAAAGTGTTTGAAGTATAATGCACAGTGAATATAAAACAGTCCATTAATTGGGATAATAGGTCCCAGCATGTAATTGCATTTCTTAGGTACTATGGATAGCAACTGAGTGAAGTGGTATTTATTCAAGGTTGTTAGTCACCCGTGGATAACTTTATTTGTCCACTGATGCTTAAATAAATGCATCATCCATCAGTAAAAATATTTATGAAGAAATTTATAACAAAAATCATTATTGCATCTCAAATTATGTAAGGAAACAGTATATAAAAGTTACTGAAGAATGCCACAGTAAAGTCTTGCCAGTGCCTCAGGTCACTTGTTTTTATGTTGGTGGACAGTAAAATATAGTAGAAACTCAAGAATAAATGTGAACTAAACATGATTACTGTACTTTGCTTTATATTGTGCTATTCAATAAAATATCTGTAAGACATGAAGTAAAGTCTATCAGCAATTTCTAGCCCCATGAACTTGTACAGTTTTTTAAGAAAAAAAGAATTCACTAAAGTCTGTCAGTGTGTCCACAAGTCTTTGCCATCTCTCAAATAGTGTGCCTGTGAGGCTTTATTTATAGTTGTAAAAACATTTCCTTTGTTTTTCATTTAATAAGTTGTTCACTGTTTCTAAGGTGTTAAAAATGCATGTTCTATTTTATTATGTGGAGGCTTCTATATCTCACTCAGGAAAAGTCAAGAAGGAGTCCCAGAACTCCATTAATTCAGGATAAAATTACCTTCTTTCCTAGAAATCACTGGCAAGACTAAAGGGAAGGGCCTAGGACTTTGATCCACCACTCTTCTGGACCCCTCAGTGTCCTACCTTCACCTCCATTTTGTGTTCTGAAATTATTTGGATGAATCCTATGATGTCCTCTGTCCTGTTTACATCAGTCTCTGAAAGGAGTCTGGGATTCCTAGAATCCTGGATCATTCTGTTCCTGACAGCATTCTCTTTGAGTCTTTCCCATCTGTGAGGCAACACTTCCACTTTTCTACCCTATAGTTCCTATTTCTTTATCCTTTCCATACCATCTATCAACTTTTCATTTATTAAATAATTATTTATTGGTCTATTTCCTGCCATAGTAGATGCACTAAAACTATTTCTTTTTTTTTAAAAGATTTTATTTATTTATTTGACAGAGAAAGAGAGATCACAAGTAGGCAGAGAGTCAGGCAGAGACAGAGGAGGAAGCAGGCTCCCTGCTGAGAACAGAGCCCAATGCTGGCTCATCCCAGGACCCCGAGATCATGACCTGAGCTGAAGACAGTGGCTTAATCCACTGAGCCACCCAGGTGCCCCTAAAACTATTTCTTGAATGGCCAACTAAATGAATAAATCTTTTCCCTCTCTTTGATATAAAGTAGACATTCTAAAATTAAAATGGAGAAAATATTCTATTGGAAGAGTAGGACTTCATGGAGCTCCAAGGGACAGTATATAAAATCTTCTTGAGCTATTGAATAATTTCAGGGAAATAGAAATATTATCTGTACCAGGAATTTTTTTGTACTTGTTTGTTACTGATCACATCATTCCCATGAATATGAAAATGGTTTTGTTTATTGACTTGGGAAGACTTTGCTGCTTCAGGTGTTCCTGTTAGACTATAATATTGAGTACTGGCCTGATTTCCCTTAATGTTTGTTCATGAATAATCCTTCATACAGGTTTGGATGTGCATAATGTACCACAAGTAAGGACTGCTTGGCCCAGGAACTTTTAAATTTTGAATTGATATACTATAGGAACTTATTGATTCAGATGAAAATTTTAAGTTGTCCCTTCCTCAATTTTATTAAGCTTTTAGAGTGTTGCCATGAGATCATAAAGATAAATGGCAAAGAACTGAAAATTTAGAAAAAAAATCTGTTAAGGGTTATATCAATTTCATTGGCAAATTCACTTTCATAAATGAGCCAATGTTCTAGGGGCCTTGATATTTTCCTTTTGGGTATGAAGAAAAATGAGCCACAACTTAATCACCTTATCCTTAAAACCCTCTAGGTGCATTTTATTTTAGAAAGGAGACATTTATTTATTATTCAGATTTTTTAAGAGTACACATTTTTCTAATGACAAAGAATATATGTGTTCTCTTATAACAATGGATAGCAGGACAAAAAGAAGATTTACAGACTTAGAAGACAGAAATTACTAATTTTGAAATCAGAGCTTATTGATACCTAGCATATCATCATTAACTAGTATTGATGGTTTATTTTGCTTAGTATTTTTGTACATTTTCCATAAAAAATCAGGAAGAAGCATTATTTTTAAAAAGATTTTATTTGTTTATTTAAGAAAGAGAGAGAAAGTGTGAGCATGAGTGGGGAAAGGGGTAGGGGGAAAGGGAGAGGATTCTCAAGTAGACCCTTTGCTGAACATGGAGCCTGATGTGGGGCTCCATCCCAGTACCCCAAATCATGACCTGAGCTGAAACCAAGAGTTAGATGCTAAACCAACTGAACCATTCAGGTGCGCCAGAGAGAAGCATTATATTTATGATATGATACCTTTCAACCTTTTGATCAGCAATGTCACATTTTTGGAAAATATGAAACATGCTGTTTTTTACAGTTTTATTTGGCATAGTCATTAAATGAGAATGACTATTTTTCAGGGATTCAATGTATATTATGTGTTCTTAATGCCACTTTATGAGTAACAGAGGGGTACTTTCATGCTTAGTTTTATTTGAAAAGGGTAATGAATTGATGAATGGAAAGTTGTGAGATATATATATATCTTATATATAGATGGATATCTAAATCTATATTTATATTATTTTATATATTATATATTTATATATTATACTATATGTTAATATATATTAATTAGTATATAATATATTATAACTATTATATAATTGATATATAATACATATATAATTGAAACATATCATATTATTATATAACATAATAATTATTATAATAATATAATATATTTTATATGATAAATCATATATGATTATAAATTATAATTTATATAATTATATATAAACATATATAATTATAATTATATTTATAAACATATGTACCTATAAATATAATCTTAAAAATATAATTATATAAATATATTTATAATTTTAATTATATAATAAAGTAATTATAATAAATAAAAATAATTATGATTTATACAATTATATATTATAATTATAATTTATAATCATATATGATTTATCATATAAAATATATTATATTATCATATATAAATTATATATGATTTATCATATAAAATATATTATATTATCATATATAAATTATATATAATTTATCATATAAAATATATTATACTAATTATATAATTATAATCAATTATATAAAAATATATATTATATATAATATATGAAATATATAAATTATATATAAAATAATTAATATATAACATCATATAATATAATATATAATATATAATACATAAATATAAGATATTATATATTATATATTATATATAAATACAATATAATATAATAAATATAAAAAATAAAATAAATAACATATAAATATATTATGTAAAATATAATTATAATTACATAATTAATATAACAATTAATTAAATATACAATATATTAACATATACTATATTGATTAATCATATATTATATAATATTTATAATAAATATAATAATACACAATAAATATAATAATATATAATGAATATATGCATATGATATTATGTTATATATAAATTAATATAACATAAAATATATACTATGTGTATATATTATATATTGTATAAATAATATAAAATAACACTATATATATATATATATGAAATGAAATTTACTCAGAATGAAATCTTGCCATTTGCAATGATGTGGATGAGACAATAGTGTATTATGTTAAGTGAAATGTCAGTCAGAGAAAGCTAAATACCCTATGATTTCATTCATATGTGGAATTTAAGAAACCAAATAGATGAACATAGGGAAAGGGAAGGAAAAATAAAGTAAAACCAATAGAGAGTCTTAAATATAGGGAACAAACTAAGGGTTCCTGGAGGGGAGGTAGGTGGGGGGATGGGGTAATTGGGTGGTGGGCATTAAGGGGGGCACTTGATGAAATGAGCACTGGGTGTTATATGCAACTGATGAATCACTAAATTCTACCACTGAAACAAATAATGTACTATACGTTAACTAATTTGAATTTAAATAAGAAAGAAAAGGGTAGTGAATTAAAATAACAAAATGAGATGCTCTATAGTCTTCTAATGTGGTATACCTAAAGAAATTTTCAGTGAGGGGCACCTGGTTGGCTCAGTCATTAAGTGTCTGCCTTCACCTTAGGTCGTGATCCCAGGTTCCTGGGATCTACGACCCCAGCATTGGGCTCCCTGCTCTGTGGGAAGCCTGCTTCTCCCTCTCCCACTCCCCCTACTTGTGTTCCCTCTCTCACTGTGTTATTCTGTTGAATAATGAATAAAATCTCTTTTTTTAAAAAGAAATTTTCAGTGAGAAGTCTGCATCTATTCTGTCCCCAGATCATCTTTGGGAAAAAAAAGGCAAACAAAAATTGTAATTGAATAATATATTGACATCTCCCATCTTAGTATAACTCCTTCTTTACAGACCTTCCTTCCATTATCAAATTTTTAAAAATTTCCTTTGAGACTTGACTTAAAATCTACTTTCTTAAGAAGCATGAGTGAAGGGCTTTGAAATGGAATTATTTTTATAATATAATATTTTTTATAATATATATCCCTATTCAATTAAACTTCAAACTTTGCATTATACACTTCTTTTCATAGTGCCATCTGTATATGGAATGATTCCAGTTATATTAACATGCACCTAATATGGATTAGAAATTCTGCTTATAGTCTTCTCAGAGATGTATCAATCAGACTCAGCAAGGAAGGACATATTGTCTCAGTTGTCAGCAGTTCTAGGTAGTTACTCACCTGTGGAGAATCACCTGTTTGAAATAATATTCTTCCAGGGTCACCCCAAAGCCAATGATTGACTGAGGTGAGATAGAAATGTCCATTCATTTTGGCCCACCATGGCCCAAATCCAAAGGGCCATAAATTGTACAGAGTTCCTAGTGGAATTTACCAAAAATTGGTAGATCTGCATCACAGTTTGACTTTACACTGTGCCCAATTCTCCTTCCTCCCTCTTCCTTCCAAATGTTAAAATTTGCTTCCAGAGGGCCCCAACCTGCAATATTACTTTTTTTTTTACTTCTAAATTATCTTCCAAATCTGACTAGACCTCTGATCTCTTCTGTATATAGATTATGTGTCAGAATCACACATTTATTCTCTCCTTTTATACTAATATTGCAACCCAAAAGGTGACTTGGCTTTCAACAATAATAAACTATCATGAGAGTCACATCTGTCAAGCCTCTTGTGTATTCAACACAATGGGAGTGATCCATAATTGGGAAAATAGTGTAAAAGCAAAAGTCATATCACCTTTGATCAGTGCTTCTGCCTCCTGACCATATCCCATCATCCATCTGCTACTTTCACAAAATGATCAGAAAGAAAAAATGGTAGAGGAGGAAACTCCAAGGGCCAGTATCTCCAGATAAATACTGAAAAATGAATGAAAACTTTCAAAATATTTTTTTTAGAACTGGGAAATAAAAGTTTACAGCAACTAAGCAGTAACAAGAAAAAGGCAGAATTGAGAAAAAGTCAGTTTAAACATGGAAGTAGAGCTTTGTGCTGTTTCAGCTGGCTTTGCCCTACTCTCCTCCCTGGCACACTAGTTGTCTTGAAGATAGAACTCACATTCTTGGTGTGGGTACCTGTTTTTAGAAGTAGCAGAACTTCTGTTTGTCTGTTTTGATCTGTCTGAGGCTTCCCTAAAGGCCTGACCCAAGGTGTTTGATTTCAGGTCTCACATTTAGGTATTTAATCCATTTTGATTTTATTTTTGAGTGTGGTATAAGAAAATACTACAGTTTCATTCTTTTGCATGCAACTGTCCATTTTTCCATGCCATTTATTGAAAAGACTGTCTTTCCCCCATTGTATATTCTTGCTTCCTTTTTCATGGATTGACCATATAAGCATTTATTTCAGGACTATCTTGCTCCATTGATGTATATGTCTTTTTTTCTGCAAGTACCTGCTATTTTGATGACTGTAGCTTTGTAGCATATCTTGAAATCTGGTATTATGATACCTTCAGCTTTGCTTTTTTCGTCAAAATTGCTTTGGCTATTTGAGGTCTTTTGTGGTTTCATATAAATTTTGGGCTTATTTATTCTAGTTCTGTAAAAAATGATATTGTTCTGTAGATTACTTTTGGTAGTACAGATATTTTAATGATTTTGATTCTTCCAACCCATGAGCATGGTATTTCCATTTGTGTTGTCTTCAATTTCTTTCAACAGTGTTTTACAGTTTTCAGCATATAGGTCTTTTACCTCCTTAGTTATATGTTCCCTCACTTTGTTGAGAATTTTTATTGTGAACAGATGCTTTATTTTTCTTCATCTATTGAGATGATTGTATAGTTTTTTATTGTTCCTCTTCTAATAGCATACACTTATGTATGATGACTCAGCAGGGACTTTTGGATCTTGGATGAAGGTAGAGTGACTTAGGTCTAAATGATACTGATCCTATTTTGGGCTTTTTTGTGGAGGTTGAATTGATTAGCTGAAAATTTTAATAAGTCCTTAGTAGAGTCTCCTTCACTTGTCCTTTCTTGCTCTTATGCAAGCAGAAGACCTAAGACACAAATGTACAAGCCTCCAAAACATTCTGATTACTTTAGCTTTTCAGTAGTAATGACTTATATAACAATATATGAAGTAATCCCAAGAGGAAAGTTAAATGTGATTTGATAATCAGCATGTCCTAATATAAATATAAATATAAATGTCCAAATCCTTTTGGATTTGGAACAACACATTATTATTCTCTGATGCCCTTCTCCTAAGAGAACCTAGAAAACATTTGTTTATTACAAAAATTATTTTTGTTTTAGAAATTTTTGAAATATAAAAATGTATAAAGAAGAAAATACACATTAGCCATAATTTCACTTTGTTTTTCTATGGTCTTTTTGAGATTGAATTTTGGATGCAATGTTGTATCTTGTTTTTGCATATGTTCATGTTTTTAAAAATGAAAAGAATCAAAGATTTTGTTAACATTTGGAGACTTTTGTCATTAAACTACAGGGAATATTGCAAAATCAGGGGTGATATGATATGTCAGAGCTTTGAATTTAAAATTTACTTTTGGGAATGTAGAAAGCACTTGTTAATTGTTTTATATTTCATTGTCAGTGGAACTATTGGATCAGAAGAGTACCTAGAGTTTATCTAGGCCAGTATGTCTCAACTGATTTTATGGAAAAAGACCCTTGTTTTTTACTTCTATTTTACTCCTATCAATTCAATATTGTTCTATTCTTTGTGGAGCAGGTGATTATAAGTTGCTTTTAGATTCATATGCAGTTATAATAAATAACTTCTTAGTTGCCCAGGAGTCTACAATATACAGATTTGGAACCATATTACTAGGCTACACCCTGTGCCAGTAAGCAGAATTCTCTTTACCCAATCCAGGAGAAAAAGGCTAGTAAATACATATTATTAAGGAAGGAATACAGGAAAGAGTTGTAAAGGTCTTATTCCCCAGCATTGGGTGTGGGTTTGTATATTTTCTGATTAAATATGGATCATGCTGGAAAAAAAAAACACTCTGAATGGGAGAAATTTGTAGAGTCATGTATTTGCAAATTTAATAGAAAAACAATTATGAATTTATTTGCACTTACTATGTGCTTAGAATTCTGCTAGACGCTGTGATGAGAAAAAAATAATAAAACCAAAGACAATATCCTTCATTTCTTGACTTCCCAACTCTAAATTCCTAAACCAATCAAAATTAACACCTGCCACTTGACAGTAAGTTATATTAGTGCTTTGAATGCATTTATTTTTTTTATTTGATACAAACTTCAAAAACTATACTAGTTCTAGAATAAAGTGAAAAGCAAAGTGGAATTATTCCAGGTTCAGACAACTGAAGGAAATCTCAAATTCAGAGATAGCAGGGCAGGAGGGAATTTCCTTGCGATCACAAGAGCACCCAGCTCTTGTATAATGGGTATTAGAAATCTGTTGTAGTTAAACCAAAAATGCTTCCAGGGAGGAAAATCACAATGATTCTTTTTAAATTTTTTTTAAAGATTTTTTATTTATGTCACAGAGAGAGAGATCACAAGTAGGCAGAAAGGCAGGCAGAGAGAGAGGGGGGAGCAGGCTTCCCACTGAGCAGAGAGCCCAATGTGGGGCTCGATCCCAGGACCCTGGGATCATGACCTGGGCCGAAGGCAGAGGCTTATCCCACTGAGCCACCCAGGAGCCCCCACAATGATTCTTATATTTGTTTCTTACTCCAATGCTGGTTTCATAAGAGGGGTGAAGACTTTGACTTACAGAACTAGGAGTATTCACCTGCTCTGGAAGTTTGATGTTGCCATCTGAAACCTAGTTCATGCTTGCTGCAAAAATTATGATGCAATTTCCTGGAAATACCTGCACTAATTGATCAGATTTTCCTAAGTTAATTTTTTTTCCTATTTTAGGCTACCAGGTTTCAAATTGAAGGGGGAAGCCTAACTCAATCTATTTTTAAAAGAGCCTGAAGGAATCTTAGATTCCTAGTAGATTGAATGGTTCTAACATCTGCTATTGAGCTTTTATATTCATTGCATGGACCCATTGCTCTTTAGGATCTGCGGGCATGTGTAACAATAAAAGAACAAAGAAACGGTGCTTGCCTGTCTATAACAGACCTTTTCTCTCTAGTTCTAATTCTTACAAATGCACATTTTCCTCCGTTTAAATAAAACTCCCATTTCTATTTAAACACATGTTTGTGCATTATCCACCTGCTATCTTGCTCTTTTAAGTCATTTACCTCCTGTCTTATAAGTTCCTTAGGAACATTTTGGAAAGTGGTATTTAAACTCCTCTACATTGCTCTCTTTTTACTTTAATACTGTTAATTCTGATGACTCACAATTTTAGTCTGGGATAAGGAAGATCATGAAGTCTATATTTCTCAAATATAACTCATTTGTATGTCATTTTCCCACATGATCCACATTTACCCTGATATAGCTTGTATTTCTTCCAAATGAAATTTGTCCCCTGCTCCCTTCTGTTTTCCACGCCTAGCAGAGGACAGGCTTTCATGAAAGCAGAGATGTGTTCATTAGTGTTTGGTGTTCATTTGTGCTTATTGATGGCTCAATGAAAGGGTGTGTTTTAATCACTTATTTACTCTATTGGTGAGGAAGACATTCCTGTCCTAGAGTTATGAATATGACCAAACATATGATATCCAATGCTGGGCAGACAAGATTGACAGTAATTATTAGTCATATATACACACAGCCCAGGGGAAGAGAGCGCATAATATCACACAGGGCCACACAGGGGTTGTTCTTAAGAACAGAGTAAACCACCACTGCCTATAGGGGGCAGGTTTTGTAGTATTAAGGAGGTGTGATGTCCTCTTGGTTTATGCTTAGCTTGTTTGAATAATTCTGTGGGATGGCAAGGAACTGAAATCCACTACTCAGGGAAAAGCAGGATCCATGCTTGGTCTCATTGATAAGGAGGATTGTTTGGCTATGGGACCTTACCTGTGGGAACATACTAAGGAGGGCAACTTATAATTAGATCATTTGAGGCCCTCCCAGTTTTGTCAGATATCATGACAGCACATAATATTGGGTCTTAATTTTAAGCCCTACACAACAATTGATCCCTTGATATCAATTTAAACCTAGGTGATGACTACAACTTCTAGGGAATAGGTGAAGTGCCACCTTAGGAAATCAAGTAGGCTCTTGACCAAAGAGAAGAGGACCACATAGTGAAGGGGTAGTAAAAACCATGAACTTTAGAGATGTCCCTATTAAGACCAGTTAAGGCAATTGAGAGACCTACGTGGCATTGAAGTAGGGAGTACATGTGTTAATGGGGCATGAAGTTAACCAATGCCTGTGGCAATATTGATACCTAGAAGAGGTCCATTTCACTATTTGAGGAACCCATTATTCCTCAGTTAAACTGGTTTCCTGGGACCTATGGGAGAGGTGGAAGTGCCATTGAATACCTTCTTCAGGATCTAAGCTTTGTGTATTATAAGATGTGAAATGAGTGTCTTGGTCACTATCAGCAATGTCTGGAGCTCTGAAGTAAATAAGAAGCATTCTTGTATTATGGCCTTAGTATCATAGTATCTGTTACCTTGATTTATATTTTAGATATTGGTGAGGCAAGATATTCCCAGAGTTCTTTACCCCAGAGGGGACAACTCTTAGACAGTTGAAAAGAATTTGTAGGTGGGGACATTTGCTGGCCAGAGCATCTAGTGTTGAAGTGACTGTATGAAGTGAGGTTAGTTGTGTTGAGCTTTAGGTCTGGTGCCTCATCCAGGACATCCAGTTAAGGGATGAAAGAGGAGCAACCCCTTATTGAGCTCTATTACTTATATCATGTCAATATTGTCCTGAAATGTATGAATCTCTATTGCTGTTCATTCAGTTGATCCCAAGGGACTCTCTGGGTAGCCATGGCCTCTGGCAAGGGACTAAGAGCAGGAAATGGAGTCTGCTCTTTCGTGCAGGTGGGATGTGCCAGGAGGACCAGGTTTATCTCCATTCTGTAGCAAAGGGGCCTTTAGAGTCATGCTAAGCTTTCAAGGTGCTGCTTCTATAACCCGAGGTATAACGGTTTTTTGAGTGCAGATGGTTGTGGGTCCAGGGCCTGTGAGAGCCTAAACTTCCAAAAGAGCCAAGTAGGTGGCCAGCAATTGCTGCTCTGATGGTGTATAACAGATGGCCAGGGAGAACAATTTTTTGCATCAGAAGTCTGTGGGCAACTTGGGTGGCCAGAGATTCTGGGAGGCATTAGAGGAGCTTGCTAAAGCCTCTAAAATGAAGCCTGTTTTATGGCTATTTGGAAAGATTCTCAGAGCCTTTTTTGGAGGGGGTGCCACATATAGTGGGCTGATTTTCAATGACAGCATAACTGAGATTAAATACAATTTTTGAATGAGGAATATGTTGCCTCCAGAGCCCAAAAAGACTTAAAAAGATGTTGGCCATCTTTTAATGCTGAGGGTGCAAAGATTGATAGTTTTCTCTTAACAGTGTTAGGTATGGAATGACTCTTAGGGTACCAATAATTTTTAAGAATTTAACCAAGGTAGTGACATGGCCATTACACTATGTATGGGACAATGGTGCATATTTTTTGTGAGCCCTTTTATATTTCTCTGTTTTGAATAAATGTGTCAAATGAATTTTCTAAGAGGATATCATCCATGTAATGTCATACCTGTGCTCATGGAGAAAGGTTGATATAGTTAAGATATTGCCTATAAACATTGTATGTGATGGCAAGGCTGCTGAGGTACCTCATGAGTAGGCAAGTATCACTTCCTTTTGGATGTGAAAAAAAAGTATGACTGATAAGTGTGTTGAAATACGTACCAAACAGGACACTTTGGCCAAATCTGTAATAGCAAAATATACCAGTTACTGATTGGATGAAATTAGTAATTTTGATAATGTTGGGTATTAGATATGATGGGCCTTAATGGATGGGACTACAGCATTAAGGTTGTGTTAACCACTGTGAGGTACCATTCATTCCAAGCTTAAGAACATGCAATTGGACTGTTAAAAAGAGAAACAGTGGGAATAATTGCTCCTTCACTAAATAGTCTTGTATGATGGGTTTTAATTCTTCAAAGCTCTGTTTTAATTTATATTGAGCCATGTTACCTACTGTAACTGGGGATATGATCCAGGGAATCCTACTTTCTCAAGCCATGTGAAAGACTTAGTTTTTTTTTTTTAAATTAACATATAATGTATTATTTGCTTCAGGGGTACAGGTCTGTGAATCGTCAGTCTTACAGAATTCACAGCACTCACCATAGCACAGACCCTCCCAAATGTCCGTAATCTAGCCACCCTATTCCTCCCCCCTCCCATCCCCCAGCAACCCTCAGTTTGTTTCCTGGGATTAAGAGTCTCTTATGGTTTGTCTCCCTCCCTAGTCCCATTTTGTTTATTTTTTCCCTCCCTACCCCCTAAACCTCCCATCCTGCCTCTCAAATCCTCATATCAGAGAGATCATATGATAATTGTCCTTCTCTGACTTATTTCACTTAGCATAATACCCTCTAGTTCTAACCATGCTATTGAAAATGGCAAGATTTCATTTTTGATGGCTGCATAGTATTCCTGTGTGTGTGTGTGTGTGTGTGTGTGTGTGTGTGTGTGTGTGTGTGTATCACATCTTCTTTATCCACTCATCTGTTGATGGACATCTAGGTTCTTTCCATAGTTTGGCTACTGTGGACATTGCTGCTATAAACATTCGGGTGCATGTGCCCCTTCAGATCACTACATTCGTGTCTTTAGGATAAATACACACTAGTGCAATTGCTGCGTTGTAGGGTAGCTCTGTTATCAACTTTTTGAAGATCTTCCATATTGTTTTCCAGAGTGGCTGCACCAGCGTGCATTTCCACCAATAGTATAGGAGGGTTCCCCATCTGTTGGCCATTTGGATGTTTTCTTTGCAGAAATGTCTGTTCATGTATTCTGCCCGTTTCTTGATTGGATTATTTGTTAAAAGACTTAGTTTATTACCCATTGTGTCAGAGTATCTATACTTACTGTAAGTTTGTCCTAAAATTAGCTTATGGGTACTATGGTATTGAGGGGTGTTATAACCATGAGGGAATTTAGGCTAAGGAATAGTTCCAATGGTTAAGATATATATTATGTTATGCTATATATATCATATTTTATATTCAGTAACTTTTCTAAGATTACAGCATAGGCCATGTTTAAATTTAGTGAGATCCCCAGGTATAATCGTAAACTGAGCCCCAGTATTGATTAAGGTCATGAAGATTTGCCAATGGGTACATTTTGGCAGCTATTTAAGTTAATTCAGAACCTATGCTGCAGATGTGCAAAAGCCAATCAGCAATATTGTATCTTTTTTCTTGTGTAAATTCTTTTAGCAAATTTAGAATTTCTAACTGGGTCAAGTTGTGGACCTCTATTTCAGTTCTTTGTTTTTTCTCTTATATCCAGGTTTCTTTCTTTCCTATTTCCCTGTCTCACTTGGATATAACTCATGAGGCATTCCCTCTATCCTGCTTATATTGTAAATGTATTTTTACATTTTTTGGTATTTTTTTACATTTACATTTTATATTTACATTTTTACACTTATAAATTTTGTAGTTGTAGTTTACAATGTAATTTATATTTACATGTAATTTAAATTGCATACATTACAGAATTTAAATTGCATTAAAATGTAGTTTACATTTTTTGTAAATGTACATTTACATTTTACATTACATTTACATTTTTACATATTTTTGTATTTTTACATTTTTACATTATGTCAAAAAGAGAGCTTCATGGGGCACCTGGGTGGCTTAGTGGGTTAAAGCCTCTGCTTTTGGCTCAGGTCATGACTCAGGGTCCTGGGATTGAGCACTGCATCAAGCTCTCTGCTCAGCAGGGAGACTGCTTCCCCCTCTCTCTCTGCCTGCCTCTCTGCCTACTTGTGATCTCTATCTGTCAAATAAATAAAAAAAAAGAGAGCTTCAAATCAATATTGTTAGGGTTAGGGACCTCCCCCACACAGTGGGTGCTTTACAAGGTTTAAGGACCCCAGGCTTAAATCACGTTTCAATTAACCTCTTCACTGTGTCACAAGGGTGTCATGTATGTTTTCCCCTATAACCTTGAGGATCAGGATCTTTTTGTTATAGTCACAGGCAGTGGTAGCAGAGGTATTTTAGGGTTCTGGTGTCTACCAGGAGTTTGGACTGCAATGTACCACTTAAAGGCTATTTTTCCCCTTTTCTCTCTGTACTAATTCCCTCAGAATATGTTGGACTTTTAGCCACGTGAAAACACTAATTTCAGTTTCTTTCTGCATTAGATTACCCATAGTACAGACCTTCTGGTTGGTTTTGGGAAAGGTTTGAGTGCTCAGTGGTTTACTTCATAGACTGCCTCTTCCTTCTCCAGGGCATGTTAGTCTCCCTGGATCAGGGTACATATATGGCAATTTTGTTTATGCACCAGGTAGGGGTCATTAAGCCCCATGATTGCAATATTACCCCTTTACATTAAAGTAAGCAGCAGCCCTAAACAAATCCCAGGCACATTGGCTAGGGGTTTTGTATTGGGAGAGTGATTAACTTCCCTTCTTTGGTGTTTCTGGAGGGACTGGTACCAAATACTCTTCCCTCTTTTCTTTTCTCTTCAGCACCTGGTCTATAGACTGTCATAAATTTGCACCTTGATTTCTTTGGGGGTCAGGGACACCGACGTGCAAGAGAAACAGCAGCACAAGAGGTGAAGAAGGCTGCCACCTGCCTGAACAGTAAGGACTTTTGTTAGGCAACAGGATGCCATGATTAATTCTCCCTATGTTGGTGGGTCTCTTTCTTTTACACAGCTTAAGAAATAGGCTGAGCCAATCCTAAGGGTGCATAATCACAATGTCCATATGGTTGTCCCAAGCAGCCACTGATGATCATAAGGCTATATGTGGTGCCCAGAGAGCTCTAGCCTTATCTGTGGTAAGCAGAACTCAAGTGCTGACTGGTTAAAGTGCTATGTTATCACCACATGTATAGACAAGAGCCTTAGAGGCCACTTTCCAAACACAGGTTGAACCCAGCAATACATCATGCTAAAGCATAGTCAGTTAACAGCAATTTTCATTTTGAGAAGAAGAACATTTTAGGGTGGAGAGGGTAACATCACCCCAAAACAACAAAATGTTGCTTAGGCCAAAGCACAAGCCCACAGGAATTCACAGTTCTGTTCTAGGTGTCTGTCCTTCATCATGTCATGGAGCTAGCTAGTTAGCCAAGAAGAGTTAGGTAAAGTTAACCAGGTGTTGTTGGTCATGGTGGGGCCATTTAATTCATGAGGCCAATTGTTTTGTTTCCTATTCACATCATGGATAAGGGAATGATTTCTGTCTTAAGTTTATGTGGATTTCCAATCACATGACACTGGATAATGGACAGATTAGATGGACAAGAATTTGTTAGTCACATATACTCACAGCCTGGGAATAAGGCACAGCATGCCTTGCAGGGCCACATGGGGATTATACTTGGGAACAAAGCGAAAAACAAGGGGATGTGGGAGGGAGGCTATCAAGAGGATGAAGTGACACCTAGTACCTGCAGGAAAATTGGATTATTTAAATAATTCCATGGGCTTGCAGGGAACTGAAACCCATTATTTTGAGATAAACAGAAACTGTGCCTGAACTACTTGGTATGGAGGGTTATTTAGCTTGGATACTTCATCCTCAGGAACAGAGAGGGGAGAAGAACATGCCATTGGGCCACTTGAGACTTTCCCAGTTTCATCAGATGTCAAGGTACTACATAACAGAGGGCTTTCATTTTAGGCTTGTGGGTAAGCAACCAAAATGGGCAATGGAAAGGAAAAGGGTAAAATAAGGAATTATGAAAAGAAGTTTGTTGACCTGCGATTTGACTTGTTGGGCAGTTGAAGGCCTGTGTACAAATACCTTTGAGAGTATAAACTGAGCTTCATCCCTTCCATCTAGGCAGGAATCTGGGCTGGTTGTGGAGTTGGACACAATTGTCCTATTTTTCCTGGTCCAGCTGTGGCGGATTAAATTAAGTAGGATCAGAAATACAGTATTTCGTAATGAAACTTAAATTGAAAGCCTAGCATTTAGTCTAACATTGAATCAAATGAACTGGTCTTTGGAGGTATTAAGTTTTGGTACCCACTCATTTAGGTATTCTTTGTCCGGAACTTCCTCTACATGACATAATGTCCATATTCTGTAACCTAAGGCTTATAGCTGCTATGATTAACTCCACTTAACTCTCATTAAATGTTGCAGTCCCATCTCTTTTCTCCTCTGGACAGTCTTTCTGGGCCTTCTGAAATGACAATTAGCTGAATTTAGGAATCAGTTTGTGCTGATGTGCTAATAAGAGAAGGCAATGGGTCCTCCTTCCCTTCCCAGAGGGCATATGTGCATTTAAATGGTACTTTGCAGAACACTGTCTCTCACTCTGCTAATCAGCTGAAGAATTAGTAATACTCTGTGGTTAAACATCCAGGCTATTGTCTCAAGCAACTGGATTCAGACATGGATCTATAATTGTTCTTATGACCTTGGAAAAGCTGATTAATGTTTTCTGTGCTTCAGCTTCCATGTATATAAAATGAGGGTAATAATAGCTAACATTTATCAAGCAGTTAATATGTGCAGGTGCCGTGCATACAAAATCTCATTTGATTCTCACATTTCTATGAAGTAAGTAGCATTATTATCCCTATTTTTACATATGAGAAAACTATTAGTATATCTAACCTGACGAGCTCATAGTTAGAATAATAATAACTAATGTTTATTGAATACTTACCATGTGCTAAGAATTATACTAAATGCTTTGTACGCATTTTCTAGTTTAACCTTCACAACTGCTGAATACATTTTCTGAAGAATACAAGTCAGTTCTCCTACGCTGAGTTTTCTCATTAGCAGAACAGGGATAATAATACTTACTTTTAAAGGATAAGATAGCAGCTTCACAATCTCATAAAGCTGCTCTGAAGATAAAATGAGGTGATGTGGGTAAAGTGCAACTCAAGCACATACTACGTACTCAATAAATAGTAGGTACTATTTTAATTCTTTGGTTTACATTCCCTGGGAAGGAGATGGATGTGGCAGTGGTGACTTACAGCCACCTCTTACACATAACATTTTGTTCTCTCACTGCCTATCTCTGTACAGATAAGCATTCCTCTGGCATGCCTTTCAACCTGAAAGAGTAGCTATAGCTCACAACTTCCACACGAACCATATACTTGTATAATAGCTACTGCATTTTCACTAATGGATGCAGTCACTATTTAATAGCAAAATTTATACAAAATAGCTGAAAAATAAACGTCTTGTAAGTATTCTGAGAATGAGCCATGGCACTAGTAGGATGTTGATGCAAGAATTTATTGGACTTAATGTAAAATGTTACTCATGCTACCCATGGAATCAAATATGAGTAATACTTGAGTGCTTACCATGTGCCTGATGCCATAATAAGAAGTTTGACATAATTAGATATTTATGTCTTCTACTTGTCTCAGTCACCCTATGGGTTCAGTGCATTAACCTATTTTAGAGGAGGAAATGGAAACTTAACTAGATTAATTTAACCAGTGTTACAAAGCTTGAAAGTGGTTAGTAATTCAAAGCTTATAAGCTTCAAAAGCCCAAGCAACTACTTCCCTTTCTCTCACTGTACTTTTGGCTTGATTTTGTTCTACTTTGCCATTTATACTATGTGCCAGTATGAGCTTTCAAAAATAAATAAAATTCTCATCTTTATTTTTTATTTTTACAAGAGAAACAGTAAGAAATTTCATTCTCAGGTCCTGAGCATACTATCAAAATTCATTTTCGAGCTTATGAATTATGAATCATAAAAGAGATAGCAGATTTCTATTGTTCTGTATTATAAAGATATAATCTAGTATGGCTTAAAGAGTATTCTGAATGGAACATTAGACTTGTGGAATAATCTTTGAAAAAACAGTTCTGCATCCAAATATGTTTGGAAAATTCTGATTAGTATATTACCTTATTAGAACTTCATAATATCCATTACTATTTTAAGACATTTGAGAGGGACTGGAAGAGATTATGCAGAGAAATAAGTCAAGCAGAGAGAGTCAAGTATCATATGTTTTCACTTATTTGTGGAGCATAACAAATAAGATGGAGGACATGAGGAGATGGAAAGAAGGGAGTTGAGGGAAACTGGAAGGGGAGGTGAAACATGAGAGACTATGGACTCTGAAAAACAATCTGAGGGTTTGAAGGGGCAGGGGGTGGGAGGTTGGGGGAACCAGGTGGTGGGTATTGGGGAGGGCACGTATTGCATGGAGCACTGGGTGTGGTGCAAAAACAATGAATACTGTTACGCTGAAAAGAACTAAAAAAATAATAAAAAAATAAAAATAAATGATAAAATTAAAAAAAAAAAGACATTTGAGAGGGGATGCCTGGGAGGTTCAGTTGGTTAGACGTTTGCCTTTCGCTCAGGTCATGATCCCAGGGTCCTGGGATCAAGTACCACATTGGGCTTCTTGCTTGGCAGGATCCTGCTTCTGTCTCAGCCTGCTCTTCTCCTTGCTTGTCCTCACTCTCTTGCTCTCTCTCTCTCTCTCTGATAAATACATGCATACATACATACATACATACATTTGAGAGGTCTTTCAGTTAAAAAAAAAAAACTAATTGTGTGTGATTTGTGATTTTTATTTGCCTTCTTTTTGTTCCTGTTTTTCCATTTCTGCTTTCTTTTATTTTAAATGATATTTTCCAGTGTACCATTTTTAATTCCCTTTACGTTTCTTTGCTTTTTTTTCCAGTTATTTTCTTAATGATTGCCATATAAATTAAAATTAACATTTTATGAAACAAGATGGGATCGGGAGGGAGACAAACCATAAGAGACTCTTTTTTTTTTAAGATTTTATTTCTTTATTTGACAGAGAGATCACAAGCAGGCAGAGAGGCAGGCAGAGAGAGAGGAGGAAGCAGGCTCCCTGCTGAGCAGAGAGCCCAATACGGGGCTCGATCCCAGGACTCCGAGATCATGACCTGAGCGGAAGGCAGCGGCTTAATCCACTGAGCCACCCAGGCGCCCCCCATAAGAGACTCTTAATCTCACAAAACAAACTGAGGGTTGCCAGCGGGAGGGAGGTAGGGAGAGGGTGGTGGGGTTTTGGACATTGGGGACGGTATGTGCTATGGTGAGTGCTGTGAAGTGTGTAAACCTGGCGATTCACACACCTGTACCCCTGGAGCTAATAATACATTATATGTTTATTAAAAATAAAAAAAAATTAAAAAATTAACATTTTAACTTAAAACAATTTTTTCATATTTTTTATTTTTTTATTTTTAAAGGTTTTATTTATTTATTTGACAGACAGAGATCACAAGTAGGCAGAGAGGTAGGCAGAGAGAGAGGAAGGGAAGCAGGCTCCCCGCTGAGCAGAGAGACTGATGCGGGGCTCAATCCCAGGACCCTGGGATCATGACCCGAGCCGAAGGCAGAGGATTTAACCCACTGAGCCACCCAGGGGCCCCCAAACTATTTTTTCATATTAATACAAACTGGATGTTAAAGCTATACAACAACTTTACTCCTATATAGCTTCATTTCTTATCACATTCTTTGTGCTTTTATTGTCACACAAATTAAATATGTATATATTTTGTGCCTATCAAATAGGTTTATTATTTTCGTTTCATGCAATATCTTAATTTCTCCCTTGTTTTCATTTTTTATTATTTATTTATTTTGATTATGTTATGTTAGTCATCATAAAGCACATCAGTAGTTTTTGATGTAGTGTTCCATGATTCATGGGTTTGTGTATAATAACCAGTGCTCCATGCAATTCTTGCCTTCCTTAATACCCATCACTAGGTTCACCCATCCCTCCACCCCTCTCCCTTCTAAAACCCTTTGTTTCCCAGAGGCCATAGTCTCTCATGATTCATCTCTCACCCCAATTCCACCCCCTTCATTTTTCCCTTCATTCTCATAATGTCCTCCATGTTATTCCTTATGTTCCACATATAAGTGAAACCATATAATAATTGACTTTCTTTGCTTGACTTATTTCACTTAGCATAATCTCCTTCAGTCTCATCCATGTTGATGAAAAGATTGGGTATTCATCTTTTCTGATGGCTGAGTAATATTCCACTGTGCATATGGACCACATCTTCTTATCCATTCATCTTTTGAAGGACATCTTGGCTCTTCCCACAGTTTGGATATTGTGGACATTGCTGCTATGAACATTTAGGTGCATGTGGTCCTTCTTTTCACTACGTCTGTATCCCTGGGGTAAATACATAATAGTCCAATTGCTGGGTCATAAGGTAGCTCTATTTTTAACTTTTGAGGAAACTCCACACTGTTTTCCAAAGAGGCTGCACCAACTTGCGCTCCCATCAACAAAGTAAGAGGGCTCCCCTTTCTCCACAACTTCTCCAACATTTGTTGTTTCTTACCTTGTCAATTTTTGTCATTCTAACAGGTGTAATGTGGTATCTCAGTGTGGTTTTGATTTTAATTTCCCTGATGGCTAATGATGATTTTTTCATGTGTCTGTCAGCCACTTGTATGTCTTCATTGGAGAAGTGTCTGTTCATGTCTTCTGTCCATTTTTTGACATGATTATTTGTTTTTTGGGTGTTGAGTTTGAGGAGTTCTTTATAGATCTTGAATATCAGCCCTTTGTCTGTAGTGTCATTTGCAAATATCTTCTATTCTGTGCGTTGCCTCTTTGTTTTGTTGACTGTTTCCTTTGCTATGCAGAAGCTTTTTACCTTGATGAAGTTCCAAAAGTTCATTTTTGCTTTTGTTTCCTTTGCGTTTGGAGATGTGTCTTGAAAGAATTTCCTGTGGCCGATGTTGAAGAGGTTACTGCCTATGTTCTCTTCTAGGATTTTGATGGGTTCCTGTCTCACACTGAGGTCAATCTATTTACAGTTTATCTTTGTGTATGGTGTAAGAGAATGGTCGAATTTCATTCTTCTGTATATAGCTGTCCAACTATCCCAGCAGTATTTATTGAAGAGTCTGTCTTTCTTCCACTGGATATTTTATCTTTCTTTTAGATTATTTGACCATAGAGTTGAGAATCCATATCTGAGCTCTCTATTCCGTTCCATTGATCTAGATGTCTGTTTTTGTGCCAGTACCATGATGTCTTGATAATCACAGATTTGTAATATAGCTTGAAATCAGGCAACGTGATGCCCCCAGCTTTGTTTTTCTTTTACAACATTGCTCTGGTGATTCTGGGTCTTTTCTGGTTCCATACAAATTTTAGGATTGTTTGTTTCAGCACTTTGAAAAATGTCATTGGTATTTTGATTAGGATGGTGTTGAAAGTATAGATTGCTCTGGGCAGCATAGACATTTTAAAAATGTTTATTCTTTTGATCCATGAGTATGGAATATTTTCCCATCTTTTTGTGTATTCTTCAATTTCTTTCATGAGTGTTTTGTTGTTCCTAGAGTAGAGATCCTTTACCTCTTTGGTTAGGTTTATTCCAAGGTATCTTATGGTTTTTGGTGCTGTTGTAAATGGAATTGATTCTCTACTTTCTCTTTGTATAGTCACATTGTTAGTGTATAAGCAAGCAACTGATTTCTGTGCATTTATTTTTTTATCCTGACACATTACTGAATTGCTATATGAGTTCTAGTAATTTGGGGGTGAAGGCTTTTGGATTTTCCACGTAGAGTATCATGTCATCTCTGAAGAAGGAGGGTTTGACTTTTCTCTGCCAATTTGAATATCTTTTATTTATTTTTGTTGTCTGATTGCTGTTGCTAGGACTTTGTAGTATGTTGAATAGTAGTAGTGAGAGTGGGCATTCTTGCCATGTTCCTGATTTCAGTTGGAAAGCTCTCAGCTTTTTCCCATTGAAAATTATATTCACTGTGTGTTTTTCATAGATGGATTTTCTGAAGTTGAGGAATGTTCCCTCTATATACTCTGAAGAGTTTTAATCAGGAAAGGATGCTGTATTTTGTCAAATGCATTTTCTGCATCAATTGAGGGGACCATGTGGCTTTTGTCTCTTCTCTTATTTATGTGTTCTATCACACTGATTGATTTGCAAATATTGAAGCACCCTTGCATCCCAGGCATAAATCCCACCTGGTCATGATGGATAATCTTTTTAATGTACTGTTGGAACCTACTAGCTAGGATATTGTTGAAAATTTTGGCATCTGTATTCATCAGGGGTATTGGTCTGAAATTCTCCTTTTTGATGGGGTCTTTGCCTGGCTTTGGGATCAAGGAAATGCTGGCCTCATAGAATGAGTTTGGAAGTTTTCCGTCTGTTTCTATTTTTTTGAAACAGCTTCAGGAGAATAGGTATTATTTCTTCTTTGAATGTTTGGTAGAATTCCCCAGGGAATCCATTAGGCCTTGGATATATTTTTTTTTTTGCAAGGTTTTTGATCACTACTTCAATCTCATTACTTGTTATTGGTCTATTCTTGTTGTCAATTTCTTCCTGTTTCAGTCTTGGTAGTTTATAGGATTCTAGGAATGCTTCTGTTTCCTCTAGGTTGCTTATCTTATTTGCCTTTAGCTGTTAATAATATTTGATGATTGTTTCTATTTCCTTGGTGTTAGTCATCATCTCCCTCCTTTCATTCATAATTTTATTAATTTGGGTCCTTTCTCTTTTCTTTTGGGTAAGTTTGGCCAGTGGTTTATTGATCTTTTTGATTCTTTCAAAGAACCATCTTCTAGTTTCATTGATGTGTTCTACTTTATCTCTAGTTTCTATCTCACTTATCTCTGCTCTACTCTTGATTATTTCCCTTCTTGTGCATGTGGTTAGCTTAACTTGTTTTTTATTTTCCAGTTCATTAAGGTGTGAGGAGAGTTGGTGTATTCTGTATCCCATAGGTTTTGAACCAATATGTTTTCATTCTCATTGATTTCCATGAATTGCTTAGGTTCTTTGATTTCCTGGTTGACCCAAATATTCTTGAGCAGGCTGGTCTGTAGCTTCCAAGTGTTTGAATTCCTTCTAAACTTTTTCTCGTGATTGAGTTCCAGTATCACAACCTTGTGATCTAAGAATATGCAGGGAATAATCTCAACCTTTTGGTATTGGTTGAGACCTGATCTGTGATCTGGTATGTGCTCTATTCTGGAGAAAGTTCCATGTGCATTTGAGAAGAACGAGTATTCTGTTGTTTTAGGGTGGAATGTTCTGTATATATCTATGAGGTCCATTAGGTCCAGGGTGTCATTCAAAGGTCTTGTTTCTCTGTTGATTTTCTGTTTAATTGATCTGTCTATTGCTGAGAGTGGAGTGTTATGGTCTCCTACAATTAATGTATTATCAATATTAATTGTCTCTTTACTTTGGTTAACAGTTGGCTTATGTAGTTGGCTGTTCCCATGTTGGAGGCATAAATATTTATAATTGTTAGATCTTCTTGTTGCATAGACCCTTTAAGATTGATATAGTGTCCTTCTGTATCTTTAACTACAGTCTTTTGCTTAAAATCTAATTTGTCTGATATGAGAATTGCTACCCCAGCATTTTTTGTGGTCTGTTGGCATGAAAGATATTTCTCCATCCCTTCACTTCAGTCTGTATGTATCTTTAGGTTCAAAATGAGTCTCTTATAGACAGCATATAGTTTGGTCCTTTCTTTTTATCCAATGTGCAATCCTGTGCTGTTTTATGGAGGCATTTAGGCTATTCATGTTTAGAGTGATTATTGACAGATAAGATTTTATTGTCATCATGTTACCTGTAAATTCCTTGTTTTTATGGATTGTCTCTGTATATCTTTGTTCTGTATCACTCTTGGGGTCTTTCTCCTTTTATAGACCCCTCCCTTAATATTTCTTGCAAGGCTGGCTTAGTGGTCACATATTCCATCAGTCTCTGTTCTTCCTGGAAGCTTCTTATCTTTCCGTCCATTCTGAATGAGAGCTTTGCCAGATAAGGAATTCTTGGATGCATTTTTTTTTTCTCATTTGGTATCCTGAATATGTCTTGCCAGCCCTTTCTGGCTTACCCTGTCTCTGTGGACAGGTGTGACATTATACTGGTGTTCCTACCTCTGTACATGAGGAACCTCTTCCTCCTAACTCCCCTTAAAAATGGTTTCCTTCATTCTAAGATTTGTGAGTTTTACTATTACACACCTGGTGGTTGATCTGCCCTCATTGATCTTGGGGGATGTCCTCTCTGCCTCTAGGGCAGGATTACTTGTTTCATTCCCCAGATTAGGAAAGCTCTTAACTATGATTTGGTCAAATATATCTTCTAGTCCTCTCTCTCTCTCCACCCCCTCAGAGACCCCAATAATTCTGACATTGGAATGTTTCATGGTATCATTTATTTCTCTAATTCTGTTTTCATAGATATTAGGCTGTTTGTTCCCTGTCTCTTTATGCTCCTTCTCTTCTATCAGTTGGTCTTCAGGATCATTAATTCATTCTTCTGCCTCATTTACCCTAACTGTTAGAGTATCTAGATTAGATTGGATCTCATTGATAGCATTTTTAAGTTCTGCCAGATCTGCTCTCACTTCTGTCTTTAATGAATCCATGTTGCCATTAAGAGTTTTCTCCAGCCTGACTATTGTCTTCATAACTGCTACCCTGAAGTCTATTTTTGACATCTTGCTTAGATCCATATCCATTAGATCTGCTGGAGAGGCCACTGTCTCTGGGCTTTTCTTTGTTGTGAATTCCTCTTCCTTGTCATTCTGTTGAGTTGTGGTTGAGGGGATGTATAGCTGAAAGTATCCACCACTATGCAGGCAAGGTGCACCCTGGGAAGTTTTGGAGCAATTGGAAGTCATCACCAAAATGAAAAGAAGGAAAAAGAAAAAGAAAAAAAAAACCAAAATGAGCCCAAGAGTAGGATTTATAAAGGACAAAAATAAAAACAAACAAAAAGACTGACAAAAGAAAAAAAAACACAGAAAACCCAAATAAAAGGGGGTGGGGTGATGGGAAGGTGGTTATAATCCCTTGATGTGGGGAAGGAAAGGTGTTTCTGTTTTTCCTGAGTGTATCTTGTTATATTTGTTAGAAAACTCAACTTTCCAGAGATACGGGGAAATTAAAACTGGTATATAAATATATAAAGGTAGTATTGAATAGGGAAGAAAAGTCCTACACTGAAGCTTATATCTATATTTATAAAAAAAAAGAAAAAGAAAAAAATATATGTATGAAAAAGTTTAAGTTAAAATGTTACTATGAGATATGTTGTATTAAACATCTAGTTGAAATGGTAAGTAGGTAAAAAAATAAAAGAACAGGAATCATGGGAAAGAGTTAAAAAAAGAGAAAGAGAAAAGTTGTATCTTGGAAACATACAGATTGTGAGGCAATACCAGGAGCTTAATATACTGTTTTCCCCTGGTGTTGGGGTTTTACAGTTTTATGGGGACCCTGTGGTTGTTGTCCTCTTGTTCTTTTAGTTTGTTTTCTGGTGGAGGTACCTGCTGCACTGTTTTTCAGTCAATCCTGTTTGGGCAGAGTAGCCCTGCCCCCTATCAAGGGACTGAGCTCCCTGTAAACTAGTTTTTGGGTCTTTTGTTCTCTGAAGGCTTTTGTTCTCTGGCAGCTTTTTAAGGCTTTTCGAACAGTCAGAGCAAAGTAAACTGTCTGTACCCAGACCTCTGCCTCAGAGAGAAGTCACAGTCAGCTCCTCTCTGAATGGTCCAGAACTCACAGACTCCCCTTTGGCAAGCTCTGTTGAATACTGCAGCCTTCCACAGTCAGTGTGCACCCCCAGCAACCATCTCAGTGGTTGCCCGATGCCCTGCTTATCTCTGTTCCCCTGTGCCACCAAAACTATGAGTGATACTGGTCCAGGTGAGCCCAGTCCTGGTGGCTGCCACTCCCAGGACCACTGACTTGAGTCTGTGCTGGGTTCTCTCAGCCCTGGTAAGAGTGGAGGCAGTGGAGGTGGCTGTGACTCAAGTCCATGCTGGGCCCTCTCAGGCCTAGGCAGGTGGCAGCCGTGGCCAGTCCCAGGACAGTGGGCTTAGGTCCGCACTTACAGCTGCCTGGTCCCAGCAATTTTCCCTTAAGCTCCTTTGTTCTGTTTGAGTGCTATTATCAATCCCTTCCCCTCTCACAGCCACTGGTCTCCAGGCTGTCGCTGGTCCTCAAGTGCAGGGCACTTTTGCACTGGGGCATTACTTTCCAATGGCTAGCTTCTGGTGGCTCCCTCCCCCTTCTGTTTATCTTCTGATATCAGTCTGTGCACTCCCAACTCTTCTGTACCTCTCCAATGATGAACCTCTGCCCCTGTAGAAATCCAGAAGTGTATAACCTTATTTCTCAGGATGATTTCATGGATGTTCAGAGTGCTCTGGTAGATGTCCAGCATGATTCAGGAACTAGTTGAAATAGGGTCTCCTACTCCTCTGTCATCTTGCCCCTGAATCCTCTCCTTCATTTTTAAAGAATAATTTTGTTGGATATAGAATTCTTGGCTGACAATCTTTTTCTGTTAGCGCTGACTAGGCCATATCAACTGTGTTCTGACCACTATGGTTTCTGATGAAAAATTGGTTGTTAATTTTATTGAGGACACTTTATACATGAAAAATTGGTTCCCTCTTTCAGTTTTCAGGATTTTCTGTCTTCAGACAGCTTCATTTTGATGTGTCTAGGTATTGATGTTTCTCAGATTGTCCTATTTGGAATTTGTTGAGCTTCTTGGATGTTAGATTAATGTTTTTCATCAGATTTGGGAAGTTTTATGGCATTGTTCCATTGTTTTTCTAAATTTTTTTTTCTGACTCTTGTCTCTCTCCTTTCCTTTTGGGACTCTCTGCATGCATATTTTTGGTACTTTTGATGCATTCCCACAGATTTCTTAGGCTGTGTTCATTTCTCTTCATTCCTTTTTCTTTCTTTTCCCCAGGCTGGGTAATTTCAATTGATCTATCTTCAAGTTTAATGATTCTTTCTTCTGCCTTCTCAAATCTGATTTTGAATTTCTTTAGTGAATTTTTCATTTTAGTTATTTTACTTTACAATTAACGAATTTCTATTAGACTCTTTTTTATTTTATTCTGTTTTTTTAAGATATTTTATTTATTTGTCAGAAAGAGAGAGAGAGAGAGGGAGAGAGCACATGCACAAGCAGGAGCAACAGTGGGCAGAAGGAGAAGCAGGCTCCTCCCTGCTGTGCAAGGGGGCCAATACGGAACTTGATCCCAGGACCTTGGGATCATGACCTGAGCCAAAGGCAGATGCTTAACCAGCTGAGCCCCACAGGCATCCCATAGACACTTTTTTACATCTATCTTTTTATTTAAATTCTGTCCTTAGTGAGACATCATTCTCATACATTCCTTTAGTTCTCTAGACACAGTTACTTTGACTATATTTAAAATAGCTGGCTTAGTGTCTTTGTCTATTAAGTCCATGTCTGGAGTTCTTCAGGGTTAGTTTCTATTGATTGCTTTTTCCCGTGAGTGGGCTTTATTTTCTTATTTCATTGCATGTCTTGCATATTTTTTTTTTTTGAAAACAGAACATTTTAAATAATGTAGCAACTCTGGATAGCAGAGCTCCACCATCCTCAGGTTTGCTGTTTTTCTAAAAGTTGTTGTTTGCTTGCTTAGTGACTGTTCTGGTCAAATTCTGGAAAGTCTTTTTCTTTGTGATGTGTAGCCATAGAAGTATTTAATTGATTATCCTTATGATCATCCAATGATTGGACCAATATTTCCTTAAATGCTTGGAACTAATAAGTTTCTTAGTCTTTGTTAGAGGCTCTGTATGTTTGTCAAGGCATGCCTTCAACACTCAGCCTTACAGTTAAAAACTCTGCCTTAGTATTTATTTCCTGCTTCTGTAAAGCCTGAAGGTCATCCACTCATGAGAAATAAAGGCCTTCTCAGATCTTTCTTCAGTATGTGCACAACTCTGGGCATGCACACAACCCTACACACCTGGACTTCAAATTATCAGGAATAATTCATAACTTTTCAAAGTTTCTATGGACATCCCATTCAAAAGCTTCTACTTTTAAGTTTTTTGGATGATCTACTATTTGCCCTAACTGGTATCACTGCTCTAGGCAGCCATAATTGCCTGCAATTGTCTTTGACCAAGGCCCTTAGGCAAAGTCTTTTAAAACTGAATAAGCTCCTAAAATAAGGACATTCTTTTAAGTGGGATATTTCAGAGAATAGCCAACAGGTCAAACAATAATTCTCTGAGAAAGGGGCTTAGAAGGATCTCCAGCTCTATACTGCTTCCACCTATTCCTGCAAGGCATTTGTTTTTCACCATGATTATGGGCTGTTGGTTTTCAAGAGTACTGCTGATATGGAAGGGGGAGGGGTGAGAATAGGATAAGTTTAAAACATCACAAAACTTGGTGTTATTAGTGAGATTCAGCTATTTTTGTTCAATAAAAACATCTTAGATTGCTATAAGACTGGTTAATTTCCAGAGTTCTGAAAAAAATTGATTTGAAAACTTTTTTCAAATGTTCTCATTGCTTTAATTAATGAGTAGTTTTTAAAAATATATTTAAATTTAAGTTCAATTAATTAACATATAATATATATTTGTTTCAGGGTTATAGGTCCATGATTCATCAGTCTTACATAATACTCAGTGTTCATTACAACACATCCTCTCCCCAATGTCCATTACCCCATTATGCCATCCCCCTAAACCCTCCCCTCCAGCAACCCTCAGTTTGTTTCCTAAGATTAAGAGTTTCTTATGGTTTCTCTCCCTCTCTGGTTTCCTCTTGTTTCATTTTTTTCTCTCTTCCCCTATGATCCTCTGCCTTGTGTCTTAAATCCCACAGATCAGTGAGATCATATGATTATTATCTTTCTTTGATTGATTTTACTTTGCTTAGTTAGCATAATGCCCTCTAGTTCCATCCACATTGTTGCAAATGGCAACATTTCATTTGTTGATGGTTGCATAATATTCCATTGTGTATATATATACCGCTTCTTTATCCACTCATCTGTTGATGGACATCTGGTCTCTTTCCACAGTTTGACTATTGTGGACATTGCTGCTATAAACATTCAGGTTCATGTGCCCCTTCAGATCACTACATTTATATCTTTGGGGTAAATACCCAGGAATGCAATTGTTGGATTGTAGGATAGCTCTATTTTCAACTTTTTGAGGAACCTCCAGACTGTATTCCAGAGTAGCCGTACCAGCTTGCGTTCTCACCAACAGTGTAGGAGGGTTTCCCTTTCAAGGAGTAGTTTTTTAGAGATTCTTACTCTGTCATATTTGCCAATGTTTTCTTGGCCTTTTAAGCCTGGTAGTATATCCAGCTGGCTAACCAGCAATATACTATGTGAGAATGTTTGATGGCCTTTTAGATTTGCCTAATATTCTTATGACATGCATATGAAATATAGAATGGTCATTGGGTGTTTCTTAAATATAAAATAAATAATTTTTTATTTGAGCTTTGCAAGTGAGAATCAATCACTGAGGGTTTTTTAATAAATTAAAATGACAGAATTTTTTAAAGGTTTTATTTATTTATTTGACAGAGAGAGACACAGTGAAAGAGGGAAAACAAACAAGGGGAGTGGGAGAGGGAGAGGCAGGCTCCCATTGAGCAGGAAGCCCAATGCAAAGCTCAATCCCAGGACACTGGGATTATGGCCTGAGCTGAAGGCAGACATTTAATGACTGAACCACTCAAGTGCCCCAAAATAACACAATTTCTTTTCCATAATGTCTTACTATGAGTCTGGGTTTTCAAAGATAGGCACCCATATGTGCAGAATTTAGATTCTTAAGGTTTATAACATGAAGTCCCAAAAACTGTTTGGGAGAACATTATGCTAACTACCTCAAGATGATCTGTTAGGAATTAGTGATACCCATTAATGATATGCATAAATGATATCAATTTATATTATCTATATATCCATATATAGTATCTTTACATAGTGTTTATCTTTAAATCTGTTAATCTATATAGTATATATGTTTATATATATAGTATCTGTAAGAATTTATTTGATAGGATATATTCTGTGTGTAATGTAAAAAAGGACAAGTGTTTTTTTTAACATTATAATGCAAAAGGACATCTCTTCCAAACCCGTAATTCTGTTACATTTTCAACTATAATTTTCCAAACCATGAGAAATAATGAATAAAATACAATTCTATAATGAGGTGATACTGTTAGAAGGATTGAATTTGAATGTAAGGAATATATTTTATAAGATGTTAATAACTGCTTGTGGGTGATGAGGCTGACAGCTGTCCTCTATAAAGAGTAAAAAAATGAGGGACGCCTGGGTGGCTCAGTTGGTTAAGCAGCTGCCTTCGGCTCAGGTCATGATCCCAGCGTCCTGGGATCGAGTCCCACATCGGGCTCCTTGCTCATCAGGGAGCCTGCTTCTCCCTCTGCCTCTGCCTGCCATTCTGTCTGCCTGTGCTTGCTCTCTCTCCCTCTCTCTCTCTGACAAATAAATAAATAAAATCTTTAAAAAAAAAGAGTAAAAAAATGATAATCAGAAGTCTAAAATTTATTTACAGTATAAAAATAGATGACACATCATCTTAATGAATACAGTAAAATGAAAACATGTATTTCCAATGGAACTGATACTTAAGCTCTAAAGTTTTTTAAGGTTAGAACATTATTGTTTACCAAAAGTAATATCATTAAAAGTGAATACAACCTTAAAAGATAAGTAACCATATTTCTTACCTAGCTGATGAGTCAAAGAAAAAACAAAAGCTTACCATCAATACTTTTTCCTGTTGTAATACCACACATTGCAGTGTTACAAATAGGAGTAAAGTATCCTGTATTGATTGCTTTTTTTTTTTAACAAGATGGATGTTCAGTGAATGATATACAGGTTACCTATTCTTTCCATTGTGCTTTTGGAATCAAGTAAAGTAAGATTGTGAGTTATGAAAGTAAAACTTGGTAAATATAAAAACGGGAAAATGCATGATAGCTGTTAAAATTATTCACATCCTAAAATAAAGATTTTATGGATGATGTAAAAGGGGAAATTGCCGTTGTTCAAGATCTTTGTAAAGAAAATTCGCACTTACTATTAATCAGTATCAGTCAGTATTGTGAAGTCAATAGATTTGTTTTTCCCTTTGAGCCAGTCTTTTCCTTTCTTTAGTTTTTTATCCTCACTTTTAGCACCTTATCACTCCTCCAGGGTTTTCAAATTGATTCCTTACTCTTCCTGATAGGGAAAAATAAATAAATGAATACCCGTAACACCAAGGCATTGGGAAATTGTTTCTCTCTTCCAAAGGCATTTGCATCTTAAGCAAATGGACATGTAAGAGTGGAAGTTCTGATATCAATAGCCGACAAGCAGAGAAAATGTTTCTATTAAGTGGTCCTTTCCCAGAACTCCTTGAATTTCAGTGCATAGTTTAGTACCTAATATTTTAATTCATAAGAATCTTCAGGTTTTAAAGGGAATGTTGATTTTCTCCAAAGATACATGCATATAGACATGAGGAAATCATGGAATGTATTTTTAGCTGCAATAGGCAAAAATGTGTGGGAAGTCATTTCTAAAGTCAATTGTACAATAGAACCATCTTTGTCCTAGCAGAATGGACAGAGGTTTTTTTTCCCCCTGGATTTTTTTCAGACTAGATTTCAAAAACAAATAATTGTTTGTAACAGTTATCAAATAATTTCCCAGAACTGTAAAGATAAAAAATATTAAAAATAATTACTCACATTTTTAACTACTATTAAATATTTTCTATTTTTAGCCCTTAGCAACAGAAAATTTTTTAAATGACTTCATGATACTTGTGATGAACTCAAAACAAAATAATAAAAGTGTGACTCTTTCTTTTTTTAAAAGATTTATTTATTTGTTTTTAGAGAGAGAAATAGAGCAGAGAGGGAGGCAGATGGAGAGAGAGTCAGATGGAGAGAGAGAGAGAATCTCAAGCAGACTCTTCATTGAGTGCAGATCCCATCGTGGGGCTTGATCTCAGGACCCTGAGATTGTGACATGAGCTGAAACCAAGAGTCAGATGCTTAACCAACTGAGCCACTCAGGCACCCCTAAAAAGTGTAAGTATTTCAATTTAAACAAGTTAATTCTTAAGTCTTTACCGAAGTATACTTTGTAAACTATGATTAATATATTTGAATATTTCACAAAATGCAGGGTTTTAAAGTTCTGTCAGGCAACTAATTAACAACATTCAATTTTAAGTGTTTTTAAACCTTTATTTTATTAACATCAGATTTAGTAAGGTATATTTACAGTGAAATTCTTCCTGTTTAGATGTACAGTTTATTGGGTTTGAATAATATGTAACCATGTTTGTCATTCCTATAACTGTGATGGTCATGTAACCACCATTGAAATTAAATTCTGGAATATTTTCTTCATTCAAGAAATTTTCCTTATTCTTTTTGTAATTCCTTATCCCCTTTGTTATCACCTCACCTACCCTGTCCCCCAATCTGGCTTCTAAAGTTTTACTTCTTCCAGAATGTTATATAAATGAAATAAGTTTTGTTTCTGGCTTCACTCACTTAGCAGAATACTTTTGAACTTTGTCATTGTTGTTGTATGAATAAATAGTTTGATTTTATTACAGAGTAGTATTTTATTGATTTACCACAATTTGTGTATCCATTAAGCAGGTAAATGATATTTGGGTTATTTCCAATTCTTCAGGGGCTATATAAATATTCAAACATAGGTCCTTGTGTGCACATGTGAATAAATATTCAGAGAAGGGATTGCTGAGTAGTGTGGTAAGTATATGTCTTACTTATAAGAATCTGACACTATTATCCAAAATGATTTTATCATTTTGCATTTCTATCAACAATATACTAGAATTTAAATTTCTTCACACTCTCCAGCACTTGTTGTCATTTAAAAAAATGGTTTAGCTATTCTAATACGAGTGGAGTAATATTTTTTAAATTTTATTTTTTCAGTGTTCCAAGATTTATTGTTTATGCACCATACCCAGTGCTCAATGCAATACGTGCCCTCCTTAATACCCACCACCAGGCTTGCTCAGCCCCCCAGCCCCCCTCTCCTCCAAACCCTCAGTTTGTTTCTCATAGTCCACAGACTCTCATGCTTCATCTCCCCCACCAATCTCCCTCAATTCACTTTTCCTTTCCTTCTCCTAATGTCCTCCCTGTTATTCCTCATGCTCCACAAGTAAGTGAAACCATATGGTAATTGACTTTCTCTGGGTGTAGTAATATTTTCTTGTGGTTTCCATTTGCATTTGACCAATGATTTTGAGCACATTTTCATAGTTGGATATTCATGTATTTTCTTTGGTGAAGTGTCTGTTCACATATTTTGTCCATTTTATTATTGGTTTTCTATTTTCTTATTATTGAGTTGTATGAATTCTTTATGTATTTTGGATATAAGTTCTTCATCAGATATGTGCCCAAATACTTTCTCCTAGTATGTGGCTTGTCCTTTTTATTTTATTTATTTATTTATTTATTTTTAAAAACATTTTTTTAAAGATTTTATTTATTTGTCAGAGAGAGGGAGCACAGGCAGACAAAGTGGCAGGCAGAGGCAGAAGGAGAAGCAGGCTCCCTGCTGAGCAAGGAGCCTGATGTGGGACTTGATACCCGGATGCTGGGATCATGACCTGAGCCAAAGGCAGCCTCTTAACCAACTGAGCTACCCAGGTTTCCCGTCCTTTTTATTTTTTTTTTAACATCATATTTCAAAGATCAGAAGTTTAAAATTAAAATAATAAATATGTTTTATCATTTGTGCTTTTTTTGGTGACTTTTCTGAGAGATCTTTGTCTAACTTAAGGTCACAAAGATTTTCTCCTATGCTTATTCTTGATGTTTTATAGTTTTAGGTCTCATATGTAGGTTTATAATCTATCTTGAGTTAAATTTAGTAGATAGTACAAGGTAAGTGTTGTATTTTTTTTTCCAATGTGGATATTTAGTTCTTCTAGCACAATTTCTTTTGAACTTTGTGAATATATATATATATATATATATATACACACACACACATATATATAAATTATACATACATATATATAATATATATGTATATATAATATATATACAAAATAATTTAAATATATATTCTATATATATAAATATATTAAATATTTATGTTATATATATAACATATATAATATATAAATATATAATTTAAATATATAATATATATTTATATATATATCTAAATTTAAATTTAAATATATAATTAATTTTAAATATATATAAAAATTAAATATTTAAATATTTAAATATATATTTAATTTTAAATATTTAAAATATATTTAAATATTTATATATTTAATATATTTAATATATTTAATATATTTAATATATTTAATTTTAAATATATTTAATATATTTAATTTTTAATATATTTAATATATTTAATTTTAAATATATATTTAAATATTTAAATATTAAATATTAAATTTAATTTAATAAATTTAATTTAATTTAATTTAATAAATTTAATTTAAATATTTAAATTTAAATATATATATTTAAATTATTTTTGTTTTCTTTTAAAAATTTTTATTGTTATGTTGGTCACCATAAAATACATCAATAGTCTTTGATGCAGTGTTCCAAGATTCATTGTTTATATACAACAACCAGTGCTCCATGCAATATGTGCCCTCTCTAATACACACCACCAGGCTCACTCAGCCATTAGAAGGGACAAATTTTGTATATTTTTATTTAATTTTTCTAGTAATTCATTTTTTAAGTTTATTTTTATTTTTTAAAAATTTTATTTAAATTCCAGTTAGTTAACATACAGTGTTATATTAGTTTTAGGTGTAAAATTAAGTGATTCAATACTTAGAGACAACACGCAGTGCTCATCACAACAAGTGCACTCCTTAATCCCTATTACCTATTTCACACATTTCTCCATCTACCTCCCCTTTGGTAACAATCAATTTGTTCTCTAGAGTTGAGAGTTGTTTTCTTGGTTTGCCTCTCTTTTTTTCCTCCTATGCTCATTTGTTTTGTTTCTTAAATTCCACATGTGATTGAAATCATATACTATTTGTCTTTCTTTGGCTGACTTTTTTTGCTTAGTGTAATGTCCTCTAGTTCTACCCATGTTGTTGCAAATGTCATGATTTCATTCTTTTTGATGGCTGAGTGATATTCCAGTGTGTGTGTGTGTGTGTGTGTGTGTGTGTGTGTGTGTGAGTACATGTAAAATTTAGATTTAGCTTTCCCATTTATACTAAAAAAAAAGCCTGCTGGAATTCTGTGTGGGATTACATTGGATATATAGGTCATTTGGGGAAGAACTGACATTTTAAACAAATTGAATTTTAAGTCATTAACATGGCAGATCTCTCCATTTATATGTCTTTAATTCTCTTACTTATGCTCATAATTTTCAGCATATAAATATTTTATACACTTGTTAGATGTATCCCTAAGTATTTTATGTTTTTTGATGTTATGATAAGTAATACTTTTTATTGAATAAATTTCTATTACCTATTTCATAGTATATTTTTTACATTGACTATCTTACTCCATTTAGCCTGCTATAATAAAAATGCCATAAACTAGGTGGCTTATAAACAAAAGGAATTCATTTCTTACAGGTCTGGGGTCCAAAAGTCCAAGATCAGGGTGTCGGCATGCTTAGTTCTGGTGAAGGCCCCCTTCCATGCTGCACATTGCTGACTTCTCTCTATGTCTTTACATATTGGAAGGAGCTAGGGTGCTCTGTGAGATCTCTTTCATAAAAGCATTAATTCCATTCATGAAGGCTCCACCCTCATGATGGAAAGACTTTCCTAAGGCCCCACCATGAAATACCATCACATGGATCATTATATTTCAATATTTGAATTTTGGGGGACAGAAATATTCAGTCTATAGCACCCTGTATCTTGTGACCTTATTAAACTCATTAGATTTTTTTTTTGTAGATTACTTGGGATTCCCTATGTGATCATAAATAAATGAAGACATAAATAAAGTCTATAAATAAAGAGACTTTTATTTCTTTTTTCCAATCTGCCTTTTTAGCTATATTTCTTGCCTATTGCACTGGCTAAAACCCACAGTACATTGTTGAATAAAAGTGATGAGAGTGTATATCTTTCCCTTGTTCCCAAACATGGGAGATAATGATTCAGTCTTTCTCCACTGAGGATGATTGCAGTTGTAAGCAATATATCTAACTATATTAATATCTCTATATATCTATGTCATCTATAGCTATACCTGTATATTTCTCTCGGGAAAATTCTATTTTAGTTTAGTTGATAGTGAGGAGAATTAACAGTGTTAAGATGGCTATCCAGAAAAGAAATAAGAAGTGTCCATTCTAGAATTCTAGCTCATATCAGAAAATCAACGTTTTGTTATTCAGTATAAAATATTTTAATCTTTATTATTTTTAAAGTAACACAAGTTCACTGTAAAAGCTTTTTTTATTAACATGTAATGTATTATTTGTTTCAGGGGTATAGGTTTGTGATTCATCAGTCTTACACAATTCACAGCACTCATCATAACACATATCCTCTCCAATGTCCATCAAAAAGTTTTAATTAATTTGAAGTTTACTGAGTATAAAATAAATATGCTCTCATTCACCCCACCTTCCCAAAAATCATATCTCACAAGGTGAGTATTAAAAACTTTGAGCAGGAGTTGTAAACTAAAGCCTATGGGACAAATCTAGCCTGCTTCCTATTTTTTATGGCTTATAAACTATTTTTCACATTTAAAAATGATTTAAAGCAATTAAAAGAAGAATATTTTATGACACATTAAAATTACACAAAATTCAAATTCCAGTGTTCATAAATAAAATTTTGAACACACCCATGCTCATTCATTTACGTATTGGCTATGGCTGCTTTCATGCTACAGTGATAGAATTGTGTAGTTGTGACATGCTACATGGCCTACAAATTCTGAAATACTTTTTGTCTTATCATTTACAGAAAAGAATTGCTGACTCCTTTTAGAATGTATAGTGTTTTTCCTTCTGAGCTTTTCTTTCTGCATATGTATAACACTTACATATATATGCACATTTTTGTTTCCTACAAAAGAGGATCACACTACACATATTCTCCTATAATCAGTTCTTTTTACTTAATGATATGTATATCTTCACATGTCAGTTGTAAATAGTCTCATCTTTTAAAGTTGATCATAGTATTTTAATACACCATAGTTTAACTATTCTTGTTATTATTTTGGTTGTTTTAAACATTTTTTATTATTACCACCAATGTTACAAATATTATGCATTTATTTATGCACTTGTCTGATTGTTTTCTTAAGATAAATTTCCAGAAATGGAATATCTGGGGCAAAATTTATGTACACTTTATATTTTTAATTTTGATATATGTAGTGCCTAAATGAACTTCATCATTATTTTACAGTATACACTTTCATTAACAACATGTAGAATCACTGGCTTTTTGTAGTGTCATCATCAATCTGTATATCAGTAATTTCTTATATATATATATATATATAAAATTACAGAATTAAGCATGTAAAAGTATACATTGCTGTATTGTATTGCAACATAGATGTTATATATCCCAGTATAGGTAGTTATAGATCATATATATATATATATGTATATATATACACACAATATTTTTGACAATATATATTTTTCTTTTACAAATTGCCTATACATGGTATTCCCCAATTTCTGTTTTGATGTCATTTTATGGTTACTTTTTTTTTGCACTGTATTTATTTATTAATTTATTTATTTTTTAATTTTTCATTTTTTCAGTGTAACAGTATTCATTATTTTTGCACCACACCCAGTGCTCCATGCAATCCGTGCCCTCTCCAATACCCACCACCTGGTTCCCCCAACCTCCTACCCCTCGCCCCTTCAAAACCCTCAGATTGTTTTTCAGAGTCCATAGTCTCTCATGGTTCACCTCCCCTTCCAATTTCCCTCAACCCCATTCTCCTCTCCATCTCCCCTTGTCCTCCATGCTATTTGTTATGCTCCACAAATAAGTGAAACCATATGATAATTGACTTTCTCTGCTTGACTTATTTCACTCAGCATAATTATGGTTACTTTTTAAAAAAGATTTTTTTATTTATTTGAGAGAGAGAGAGAGAGCAAACACAGGTGAGGTGGGGAGAAGCAGTTTCTGCTGAGCAGGGAGCCTGATGCAGGGCTCAATCCCAGGACCCTGGGATGATGACCTGAACCAAAGGCAGATGCTTAATTAACTGAGCCACAGGTGCCCCTTATTATTTTTAAAATTACCTTTTATTTCATAAGGGAACTAACTATTATCTTTCTTATTTAAATTGATTTTATATGTGGTCTGCTAGCAAATGCATAGATATAACTTTCAAATTGAAGATGACTATGTCATACTGTTGCCAAGGATTCATATTCCTATACCAGTTTGTTAGCTTATTTTGCACTACTAGGTATTTACCCAAAGAATACCAAAATACTAATCCAAAGGGATACAGGAGACAGGAATCTATCAAAATCCTTGAGGAGAATACAGGCAGCAAGTTCTTCGACCTTGGCCACAACAATTTCTTGCTAGACATGTCTCCAAAGGCAAGGGAAACAAAGGCAAAAATGGGACTTCATCAAGATAAAAAGCTTTTGCAAAGCAAAGGAAACAGTTGACAAAACCAAAAGAGAACTGACAGAATGGGAGAGAATATTTGCAAATGACATATCAGACAAAGGGCTAGTATTCAAAACCTATAAAGAATTTATCAAACTCAATACCAAAGAACAAATAATCCAATCAAGAAATGGGCAGAAGACATGAACAGACATTTCTCTAAAAAAGACATCCAAATAGCCAACATGAAAAAATTCTCAGTATCACTCAGCATCTGGGAAATACCAATCAAAACTGCAGTGAGATACCACCTAACGCCAGTCAAAATGGCTAAAATTAACAAGTCAGGAAATGATAGATGTTGGCAAGGATGCAGAGAAAGGGGAGCCCTCTGACACTGTTGGTGGGAATTCAAGCTGTTGCAGCCACTCTGGAAAACAGTATGGAGGCTTCTCAAAAAGTTGAAAATAGAGATACCCTATGACCCAGCAATTGCACCCCTGGGTATTTATCCTAAAGATACAAATGTAGTGATCCGAAGGGGCACGTGCACCCCAATGTTTATAGCAGCAATGTCCACAATAGCCAACCTGTGGAAAGAGACCAGATGTCCATCAACAGATGAATGGATAAAGAAGTGACATATATATACACAATGGAATATTATGTAGCCATCAAAAAATGAAATCTTGCCATTTGCAACAATGTGGATAGAACTAGTGGTATTATGCTAAGCAAAATAAGCCATCACAGAAAAACTATTATCATATGATCTCACTGATCTGTGGAATTTAAGAAAAAAGGCAGAGGATCATAGGGGAAGAGAGAAAAAAATGAAACAAATTAAACCAGAGAGGGAGACAGACCTTAAGAGACTCTTAATCATAGGAAACAGAGGATTCCTGGAGGGGAGGGAGTGGGGGATAGGGTAACGGGATGATGGACATTGGGGAGGGTATGTGTTGTAATGAACACTGGGTATTATATAAGACTGATGAATCACAGACCCGTAACCCTTAAACAAATAAACATTATATGCTAATTAATTAAATTTAAATAAATATCAAAATAATAATAAAACCAAAAATACATTCTTTAAATAAATGGTTTTATATCCATTATCTCCTTTAATCATGATGTAGAACCTATAAGCTAGATACTATTATGATTCTCATTTTATAGATAAGGTACCTACTAGTACCTCAAATAATTTATCAGATACTTCTAGGGAAAATAAAATCTTCCCCCTGAATAGCAGTGGGAAAATGAATCTTGGCTAAGGATAGAGGGATGGAATAAAAATGGTGAAGATATTTGGTAGTGCAGGTAGTGTGAAAGCCCAGGTGAGATAACTCAATGAAAATAACTAACTAGTAGGTTTACATAAAAGGGGAATTCAAGTAAATATGAGAAGACTATTTTTATTACTACATTTACAATTTGGCTATTATTTTGCTAAAACTTGCATCTGAATATAAAGACAACTCATAATTTCTTAAGTCTTTATCATTTTTTTTCTAAAATATCCATTTATGGGGTGCCTGGGTGGCTCAGTGGTTTAAGCCTCTGCCTTCAGCTCAGGTCACGATCTCAGGGTTGTGGGATTGAGCCCCACATCGGGCTCTCTTCTGGGCAGGGAGCCTTCTTCCCCCACCTCCTCTGTCTGCCTCTCTACCTGCTTGTGATCTCTGTCTGTGAAATAAATAAATAAAATCTTAAAAAATTAAAAAATATCTATTTAAATAGCTGAAAAAATCACTGTATTTATCAGGTGAGGCAGATGAAGCTCTTCATAATAATTAAAAGTATACTATACATATGCAAAATATTTCCAGGTAAGTCTAATGATAGCTGGAAAAAGCCCAAATTGTCATAGAACAGTGTGGAAAATAATGTTGTATGGTCACAAATTCTATGTATGGGTAACTTTTGTTCACAAGAATAAAAAAAAATACAAATGTGCTTAAAACAACAACAACAACAACAACAACAACAACAACAACAACAACAAAAGTACCCAAGGAGATTTTTATGTTGGACTGATGTTTCCCAATTAAAAAAAATATATCTTCATGATAAAAACCTCTCAGAAGATCAAGGGAGGGTTCCCTGAACCTGATGAAGACTATCTACTAAAAACCATAGCCAACAGTTTAGTCGTTGGTGAAAGACTAATGATTCCCTCTAAAATCAGAATGAAGACAAAGATGTATGCTCTTACTATTTTTATTTCACAAAGTGTTGAATAATCTAGGCAGTGCATAAGGGAATAAAGGGCATACAGATCAGAAATGAACAAATAAAACTGTCCCTATTTTCAGATGACATGGTTGACTATGCAAAAAATCCCAAAGAATTTACATTCAACCTTTTAGAACTAATAAATGAACTCAGCAAGGTCAGAGGATACCAGATAAACATACAAAAATGAACTGTATTCCTGTATACTACTAATAAAATGTGGATATCAGAATTAAAAACAATACCATTTACAATGATTCAAAAAGTTAAATATTTCAACATAAATTGATCAAAACATGTATAAGACTTACATGCATAAAACTGCTCAACAATGATGAAAGTAATTAAACAAGATCTAAATAAAAGGAGAGATATACCATGTTCATAGATTGGAAAACCTAACATGGTAAAAATGTTAATTCTCTTCAAATGTTTAATGCAATTCTTACCAAAGTACTAGCAAGATTATTTTTTTAGATATACACAAGATTATTATGAATTTTTTATATATACAAACAAATTCCTTTTTTAATCTTGATCTTGGCTTCTAAGAATTCTTTTATTATCTTATGTTAGGCTCCATACAGTACATCATTAGTTTTTGATGTAGTTTTATTAAAAAACAAAGGAATGAGAATAATTGAAATGACTTTGAAAAAGGAGAATACAGTGGGAGGAATCAGTCTACCTGATTTCAAAGTTTGCATAGCTACAGCAATCAAGACTGTTGTAATTATGGAGGGATAGATATACAGATCAATAGAACAGAATAGAGAACTCAGAAATGCAGTCATAAAAGTATCATCAACAGAGTTTTGGCAAAGGTGCAAAACAGATTAAATGGGGAAAGCATAGGTTTTTAAACCAATAGTGCTGGAGCAACTGGATAACCATAGGCAAAAGGGTGAACCTTGACCAAAACCTTGCCTTTTATACAAAAATTAACTGAAGGTGGATCACAGCCTTAAATGTCAAATATAAAACTATGAAACTTTTAGAAAAAGAGAGAAAATCTTTGGATATAAGGCTATGAATGAGTTCTTAGACTTGATAACAAATTCATAATCCATAGAGGAAAAAATTGATAAATTGCTCTTCATCCAAATTAGAAAGTTTCAATCCATGGAACACCCTTTTAAAATGAATGAGAAATGGGGCACCTAGGTGGCTCAGAGGGTTAAAGCCTCTGCCTTCATCTCAGGTCATGATCCCAGGGTCCTGGGATCGAGCCCCGCATCGGGCTCTCTGCTCGGCAGGGAGCCTGCTTCCTCCTCTCTCTCTGCCTGCCTCTCTGCCTACTTGTGATCTCTGTCTGTCAAATAAATAAATTAAAAAAATAAATAAAATGAATAAGAAGTTACAGAACTGAAAGAGAACATTTGCAAACCACATATCCAACAAAGATTATTATCTAGAATCTATAAAGAACTCTCAAAACTCCAAAGAATCCAATTAGAAAATGGACAAAAGACATAAAGAGACATTGTACCTAAGAACAAATACATATGTCAAATAAACATATGAAAAGATAATCAATCTCATTAGCTATTAAGGAAATGTTAATTAAAACCACAATGTGATATTATTAGACACCTATAAGAATAGTCAAACATTAAAAATCACAATCCCAAATGCTGGTAAGAATGTAGAAAAACTGACCGTTCATACATTGCTGGTGAAAATGTGAAATAGTCTAGTCACCCAGGAAAACAAGTAAGCACTTTTTACCAAGCTAAATATATGTTTTCCATACAACACAATAATTGCACTTCTGGGCATTTATCCCATCTAAATGAAAAATTATGCTCATACAAAATCTGTACACAAATATTTATACCAGATTTATTCATAATAGCCCTAAAATGGTTTAGATGTTCTTCAATAGGTGAATGGTTATAAACTGGCACATTCATGCTGTAGGATACTACTCAACATTATTAAGAAAGAAACATTAATTCAAGAAACAGTGTTGATGAATCTCTCAAGAATGGTGCTGCATGAAAATAAAAGCAATTTAAAAGAGTTATATACTGAATGAGTCCATTTACATATATCATCCTTGATATAAAACTCTACAAATGGAGAACAGATTAGTGGTTTACATGGGTTAAGGAGACATTGGAAAGAAGGGGAGTGGTTGTGACTACAGAAGACAACATGAGGGATCCTTCTGGTGATTGAAGTGTTCACAAAAGGTAGAAATAACCTTTTGTGTTATTTTGTGTTCTGTATTTTGAAGGTAAATTAGTACCTTGGTTGTGATATTGTTCTATAATTCTGTAAGACTTTACCATTGAAGGAATTCTGTAAGACTTTACCATTGAAGGAACCATATAAATGAAATGTGGAGGTCTCTCTGTATTATTTGTTACATTTGTAAATTAATCTACAATAATCTCAAAATGTTTAATTAAAAAACTTGCAAACTTACTGGTACCAAGTTTGCCTTCCTGCTGCAAATGATTAGAAAAAAATAAGTAAGTAAGATAAAAATGATTTCAGATATTCTACAATAGAAAGCTGTTGTGGAATGAATTGTGTCCCCCATCATTTATATATTGAAGTCCTCAGCACAAAATGCAACCATATTTAGAGATAAGATCTTTAAAGAGGAGATTCAGTTAAATTGAGGTTGTTAGGATGGATCCTAATGCAATTTAACTGGTGTCCTTATAAGAACAAGAAATTTGGACACACAAAATTACACCAAGTAGGTGCATAAATGAAGAAAATTTCATGAGGGGACACAGTGAGAAGGCAGCCATCTGAAAGCCAAAGAGAAAAACCTAGGAAAAAACATAATTACAAATATCCTGATCTTGGACTCCTAGCCTCCAGAACTCTGATAAAATAAATTCTGTTGTTTAAGTCACCCAGTCTGTTGTATTTTGTCATCACAACCCTAGAAAATTAATACAAGAGCTCGTGACTGACCTTTGAGAGATAGAAAACAAATGGTCTAAGCCCTGTGACTGCTTTGACTTTCTTCCTGGGGGCATTTTCCAGAGAGTGGCCCTGGGAGGTGTACCCAAGAACATGTCCATCTCAATGATTCAAAAAGACAGATATCAGAATTTGGGGAATCCAAGGTAGTGGATTTGCAGGGCAAAATACTAGAGAGTATGAAAGTACATAGAAAAAAGAGTTCCAGAAATCTGCTGGGCAAGATGGAAGGCGGTCTCAAGT